>NC_060143.1:24504430-24809639 GCF_021461385.2 Schistocerca piceifrons
ATGGGTAGCATAGACAGATCTCCTATCGCTCAGGTTTTTACGTATTTCTCCAAGTAATTCTAATGCTCGCAATAAATCAATTTTTCTTGCCTTTCATGCAGAAGAACCATCACATATCCACTTCACTTTTAACGACTGTGGGTCTGACCCATGCTAAGGCTTCCATTTATAGGGACATACTTTATGTTTTCGAGGATCCTCCATATGCAAGTGACCCCTTTAATATGATATAAACACTCAGCGCCAGAAATAAATTACAGTCAGCACTGCGGAAAGTAGCTGTAAATATTTGGCTCTACTTACCACTCCCACTCAAATGTGGTGAACTGGAATCTTACCTGAAACAAAAAGAAAAGAAAAGTTAGATTTTCAGACTTGTTATTTCAGCTATGACAATAACATAGTTTTCGCCACAAAACGTGCTATTCCCCCGACCCTTTACAACGTTCCGTTTGACAGTTCGTCATTAGATGGAACCATCTGCTCAGATTTCCTGCCAATATGAAAAGGTGTCGCCGTACTATATTTGGAATTAGTTCTCAGACTGTCACTGGTTTGCGACCAAACACTGACACTCCTGCTTAACAAGAATCAAGATAGGGAAACCACCTTCTAATGAAATCTGTTAAATATCTGTCACTCTAGGAAAAAAGCTTTTTACAGTGACAAAGACGAACACAAACTAATACCATCGAGAGACTTTAAACACAAGATGATAAAGCATAGCCGGCCGCGGTGGCCTAGCGGTTCTAGGCGCTACAGTCTGGAACCGCTCGACTGCTATGGTCGCAGGTTCGAATCCTGCCTCGGGCGTGGATGTATGTGATGTCCTTAGGTTAGTTAGGTTTAAGTAGTTCTAAGTTCTAGGGGACTGATGACCTCAGATGTTAAGTCCTACAGTGCTCAGAGCCATTTGAACCATTTTTTTTGATAAAGCGTGTCTCGAGATGTTGCCATAGTAGTATCAGCTACGGAATGGAATTCTTAGCCGTTACATCCTGCAAAATGGTTCAAATGGCTCTAAGCACTATGGGACTTAACATCTGAGGTCATCAGTCCCATAGACTTAGAACTACTTAAACCTAACTAACCTAAGGACATCACACACATCCATGCCCTAGGCAGGATTCGAACCTGCGACCGTAGCAGCAGCGCGGTTCCGGACTGAAGCGCCTTGAACCGCTCGGTCACAACGACCGGCTCATCCTGCATGATGTTTAATAACGGTCGACTCAAGCAAAATCTTCCCCACATCTACATCATACCCTCTCCTCTGTGCCACTGCAGTGAAAGGCAAGACCCAAACCAAATTTCGTTTGGGCCCGAACAGGGTGAACTGTAACTCCACAGACAAAACTTCAGAGAGTGTTCAAGGATAGTTTCTAGGTATCACAGTCAAAGGGACCTGTGTGCTGGATCGATACAGAGTAATAATGTAATTATGATTTATTCGGTTTGCTGCTCTAATTACTTTTATCTATGTGAAAGTACATCAACAACAGTGAAAAAGTTTGTAATATGCAATCGTCAAAACATACAACACAAAACTCAGGGTAAAGGTACTGTGACGCGGTTGCCGACGCTGCCGGAATAGCTCAACATATAGTCACAATATCGCTCTTGCAATGCACTGCATTCAGCAAACCCAATTGGCCAATTCTACATCAGTAAACCTATCCACTATCACTGTTAACGTACAACTCACACCGCTGCAAAAACAAATGCGAAACGGAACAGAACAGTATTGAATGCAATTTTGAGCATGAAAAGTGGGCATTACTATTGTCAACAGCAAGTACCATCAATGAATTGAAGATGGCAAGAACTATGCCCCCTACATGAAGTCATTAACTATCACCTAACTCACGTTGAGCGAACAGTAGGGCTGAACAAAAATAACTGACAAGGCACAATGCATCTTGTAGAGGCTATAGTATGGACGTATTGGAATAATTAATGTCGGGTTATGGTTTTAAAGTAATTCACACGACTTGAAAACTTTGTGGAAACGCGTCGATTTACTGGAGGCTAGTTTATCCCAGGGAAGTATTGGAGTTGACCGTGGCCAGCTGGGGAGCGGCGAAGGGAAGTGACAATAGGCAGCTTAGGGCGGCTCAAGCTCTGAGAAAGCAGTAACGGGGCGCGGCCTCGAGCTGCCTTAAGATGAGTGACAGTGAGTGAGTGGTTGACCCCATGCTGGTGTACTGGGAAGCAGATGGAGAACCTGTACGCCTGTTGATAAACGTTCGTCGTCCCGTTTTCAGTGAAACATGCGAGAAAGCCGCGAAAAGCTATGGTGGAGCGGTCAACAGAGGCCAAAATATGAGTGTTCGTGACTATAGCAACTTCACGCTGAATTCACGGTCTGCAGAGTCTGAAGTAAATCAGGTGAAGAGCGACAGAATGAAATACACCGGCCTCTGATGGGAACGGAGGACCGAGGAATTTGAAGTACTCTCCTGGGAGTCAGAATTCCGGAAAAATTGGTGTTTTGCGCAGATGCTAACCTTGATGGATGGCCTGGGAGGGGCTAAATAGCAGAAGTTGAGAGGAAGGGAAATTTTGTGGGAATTTGTTCACTTCCCAGAGCAGGCATTGGCCGGCGCTGGGAAGCGATGCATAATTAACGCGACTTGCACTGCAATTGGCATAAATGATTTTGGTGGAGGGGAATCCGAGGTGAAGAGCGGACTGGGAGAAGTCTCCGTAAAGGTCTTTCGTTCCCAGCTTGCCTAGAGTGCGGACGTGGCGTTCTTTACTCAGCTTGCCTGAGAAAGAGTGAGCATCTCTGCAGTTTAGGACTTAGCAAATGGAACGATCGAGCTTGGAGATAGGAAGTGTTGGTTCAGCTATGTACTAAGCAAGATAGCTAGGAGTGAATAGACGAGCACAGCCTTGCAGCACCACGAGGTCGGCCGACGTCCGCACAACAACGCCGCTCCGCCACACTGTATTCGGTGATATTGTGCCCGCTCTGGCCACTGATTAATTTTTTTGATCCCATCGGCAAAGTTTCCACGAGGGTTTCATGGGCTGTGTATTGTAGAATTCTTCTCGCACTTCGCATTACGCCTGGGTCAGTCGATAGGATTTACTTTTGAGGTACCGCGCTTTACTCCACGCAAACGCAATTTATTACCACTGCCTGGTAGGAGAATCATGTAACGTGATGATTGAAGGTCGGGAGTTAAAGTAAATCTGAGCTAATCGAGTGCATTGTTTTCAATCAAGTAGTTGAAATCCCAAGTCACTTTCTTAATTAATTTTACGTTCAACATTTGCATCTGGTGTTCAATAGCTGAATATAACATCAATGTGCACCCCTTTTTAATTAAAAGTGGTCAATTCTGAATCAATTAATGTCAACGCTGCCACCGCAGTTCAATCAGGAGTCACAGGGCCTTATCACTTTTTTTGCGTTATCCGATATTGCGGCAGTTTTGCACACTCTGTTGATCTGTTAGTCAATTAGCTGGGGCGAACACACGCCAAAACCAGATAAGTGACGGGTGGGGGTTACAATTTTGCTTCCAAACAAGACACACAGAGTTTTCCGTCGATATTTCTATTTTTAAAAAAATATTTATTTTAATAATGTGTCAGCTGCAAATTGACACCAATGACTGCGGGAAGATGTTTAAGAATATACCTTATACCGCGAGCTGTGATAAAGTCAACAATTTTTTTAAAGAACTCAGCCGTAAGCTGTAAAAAATGGAAATAACTCCATACCAGAATCAATTTGAGGACGCACAGTTAAAATTAAATGTGTAGATTACATGCATTCAATAGGAATTATTAGTGCAAATCGTATTGATCAAAGAAAACTAGCTGAAACTCCATCAGGTATTATGCCCATTCGACTTCAGACTGGTATGGATGAGTGGAAAATGAGGGGATGAGACTGTGTTGAGTTTTATTGTTTGCATAGAATGTAAATGTGTGCTAGTTCCTCAAGTATAGTGTGAGGGTTAGCTTTGGAAGTTTACGAAAAGATTTGAGGTTGAGGCTGTGGCGCGAAGTAGTACATGGTCTAGTCACATTAATGTAACCATAGTCTATGTTCGATGTGAACGTTCAATAACCACTAACAATCGGTAGATGCCATCACTAATAGTAGAGGGTACATAACGCGTTTAAGGACGGGGGGGGGGGGGGGGGGATAGTGCAGTCGTCTTAATGCGGAAATTAAGAAATTTACCTGACGTCTAAAAGAGTGTGATCATTGGCTTTCGGGCATAGGCTGGAAGCATTTCCGAAACGGGTAAGTTTGTAAACGGTTCGCGTGCCGCCGTCGTTAAAGTATAGACCGTCATGGTAAAAGGGCTCTATCCAAAACTTGACAGGAGTGAAGGACGGTTGTAGAGATGGGTACTGAGGAAGAGACGTCAACTGTTGAGCAACTGAGCGCCATTGATGATTCAAGGGGCTCCCAATAGTGTTTTCTCAACGACCGTTCAGCAAATGTTGCTGCTTATGGTACTCCGCAGTAGGCGCCTGGTTCATGCGTCCATGTTGATTGCTGTTCATTTGTTCATTGGTGACGAAGGCTGGAATTCACACTCCAGTACGGCAACTGGAAGCCCACTAAGCGGCGACAGGTAGCCTTTTCAGATGTAAAACTTTCCATCGAAGAGACGGCGTGAAACGACTGAAAGCAAACACCCAGTAACCAGGAGGTAGTGTTATTGTCTGGGGAATGTTTTCGTGGCATTCCCCGTGTCATCTTGTCAGGGAAGGTACAATGGATCAAGAGACGTATGCATCTATCATTGGGGAATGTCCACCCCTACACGCAAGTTGTTTGTCCTCGGCTGGATGGCATCTACCAGCAGGACAATGCAACGTGTGACACGGCTCACATTGTACGTGCGTGATTCGAAGGGCTCCAGGATGACTTTACCGTACTCCCCTGGCTACCAAACTCCCCAGTTTTATTCCCAATCGATCATCTCTGTTGATCCAATGTGGACGCGGGGCAGCGGCTGGTCAAATATTTAACAAAGGAATTGCCAGACAGCCGTGCAAATTGAGAAGGTATTTTATTTTCGACACCAGTTTTCGGCAATTCAATATGCCATCTTCAGGCCCCACATGCAGCTCTATAAAATTACCGATATTGGCATACTGGAGCCATCTGTTTCTGGATGTCTGATTCCGGAGTGCTTCCTTCGAAGACTTGACTACAAAGCATAGGACCTACCCGTCAACATCTACACCCATTCTCTGCAACACGCTGCGAAATATGTGGGACTCAGTGACAAGAAGCCAGACGATTCAAATCAGAAATACGTACACTTTCCGTGGCAAGACATAGTAAAGCTGAATACCAATACAGTCAAAACCTGCTAACAAGCGATTCTCCAATGTAAGAGAGAATGGAAAACAGATGCAAATAAAAATGACAGAGTACGAGCAATATATTTACAATGCATTCAAACTGAGCAGTTCACACTCACTTTCATAACCAATAACAGACAGACATAAGTCCGCATTAACACCACGCAACGAAAGTAGCTTCTGTTTTATATGAAACAAAAACAAATTTCGAATCATTTACCCTATGCAATATTACGGATGAGAAAATGTTCAAATGTGTGTGAAATCTTATGGGACTTAACTGCTAAGGTCATCAGTCCCTAAGCTTACACACTACTTAACCTAAATTATTCTAAGGACAAACACACACACCCATGCCCCAGGGAGGACTCGAACCTCCGCCAGGACCAGCCGCACAGTCCATGACTGCAGCGCCTCAGACCGCTCGGCTAATCCCGCGCGGCTACGCATGAGAGAAGTACGTAATCAGAATACGAGTAATATATTCGCAAAGCTATTCATAGAATGCAATACACACAAGAAGTCGTGATCAGAAGCAAGCTGTAACGAAACCAACTTCTGTCAATTACGAAACCAAACATGGAAGAATAAAAATCAGCCAATACAAAAGCGATATGGTGGACTGATAAACCTGCAGCGCTCCAAGTGGCGTGGCAGCGAACCAAGAGCATGTTACAAGAAGTTAGTGTAAGAGGTTCACTCCCCTGCATTTGCAGCCGCGAGTGGCGCTCCGAAGCGACGCCTATCGGAGACGCCCAAGTGGCGCGCTGTTGTTCTAATTCTCGGGGGGAAATGCGGTGCTGCAGGGTTTCACGGATAAAGAGGCGTGACTTAGTGGAAGCTATCGCTTGAGAGAGTTTTGAGATTCAGAACTAGCTGCAAGCATACAACAGGTTTATCTGATAAAATCTATTCTTATCAGAAAAGATTTACTTCAGCGCCTTTAGACAAGTGAGGCATCTAAATCATCCGGAACATTCGGCAAATAAAATTTTATTCACGTGTCTGTTTATTGAATGCAATAGCTATTCTGAAATGAAATGAGAGGGTTTTAGGGAGTACGCGGAAAGGCTTTCTTAAACAAAACTTGAAGGTAGTGGCTGTAATTGTAATTAACTGTTTGTTTGATATTATGGCATTGCCACATTGAAGTTTTCAGTATGTCCCGACACAAACCGTACTAACGTTGTGTCACACGTAAATACCTTGAACTATGGCATCGGCTTGTTAATAATTCCTGATTCTTTTATGTTAACATGCCAATTGCGCACTGTACTTCTATTGAGTATTTTTCGTTCGTTTGTAACCAGATTCCATGAAACTGATTTCATTACTTTTGTGCGAAGGGGGCAACCCCATATCTGTCACGCAACAGAAAGGAAGCTTCCTCGTTAGGACTGGTAATGCAACTTATTATGGTAAACTCTTTCAATGCGAATGCACACCAAGCATAATCTCTTGCGGGAATCCGAAACGGCGAGTGAGGGGTTAATGCGCTAGTAGAATGTGGCAGGCTGGGAATTTGGGTTGGATGGGAAGCTTGTTCAGAGGGCCGAGGCTGTTAAGGCGACCGCTCGCTTAAGCGAGAGGTCCGGGTTCGAGCCGCGGGCGTCACAAGTTTTCACCGGTTGCTACTAGTTATTTCAAAGCCCAAATGCGGCTAAGGTCACTGAAAATCTATCAGTAGTATATTAGGTGTTATCGTTGCAAAGCTCTTCCGCAGTTACTGCTGTGGAATGCTCGTCTATCGATGATTAACCCTTATTAGCCTCACTGTTAAAAATGTACGATCTTCATCTACGAATGCTAATACCTCAAAAGGTCAGATGTATTTCCGTAAGGCATTCCAGACGTACAGGTGTCATTATGTTTTGTGTGTGTGTCGTCCAATCCACCGCCACAGCTGGACATCTTCCACAATGCGTAGAAACGGATAAATATTTTATCTCATTGGGCCGCAGTTCGTTGCTTTTATCTGAATGATGTAATTCACTTTGTCTCACACAATATAGAAACCCTTTTCAGACAACCTGTAAATATTTTGGAAACAGATGATTTATTCGTTCACCTTTTTCAGTAACAGTGGAACCATGCAACATATTCGCTTACTCAGGTTTGAAGCTCCTCTTGACTTTTTTCCATTTTTGCGATTTAAAAGTTAGGTTGATTTGTAAGTCCACCTTATTCAATCACTATTTATTTGTGTGTTCGTTCGAACATATTTCAAAACCTGTATGTCATCTTCTGGGGCCACAACTTAAAACTCACTCTGTCATACACACACACACACACACACACACACACACACACACACACACACACACAATAGATCTCACTAAACATCCAAAATTAGCGACACATTAAACACGAGGCAACAACTACAACAAACCAGCTCTCAATGAATGTGAAGACATAAGTGTCTGCTCAAATGACGTTTTGTGGAAAATACAAGTGGAGTTGCGTGCGAAACTTTACAAACGCGTGTGAAAATAATGTACTCAGTAGCAGTAGAAAGACATATCCACCAGAGGTACACAACAGGACGGAAAATGTAAGTACAGTAACATATATAAACACTACCCACGAAATAGTACTACGGAGATGCACAAAAATTTTCTTCACGACTGCTCTGTAGATGACATTCTACCAAAAACGAAGAAGAAAGGGAACAAAAGCCAAACTATAACAACACAGTTTCGCTAGCAATGTAATTTTCAGGTGAACAGTCAAACAGACGAAACAAAATGCACATCTTATAACTTTTAGGCCTACAATAGATAAACGATTATAAACTTTGCATTATACTTTACAGAAACAAGATTTGATTCACAGAAGATGAGAGACAGGTGTCGAAACATGCCTGTGTGAAAATTGGAAATTTGTGGTAAGTTCCTCTGGGACCAAACTGCTGGCTTACACACTACTTAATCTAAGTTAAACTAACTTACGCTTAGGACCACACACACACACACACACACACACACACACACACACACACACACACACACACACGAGGGAGGACTCGAACCTCCGACGGAGGGAGCCGCGCGAACCATGGCAAGGCGCCGGCCGCTGTGGCCGAGTGGTTCTAGGCGCTTCAAAAAAAAATGGTTCAAATGGCTCTGAGCACTATGGGACTCAACTGCTGTGGTTATCAGTCCCCTAGAACTTAGAACTACTTAAACCTAACTAACCTAAGGACATCACACACATCCATGCCCGAGGCAGGATTCGAACCTGCGACCGTATCGGTCGCGCGGTCCCAGACTGTAGCGCCTAGAAACGCTCGGCAACTCTGGCCGGCCCCGAAGGCATCACTCTCTTCGTTTGACTAAATGGGATATTTAGCACTATTCTGTCAGCACGTCAATTTCGCGCGTCCTGCCAGTGCAACTCTAATGTTCTTTGACAAGTTTCCGCCACTCCGCCGTATGACTTAGATGCCACGGATTTTCTGCGTGCACTGCACCTAGGAGTGCCGCGAAATCTTGTTGACAGAATCGTGTTTACATTCTCGGCTGTCTCCCGAGATCTGTTTTACGAAAAATACATGGAGAACTTGAGTGTCTAGAGTAGTGATCGTTAAAAGTGTTTGCTCAAGGGTTGATACTGTGGTGGCACCTCGGATCGCGTTTGTACCGATCTCATTTTTAATTGGTAAGCTACATAAATTTGTACTGTATGTTATGATCTCCCAACAGACTATATGTATAGTAAGGGCGGGGAAAGTTGATCGCCGGCCTCAAAGTACCAATCGTTAACAGTCGGCACCCATCGGAACACTTCGTGTCGTGTCGACTGTTCATTGTTCACATTGCTGCCAACCTCAGAGGCGCCAAACTTGTGACATGGTAATTCCCTGACGAACTGCTGTAATGTTGTCTGTGTTTACAGATGATTGATTAATAACGGTAATTGTACTTATACGGGGTGTTTGGGGAGGAAAGGTCAATATTTTAAACAGTAATAGTATAGGTAATTCTGAACAAAAAATGTATGAACATAGGTCCGCAAATGCTTCGTTAGGGAGGTATGGGTACTGAAAGGAGCTTTAATTCTGAAAAATTGGTGTGCACAACGTGAACGAATGCGCAGTACAACTGGACTGTAACGTAATTTTCTTGCAAACAATGCACGGATACATGGCATGTTTACGCTATGCAACCTACCACGTATTAAGGTCATGTGACGTAGTACAATCACCCGTTGTTTCCGTAGTTGTGGCATGTAAGTCGCATTGTGTAGTGTACGGCGACGGATCGGTGAGCTGTGTAGTGTATGGTGTTAACTGTGTTCGTACAAGCGCTGCTAACAATGCCACACGTCTACTGTGGTGTCACCGCCAGACACGACACTTGCTAGGTGGTAGCCTTTAAATCGGCCGCGGTCCGGTAGTATACGTCGGACCCGCGTGTCGCCACTATCAGTGATTGCAGACCGAGCGCCGCCACACGGCAGGTCTGGTCTAGAGAGACTCCCTAGCACTCGCCCCAGTTGTACAGCCGACTTTGCTAGCGATTGTTCACTGACAAATTACGCTCTCATTTGCCGAGACGATAGTTTAACATAGCCTTCAGCTACGTCATTTGCTACGACCTAGCAAGGCGCCATTATCAGTTACTATTAATCTTGTGAATCATGTACCGCCAGACCGACGTTCACCATTAATGGATTAAAGTTAAGTATTCCACCAGCTACGTCCGTTTTTCTAAATTCTAGTTTCCTTGTCCTGTTCCAGACCTCACGCCAGCCAGCGTGAGCTAAAACGCGTCCCTTTCGGCCTCCTTCTAGTAACACGGTGTTGGCTCTCCTGCCAACCAAAACATCTACATCAATGAGGAATACGCAGACAGTGCCCAAAGACTTCAATTCTGTCACTTGGTAAATGAAATGGTTCAAATGGCTCTGAGCACCATGGGACTCAACTGCTGAGGTCATTAGTCCCCTAGAAATTAGAACTAGTTAAACCTAACTAACCTAAGGACATCACAAACATCCACGCCCGAGGCAGGATTCGAACCTGCGACCGTAGCGGTCTTGCGGTTCCAGACTGCAGCGCCTTTAACCGCACGGCCACTTCGGCCGGCTGGTAAATGAGAATAGTCATATCCTTCCATGCATACTGTTCACTGACGAAGCCCAGTTTTCACGACGTGGAATAAACAACACACGCAATAATCATCGATGGTCACGGTAAAATACACACGCTTCAGTGGATAGCAATTTCCAAGCTCGTTTTGTAAATGTTTGGTGCGCCATGATCGGTCCATTGACGGGAGAGAGGTATCTGCATTTTTTGGAAAATTCATTTGTGGACCTATTGGAAGACGTTCCTTTAGCCAAGCGAACTGGGATGTACTTTCAACATGACGGTGCCCCCCCCCCCCCCCCCCACACGATACCTTACGTGTGAGCGGCCATCTCAGCCACATAAACCCTAATCGTTCGATTGGCCGTAACGGTGCTATTAACTGGCCTCCGAGATCACCTGACCTTACACCTTTAGATTTCTGTTTATGGTGTTGGATGAAATCAGAGGTGCACAAAGTGAAGGTAAACACACGAGGTGAACTGCTTCGTCGCATCATGGATGCTGCTAAATTGATTGGGAACCAATGACAGGCAACTGAACAAGCAACACAACATGTTATCGCTATAGCACAAAAGTACATTGCCCGCATCTCGTGGTCGTGCGGTAGCGTTCTCGCTTCCCACGCCCGGGTTCCTGGGTTCGATTCCCGGCGGGGTCAGGGATTTTCTCTGCCTCGTGATGGCTGGGTGTTGTGTGATGTCCTTAGGTTAGTTAGGTTTAATTAGTTCTAAGTTCTAGGGGACTGATGACCATAGATGTTAAGTCCCATAGTGCTCAGAGCCATTTGAACCAAAAGTGCATTGACGTTTATGGTAGGATATTCGAACCTGTTCTGTGAACTGTACAACAGCTGTACGGTAAGTGTTAAAGCCGTTTGTAACAGACGTGGTACGTATTTTTCAACTGAATACATGTAACATGCATGTTGTAGTGCATTATGTACTAAATGCAAAGTAAATTAACATTATGTAAAAAAAAAGGAACATAACTGTACTTCTCTGTAACATTGTTTTCAAGAAAATCACGTTACGGTCCAGTTGCATTCCGTATACGTTCATCACGTTGTGCACATCAATTTTGCAGAATTGAAGTTCCTTTAAATACCCATACCACCCTAACGAAGCATTTACGGACCTACGTTAGTATAAGATTTTTTGTTCAGAATTACTTATACTATCACTGTGTAAAATACAGATCTTTCCTCCCCAAACATCCTGTATTTAAATGCAATTTGACATAAGATCACAAATGTTAACTGAATGTTGTTAATAGAATTCTTTTTCTACTCATGGTGTTATATTAAAAGAGCCTTAAATTAATTTCATATTTCTTGCAACAAATATACCACATTTTAAGATGATCATTTCTATCAAGCATATTCACGAATCCATGTTGCTTCCGCGTCAAAATCTATAAAATAGCAGCTTATCGGTGCAAGTCCACTCTCACACAATCTAACAAGCAGTGGCCTTGCTCGTTATCCATCTTGCCCTTGTGATAATCGGCCAAATCTACTTGGCTCACAGTCGAATCCACCAACGGCATCTAAAATTAAGCACATCTTAAAGTTTCTTGCTGAGTAGGAAAAACAACACTCTTAAGAATCTCTTTACGTTACTTGACATTATTGAATTCTGCTGTTAGTTGCTACGTGCATATTATTATACTTGTAAAATACCGCTGAGGACCACGGACTGCACGAATAATTGATTCGAGCAGCAGTTTGACGACCACTGAAAGACACTTGTTCTCATTTCCTCTCCCTAGTATGTCGCCACATAGCTTTTTTTTTTTTTTGGTACTGCGCATGCGCCACCACAATTTCACAGCCCAATGTAAATTCAGTATTGAGTACGACCTAGGACGGACTTTGTGAGGCATTCTTGTTTAACTGATTTGACAGAAATAATTTTTGAAGTATCGCTGCGACCCTGAAGTACACATTATGTTGCTGTTCTGCTACTGAGTGTGAAGTGCATTTATGTGAAAGTAGCACGTAGAAATGACATTTTACCAACGAACGATGCTATTAGGGAGGCATCGTTAGAATAATACAGTCGTGAAAGTGATGTAAGTGACTTTCCTGACGAAAAGTGCTGTTAAAGCTGGTGCTCCTTCAGCAGTTATGGACAATGGCGAAACTGAACAGTGTGGCGACTCTTCTGCAAGCGATGAAGAGAATATAGTCGTTCAATATCATTGTTTGTGTGGTGTCAGCGTTAGGCACCACGCTAGAGGTTGCGATAATCGAGGGCGGTCCAGCACTTGCAACTTCTCTGGACTCGGTGCGCTTGCAGCGCCGCCGTACGGCACGGACAGAGACTAGCATATCGCAGCGGCCGAGTCAGCTACACGTCGTGAGCGAAATCAGATTAGAATAGCCTTCAGCTCGCTAGGTTCGCAGCCCCTAGTTCGCGCATGTATTACGCACGCAATACCAGAATTGTGTTATCTTGCTTGTTGTATAATCCAGTTAATGTATGTTAATGAGTCATTTGTATTCAAGAAAGATAGTTGTTATTAGTTGTGTTGCTGGCCGGTGTGGCCAAGCGGTTAAAGGCGCTACAGTCTGGAACCGCGTGGCCGCTACGGTCGCAGGTTCGAATCCTGCCTCGGGCATGGATGTGTGTGCTGTCCTTAGGTTAGTTAGGTTTAAGTAGTTCTAAGTTCTAGGGGACTGATGACCTTAGAAGTTAAGTCCCATAGTGCTCAGAGCCATTTGAACCATTAGTTGTGTTCCTGGAGTGCAGTAGCAGGAGAAAGCTAAGTAAAAGTTATTTACTGAAGTATTCTAGTACTAATTATTATACAATGTTCCAGATTCCTACAACTACCCCAGTCGTGCTAGCCTCTATCATCCCACTGCAAATCCCAGGGTTACCGATCGAAAAGCATCCTGCATTTGTGTGATGAGGTCATGACATGCTGCCATCGACCTTCACATCAGTTGGAACACAGCTGACCGCAGTAGAAGATGTCAGCCAGTTGTCGATAACATTTTAGTCCATATTCAAAGAGTGTGGAAATGATGAATGAAAGGATTTGTGAATGACTGAGAACATCTCAAAATATTTGTTTAAAATGTGCATTTCAGTAAATGAATAGTATCTTCACGTTATCAAACTGCAAATAAAATCTTTACTCCCAGATCACTTTTAAGTTTCATCTTTGTAAAGCGCCCTTGACAGTCTTTTCTTTGTCTAGAATTTTGGATGCACTAATATTACACTACTGGCCATTAAAATTGCTACACCAAGAAGAAATGCAGATGATAAAGGAGTATTCATTGGACAAATATATTATACTAAAACTCACATGTGATTACATTTTCACGCAATTTGGGTGCTTAGATCCTCAGAAATCAGTACCCAGAACAGTACCTCTGGCCGTAATAACGGCCTTGATACGCCTGGGCATTGAGTGAAACAGAGATTGGATGGCGTGTACAGGTACAGCTGCCCATGCAGCTTCAACACGATACCACAGATCATCAAGAGTAGTAGTGACTGGCATATTGTGACTAGCCAGTTGCTCGGCCACCATTGACCAGACGTTTTCAATTGGTGAGAGATTTGGAGAATGTGCTGGCCAGGGCAGCAGTCGAACATTTTCTGTATCCAGAAAGGCCCGTACAGGACCTGCAAATAGCGGTCGTGCATTATCCTGCTGAAATGTAGGGTTTCGCAGGGATCTAATGAAGGGTAGAGCCACCGGTAGTAACACATCTGAAATGTAACGTCCACTGTTCAAAGTGCCGTCAATGCGAACAAGAGGTGACCGAGACGTGTAACCAATGGCACCCCATACCATCACGCCGGGTGATACGCCAGTATGGCGATGACAAATACACGCTTCCAATGTGCGTTCACCGCGATGTCGCCAGACACGGATGCGACCATCATGATGCTGTAAACAGAACCTGGATACATCCGAAAAAATGACCTTTTGCCATTCGTGCACCCAGGTTCGTTATTGAGTACACCATCGCAGGCGCTCCTGTCTGTGAAGCAGCGTCCACCCACGGTCTCCGAGCTGATAGTCCATGCTGCTGCAAACGTCGTCGAACTGTTCGTGAAGATGGTTGTTGTCTTGCAGACGTCCCCATCTGTTGACTCAGGGATCGAGATGTGGCGGCATGATCCTTTACAGCCATGCGGATAAGATGCCTGTCATCTCGACTGCTAGTGATACGAGGCCGTTGGGATCCAGCAAGGCGTTCCGTATTACCTTCCTGAACCCACCGATTCCATATTTTGCTAACAGTCTTTGGATCTCGACCAACGCGAGCAGCAATGTCGTGATACGATAAATCGCAATCGCCATAGGCTACAATCCGACCTTTATCAAAGTCGGAAACGTGATGGTACGCATTTTTCCTCCTTACACGAGGCATCACAACAACGTTTCACCAGGCAACGCCGGTCAACTGCTGTTTACGTATGAGAAATCGGTTGGAAACTTTCCTCATGTCAGCACGTTGTAGGTGTCGCCACCGGCGCCACCCTTGTGTGAATGTCTGAAAAGCTAATCATTTGCATACCACAGCATCTTCTTCCTGTCAGTTAAATTTCGCATCTGTATCACGTCATCTTCGTGGTGTAGCAATTTTAATGGCCAGTAGTGTATGTAGGCGTGTGTATCGGATCTTCACTCAAACTACAACGTAAGTCGAAGATGTTTTCTGCACATGGGAAGAGACGTTGGGCTTTTCCGGAAATTGAGAAAGTACGTGACAGAGGTGAAGTAAAACGAGTTTAGTATGTGAGAGACAAATTTCATCACAAAATATTTGTATTCAGGCAGTTTTTTCCGTAAATAATTGAGGGTCACTGTGACCCTGACGTATGCAGTTCGCGTGACAATTACAGGGGTGTACACTGCCAGGATTAAAACTAAACAACTGAGCGGTAGGTAGGAGAAGGAAGAGGTAGTGGTATCTGAAGTTTCCTGTCGTACAGCAAGACGCCGTGTCTCGTGCAGTGTCGGCTGCCGCGGCTGTGGTGCAGCGCCGCCGCCTCAGTTTGTGTTGCCTTTTCTGCGTTGCCGATGCGGCGGCGGGCACACACACACCGTTTGTATGCAGCCAGGCATGCGCCAGCCACGTTGCCAAGCCCTGGTCTGCGAAAGGCGAATCCGTGGCCGGCAGCTGGCGCGCCCGAAACACCTGTTCACCTCGCTTCTCTTCCTGCTTTCACACCAACTGCGCCATCCTCAGTATCACATTAAAGATACTACTTGCACACGTAAAAAATACGTACTTCTTTTCTTTAAGAGCTACCAACAAAGCTTCCAAATTTTTAACTTTCATCTAAAAAAGCGAACAGGCCTTCTTTCACATAGTAGCACTGGATGGTGTAACACCCCAAGAAGCTCGAAAATCGACATAAGAATGTCATGATAATTTAAGGGGGGGAACAGTGTTATACTGACAGGTACGACAACTTTGACAATAATATAACACCTTAAAGTTTTGATGAACGACAATTTCAATAATTACTGCGTATGTTATGATATAAAGCTAGAAAGAAAGTTTATTTTAATTATCTATCAAACATCTGTATTGTAATTCTGTCAGACACAGCAAAGGACTTGAAAGAGCAGTCGAGCGGAATGGACAGTGTCTTGAAAGCAGTTTATGGAATGTAGTCGAATAAAGTCGGGTGATGCTGAGGGAATTAGATTAGGAAATGAGACACTTAAAGTAATAAAGGAGTTTTGCTATTTGGGGAGCAAAATAACTGATGATGGTCGAAGTAGAGAGGATATAAAATGTAGACTGGCAATGGCAAGGAAAGCGTTTCTGAAGAAGAGAAATTTGTTAACATCGAGTATAGATTTAAATGTCAGGAAGTCGTTTCTGAAAGTATTTGTATGGAGTGTAGCCATGTATGGAAGTGAAACATGGACAATAAATAGTTTAGACAAGAAGAGAATAGAAGCTTTCGAAATGTGGTGCTACAGAAGAATGCTGAAGATTAGATGGGTGGATCACATAACTAATGAGGAGGTATTGAATAGAATTGGGGAGAAGAGGAGTTTGTGGCACAACTTGACTAGAAGAAGGGATCGGTTGGTAGGACATGTTCTGAGGCATCAAGGGATCACCAATTTAGTGCCGAAGGGCAGCGTGGAGGGTAAAAATCGTAGAGGGAGACCAAGAGATGAATACACTAAGCAGATTCAGAAGGATGTAGGCTGCAGTAGGTACTGGGAGATGAAGAGGCTTGCACATGATAGAGTAGCATGGAGAGCTGCATCAAACCAGTCTCAGGACTGAAGACCACAACAACAACAACAACATCATCAAACATCTTAGTAATAACTGCCAATCAGTACGACGAAAGTTAAGTCCAAAGTAATATGTTGGTCAGAGATAACGTTTATTGTGAAAGAGAGCTGTAAACGTGGCGAGAAGGAAATTCAACGCGTCTACAATGCTCGATCATGGAAAAATTAGTCGCTTGCTAGCTTGCTTCCTACCAAGTCGAGGGAGAGCACTGTTTGTTATAGTACTACAAACGGAACGCTAGGAGATTGTTTCTATTAAAAAAAAAAAGGAAAGTACTATTGTGTGATAGAGATGCGCGGACTTTGTTCTCAGATATTCTGACTTGAGAACTTGAACTGAAGTGATATTCTGATAGTGTACGACGAGTTAATGAACTTTAATTATTGCAGATAATATTGTTGGACTCAACCTTTATCAAAGTGAACAGTTACAACGAAGAATGGACATAGTATCGAAGACTGGAATACCTGATCAGCCTGGAGTCGGAAAAAGTATTACGACCGCACGAAGATAATACAAATACGCCGATTGTAAAAGTTGTCGTAATTGTCACGATCACCGAACTCAAAAGAAACGTAATTAATCTGATCCATCGGTGTGCGTGTGGTATGATGATTATAAACTAATTGCTAAGAAGGAACAATAAAATTGTTCGTCAGTAATGGAAATCTCACGTGTTGGCTCCATCATTATTTGAACTGTGTGACAGTTGATGATCAAAATTAATTAACTGTGAACATTTTAATTGAAAGAGTGACTTTATGAACATTGAGCATTGAAAGGAGTGTTTTGCCGAAATAATATCACGACGCACGAAAGCGATATAGCATTATAGATTACCTCTGGATTTGCGTCGTGCCATAGCGAACAATTCTGCCTAGCAACGTAACAACAACGTACTGAACCGCAAATGAATTTTTCCTCGCTTCAGTGGTGTGAAACGACGCCGGTGATGAATGATTCACTCAATACTGCAATAACTAACTAACCTGGCATAGCAAATCATCATAAAACCATAACAGACAATTAAAATCGGCAGTTCGCATCGCTGAGAAGACTGCGCGGACTCGCAAACGGACTTTCATACATTACGCGAGGAATAATTTTCTTTACAGATTGTCAGGTGCTCTTCCACGATATCCGACAGGGACAACCATCACTGCGCGTGGCGTCTCCATTCCACCGACCGATCTGTAGCAGTAGCGGCTCAACATCAACAGCGACGACGAAAGGGGAGAGGGGACGCCACAATGGTGAATTTGCAACAGACCACCAGAAAGGCGCAGTCACCTTCATTGATACGTAACACTGGTGTTTCGATATAAATGATTGAAGCTGGAGCAAAAGTTATGCAAAAGGAACCTGAAAAATTAAATGTTCAGAACTGTATTTCAGGTGCATTCAGTACGCCACAACCGCGTTCACTGTGAAGCAACATACGTAAGTGAACCGCAGTATCAAGACGATTAGGTTAATTGCTAATATACGACTTAACTTAATGGATGTTATATGTCAGTAACTGTATAATAAATTTATGAAATTATTTTTGTTCCTTCAGTCACTTTTCACTAATATTTATCAGGATGACGCATTTCGGCAGCACGCTGCAATTATCAGGTGCATTACAGTTAGATGTACAGTAACGTGAAATGTGATCAGGTTCATTTGCTGGGTGTGCTAGTGAGGTTACGTATCGAACTTTTAACTATTTTTTTTGGCAATTTGTCTGGCACACAGAGCACAGAATAACACATCACCATCACGTAGTTAAAATTTTGCCATTGTTAAATAGGAGGACAGGTGATCTGTGTTGGATCAGTATGAACACTGGATACACAGAGTGATCCAGCTGTAGCTAGCTATGCGTTTTATGCAACCCGCAACGCCTTCAGAAACCACACACGAGATTTTCATTTTCTTTTGCTCGCTGTACGCAATTTTAGTCCTGGATAGAAAATTAATATGACCTTTTTGTAGGAAATTTAATGTAGTTAAATTTTGACTTGGGTTCTTCTTGGGAGGGGGGGGGGGGGGCAAAGGGCGGGGGAAGTGGGGCTACAGTTTTCTAGTTATTCAAAAGGCCTTTTAATGTCACTTTCGTACGTTTTTCTTGAATAATTCGAAAATGGCCTTTAGCGAAAACGCATCTCAGTACAAAATTTAACTGATTAAATTTCCTACAAAAATGTCCTGTTTGCAGTAGAGGGCGAAAGCGTGCGTGTGTGTGTGTGTGTGTTTGATACGTGGCTACCGTTGTAAATTATGCAACCATGATCACCTGCTGTAGCGTGTAAAACAAGAGTGAATCGGCTCAACAGATGACGATGTGTAATGCCTAGCGCCTGATACAGAAATAACTAATAATTTTTATTGATCTAAAGATAGCTCATCAATGTGCTGAAACTAGTAATGAATGAAGGAATTTTAGCTATCTTGAGCTTGGATGTTTTTTTTCCATTTCAGCACCACCATCACGTAACACTGTCACAGTAATGCATCTGATGATGGCAGAATGCTGCCAAAACGCATCGTGCTAATTAATGTGACTGGAACAGTAAAAATTATTTCATTATACACTACGGTGACAAAAGTCATAGGATAGTTATATATATGCACGTACACAGATGGTAGTAACGCGTACACAAGCTATGAAAGGGAGGTGCACTGGCGGAGTTGTCATTTGTACTCAGGTGATTAGCGTGGAAAGGTTTCGGACTTGATAATGACCTCACGTCACGTCGGGAATGAGCAGACTTTGAACACGGAATGATAGTTTGAACTAGACGCACGGAACATTCCACTAGAAAGACAAATCATAACATTATAACTCTATCAGCCTCCTACCCGTACCATACAAAATATTAGCAAATATCCTCACCAACCGCACAGGGAAAGAACAACATATTTTCGTCAACCAAAGCAAGAAGATGGTTTCACTGGCATAGATTCTGAGAAACTTTTTGTCTCAGTTCCAACAAGAATTGTACTGCCTGCTATTCGGTAAGATTTCAGACTACTCTCTACATTGATGAAGTGTGATGAAAGTTGTAGCACCGTTGAACGTCCTTCAGCATACTAACGCTAGAAACAGTGAAATGTCATCTGAATGCAGTTGGTTAAGATATAATCCATTATCACATAGTCTTTCATTTTCCCATTTAAATGACCGTAAGCTCGCTCTGGTACTACTGACAACAGTTTTCGTAATGTAGACTTTTTTCCTTTTTGCGAGGGTAATCCCAAAAGTAAGGTCTCCTATTTTTTTTATAAGTACATAGACCTGTTTATTTCTACAATGGTTTAATCAGTTTACAGCTTGAACGTTTAGCTATTTTTCGACATACTCTCCATTTCTGTCAATGCATTTTTGTAGACGCTGTGGCAGTTTTTGTATGGCCATGTCATACCAGCTCGCCACCAAGCTGTTCAGAAAGTTATGAACCTCTTCTTTCACCTCATCGTCGGAGATGAATCACTTTCCGGCCAAATGTTCTTTTAACCTAGGGAACAAGTGATAGTCACTGGGCGCCAAGTCAGGACTATAGGGAGGGTGGGTGATTATGCTCCACTGAAACTGTTGCAGGAGACCAACGGTTTGCCGAGCGATGTGTGGGGGAGCTTTGTCATGGAGAATGTGTACGCCCTTGCTCAACATTCGTCTTCTCCGGTTCTGAATTGCCGGTTTACGTTTTTTCAGAGTCTCACAGTACCTTTCAGCGTTAATTGTGGTCCCAGCGATTCAGCTCCGACGATGAGGTAAAAGGAGAGGTTCATAACTTTCTGAACAGCATGGCGGCGAGCTGGTATGACATGGGCAAACAAAAACTGCCACAGCGTCTACAAAAATGCATTGACAGAAATGGTGATTATGTCGAAAAATAGCTAAATGTTCAAGCTGTAAACAGATCTAAACCATTGTAGAAATAAATAGGTGTATGTACTTATAAAAAAAATAAGAGACCTTACTTTTGGGTTGGGATTACCCTCGTAATTTCAAAGTCAGACGAGGACATTCCACACCACCATACTTTTTCTCAGTAGTTCTAGATGAAGCTTTGCTATCATTTAAAGAAGAAGAACGAGTTTGTGATAATGGAACATATCTGAACCACCTGCGTTCTACTAATGACACTGCACTGTTTGTCGCTGGTATGGATAAACGATGAATGGAAAAACTTACTGAAACCAGTCTGATAGTGGGGTTGAAAACCAATTACAAGGGCACTAAAATGATGTGTAACCAATATCTACTTAAAAGAAAGAAATTCGGTGAATTTTGTTAGTCATTTGTTGCTCCCGCTAAAAGCACTCCTGAGCAAAGTGGTGTTACATTGCAGGGCTTCACAGAAGTTTATTTTCGACAGGTGCTCGAAAAACCGCTGCCGTCATGGGAAGCTGCCAACCTTTGCGCCAGCGTAGTAGATCCTGACTGCAATCTTTTTACTGTGGCTGAGCGGTTCTAGGCGCTTCAGTCTGGAATCGTGCCGCTGCTACGGTCGCAGGTTCGAATCCTGCCTCGGGCATGGATGTGTGTGTTGTCCTTAGGTTAGTTAGGTTTAAGTAGTTCTAAGTCTAGGGGACTGATGACCTCAGATGTCAAGTCCCATAGTGCTTAGAGGCATTTGAACATTTTGCAGTCCATTTATAAAGATTACTGAGAGCAACCCATCACCACCAGGCCGGACACAAGCCTTCTGATTGGCTACAACGTCCACAACAGCTCGCTTGCGCAGCCAGGGATCATACAAGTTATGTGCCACAATGCTGGAGTATTGACTCCAAAATATCTTGTTCTTCTTCAAGATTTCGGCAATAGGTCTGTTGCGACTTCGCATTTTTAAGTCTATCTTTTTCTCGGTCTTACAACGTTTCGTTTTCTCGAGGGCTTTCAGTTGCCTACAATGACTGCAATTATGTCTTCTCCCTTACAATTAAAATGACGACTCCATTCCTCCCTATTTTACCCCATGCTGCCGCTTAAGTTAAATATTTATAAGGTACCTTTTTTAGCAACCTTTGACACATCTTAAACTCTCATTTCAGCCAATGGTATGACGCTTCTGTCTTTCGTTTTTTCGATCCAAGAATCACTGCCGTAGAACAAGATATGTGCAGTCATTATTTTGTAAAACTTTGATCTGTGTGTTTCCTCGTCTTATTCTTTAAGGTCTTATTGATAGTTTCGTGTATGTCCTGAAATTTATTGATTATTCTCTGCACATATTATCGTCAAATGTTTTTTATTCCAGTCTTTGATCACAATATCATTTCTTTTGACGATGACCGGTTTCAGTCAGAAATGACCATCATCAGATCTTTTCTTCACCATGTCCTAAAGATATCATAACCTAAATACCTAAACGGCGGGCTTTTTCCAGTAACTTGTGTTCAGCAAATATTTGTGATGAGCTGGGTGTTTTCCGTCGTGAGCCATAACTTTAGTTTTGGCGGTGGATATTTCCAAGTCGTAGCATTCTCTAGCTACTCCTAGTTCATACAAAGAAAAATGAAAACCTCAGTGACTGAACGTAGCTTCTACTTCATTCTTACCTAGAGTGCTTGATGAGGCCTTTTGTAGGGCTCAGTGTCTCAATCTGCAAAAGCAGGAGCCTTTTAGAATCGCATTGTTGTCCGTTTGCCTGTCTGTCTGTCGGACTGTTAAGAACCTTTTTTCGCAGTAACGGGTGGACGTATCAAGGTCAAATTTATGCCACATATTGAAGTTTACAGTCCCTTGGCTGTGTAAAATTTTTAAGCTTTTATGTCAATGTAATCAAAAGTTACGGCCATTTAAGTCCGTTATTTTAATATACGAAACTCATTCATCAAAACTTATAAGGCACTTCCCGTTGACCAAGAATCATGAAATTCAGCAAGAAGCAATGTTTCACTGTCCGAGTAAAGTAAAAAATCTGAAACTTGTTAAATTGTAATTTTAACAATACCAGAGAAGGAAAGTTGCTACACACCATATAGCGGAGATGCTGAGTCGCGATAGGCACAACAAAAAGATTCACACACTCATAGGTTTCGGCCATTAAGCCTTTGTCAGCAGTAGACACACATACACATACACACACATACACATACACACACGCCCACTAACACTCACACACTCACGCGACTGTGTAGTTTCAGCTCTCTGAGACTGCAGACGTGTGTGCAAGTTGCGTTTGCGTGAGTGTGTGTGTGTGTGTGTGTGTGTGTGTGTGTGGTGTGTGTGTGTCTCCTGCTGAAAAAGGCTTGATGGCCGAAAGCTAGGGGTGTGTGAATCTTTTTATTGTGCCTATCGCGACTCAGCATCTCCGCTATATGGTGAGTAGCAACTTTCCTTCTCTGGTATTGTTACATTCCATCCTGGATTTTCCATAAATTGTAATTATGTCACATAAAATATATATTTTTGCCATTTGAACATACGTCGCGTTCAGCATCCGTCAAAAGTATGATAGACGAACATTGCTGCATGCAAGTATAGAGTGTGAGGTGTAGTCATGTTTTAGTAAGGAAATGAAAAATATTTTCTTAAATCTTACCTCTCTACATGTATAAACTGAAGTGACCTGCTCACTTCTTTTTATAGGTAGGGGGGGGGGGGGGGGCTAGTCTTGACATTTGCAGGACCGCCCCCGGTAGCTGAGTGGTCAGCGCGACAGAATGTCAATCCCAATGGCCCGGGTTCGATTCCCGGCTCGCTCGAAGATTTTCTCCGCTCAGGGACTGGGTGTTGTCCTAATCATCATCATTTCATCCCCGTCGATGCGCAAGTGGCCGAAGTGGCGTCAAATCGAAAGACTTGCACCCGGCGAACTGTCTACCCGACAGGAGGCCCTAGTTATACATTTCCATTTCCAGGACCTTGTTCGATATCGGTAACAGGCAAAAATAGTTTAGATTCTAGATTCCCAAGATGGATGCATACACGTAATTAAGTTTGCTCGGAGCCCTCCGTGCGCGAGACCTACTCGCACTTCTCCAGTTTTATTTATCTTAAATTACATCGTTCGATTTCTTGTGGTTATGTCCAGTGTGAAATAAGGCCCTCTCCGCGCCTCCCCTTCCCTACCTTGCAATCCATCCACGCTCATCTCAACCGCCACCGCCCCCCTCCACCACTACCGCTGCCTGGGGCAACAGCACCATCAACTCCTTCGTTGTGGGAGAAGCACTAGAGACGGCTTGAACACGAGGGATCAGAGGACTCGTGGTCTGTATTTACGCTTCTCCAGAGAGTAGCAGTTTGGTCGCGCAGCAAGAGTGTGTTACACGAGAGGGGCAGAGATAGAGAGAGAGAGAGAGAGAGAGAGAGAGAGAGAGAGAGAGAGTAGGTGTGTGAAGTGCGGCTAGTGCCCCCGGGCCGAGATGACGTCGCATGAAGGCGCCGCCGTCTCAAAATAGCGGCACCTAGGCAAGCGGCCGACAGGCAGAAAGGCGCGCAGGCTATAATTACGCGAGCGACGCCTCGCGGCCACCAGTTCAAGGCCGGCGGGGCCCATGTGGGGAGGCAGCTTTCTCCCTGCCAACGTGACGATCCGCGTACACTCGGCGCGTCCCTATGGCGCCACCTCTGCTCTAGCTAGAGCGGAACCGAACACCTATCCTAATGGACTTATGAGGTCTGCACGGATGTGGACCTGTGCAGTTGGTCTGTTTGTTTGCTTTGGGGTGCAAAAACAATTCGGGTCATACGCGCCCAAGTCAAAACTATAGAACACGAAGAGAGAGAGGAATTAGAAAACGGCTACACTTCAGTCCCAATCGACGTAAGAGAAGACAGCTAGAGACAGGGACGTGGAGAAAGGGCTATAAGATACACCGTAGAGAAACGGAGGTCCAGAGACAAAAATGGCTCTGAGCACTACGGGACTTAACATCTATGGTCATCAGTCCCCTAGAACTTAGAACTACTTAAACCTAACTAACCTAAGGACAGCACACAACACCCAGCCATCACGAGGCAGAGAAAATCCCTGACCCCGCCGGGAATCGAACCCGGGAACCCGGGCGTGGGAAGCGAGAACGCTACCGCACGACCACGAGATGCGGGCAGAGGTCCAGAGACATGTGCAGTGTTGGATATCCGCGGATACACTCTCTGACCAAAAGTATCCTTGACACCCCAATATAGTGTGGAATTGATCGCCAGAAGCCACGAGAGATGGACCCGCCAGTATAAAAGGAGGCGGGGAAGTATTGTGAGAAGCAGCCACAGTAGAATGGGTCAGCCTGGAGGGATCAGTGGTTTTGAAAGAGGTCTTGTCACTGGATGTCGCCTGAGTAACGAATTCACCACGGACGTTTCAGCCCTTTACACGCACTCCAGTCGACTGTTGGTGATGTGACTGACTGTAGAGGAAACGCGGGGGAACAACCACAGCTAAAATACAGTCTTGCTTATGCGCTCTCCAACTTCCATGTACTTAATTTTATTTATCTGACAAACCCTACTCTTAGGGCTATATTTTATTTTGACTAATGGAGCTATGGAGATGTTTGTAAAAATGGCAATGACGTATCACTCCATGTTAATGTAATACTGCCGACTTCTGAAGAAGATAGGTTTAAACCTATCGAAACCTAGGTAAAGATTACTTTATCCTTTGCAACTGGTCGGCTGTTTTTAATCTAATTACGTGGAACCGTTGCTGTTACGCAGCTATGTTTAAAATAATAAAATACAGTCTGTATACGGTCGCGACACGCACTGATGTGAAAATTGTTATCGTTTGAGAGTTGGAACGACACTATCGGCGACGAAGCCAACTGTAAGACTGATATTGGTTTTTAATAATTTTTCGTATTAAAAAAGGCAAAACCAGGGGCGTTCAATAAGTAAAGGAACACAATTTGTGGTGTCACCGCCAGACACCACACTTGCTAGGTGGTAGCCTTTAAATCGGCAGCGGTCCGTTAGTATACTACGTCGGACCCGCGTGTCGCCACTGTCAGTGATTGCAGACCGAGCACCGCCACACGGCAGGTCTAGAGAGACGTCCTAGGACTCGCCCCAGTTGTACAGCCGACTTTGCTAGCGATGGTTCACTGACAAATTACGCTCTCATTTGCCGAGACTATAGTTAGCATAGCATTCAGCTACGTAATTTGCTACGACCTAGCAAGGCGCCATTATCATTTGCTATTTATCTTGTGATGCATGTACCGTCAGACGGATGTTCACCAATTATGGATTAAAGTTAAGTATTCCAGCAGCTACGTACTTTTTTAACTAGACTCAACTCCTTTAACTGTTCCAGACCTCACGCCAGCCTGCGTGAGCTTGAACGCGTGCCTTTCGGCTATCTCATAGTGGCTTGGCCTTCTTGCCAAGTCACAACATAATTTTTTCCTGCTAGCAGGTTGGTTTTATTCAGGATCCAAATACACCGTATTGTTGCCGTCTCTATCGGCTACAGAGCTGCATTTTTCAACATAATCTCCGTCCAATGCGACGGCCTTACGCCACCTTACTGGAAGGGCCAGTACGCCCTCATTGTACCCTTCTACTCGCCGCTGTCGAGGCCAACGTCTTGCTGCATCAATAAGCTCCCCACCATCCACGTATTGCTTCAGGCGGAGTGCATCCTTCTTTCGGAAGGTGCGAGATGCGAGCTGCGAGCTGTACGGTAGATGAGGAAGGACAGTCCAGCGCAGTTCTGTAAACTCCTCTCAGGTGTGCAGCTTTGTGTAGGGCTTTGCGTTGTCATGGAGAAGCTCGTTTTCATTTGTGTGGCGACGATCACCTCGAATGAGAGTGTCCGCACGTTCCAGCATTCCAGGAATCACAGCTGCGTGCGCTGCCGGCCAGCACGCGGGGGATCGGACAGGTTTGAGAGACCTTGTTGCGATGGTGACAGACGCCTCGCCCAACGACTCACCGCGATTTTGTTCACAGCCCGGTCTCCGCAGATACTTTGCAAGCGCCTCTGAATATCTGCGATGCTCTGGTATTCCACAAAAAACTTCAATGACAGCTCTCTGCTTGGAAAGCACCTCCGTTACAGACATCACTTTGAAGGCTACCTACAGCGCCGCCACCTGTCGAAACTTCATAAAATTATAGGGACTGAAGCGCGAATATTCCACGATGTCCAAAAACAAATTCCGTATTTTTTTTAATCGAAATTGGCCGAGAAAAAGGTACCTGTTGCACCTACGTACTGATCGCTCATTGTAATAATCTTTCTGCAGCCTACGCATTAGTAAACTATCTAGAGACATCGACGATTGTCAAATAAATGTGAAAAAGCCGAATCTCACTGATGCAGTGATATAACCTGCAACTTATTGATCGTTTCGAATATGTGCATAACTGCAGTTTATTGCGCTGAAATCAAAAGACTCTAAACACACGGACGCGTGAGATCCGTGTATTTCTGTTGTTTGTCTGTTCTGGTTACGCCAGGCACTTACCTTAATATGTAACAGTTTTGTATGGCGTCTAATGATTTGCAAGCTCTTATACTTCTGGCTGGCTCTGAGCACTATGGGACTTAACATCTTAGGTCATCAGTCCCCTAGAACTTAGAACTACTTAAACCTAACTAACCTAAGGACAGCACACAACACCCAGCCATCACGAGGCAGAGAAAATCCCTGACCCCGCCGGGAATCGAACCCGGGAACCCGGGCGTGGGAAGCGAGAACGCTACCGCACGACCACGAGATGCGGGCTCTTATATTTCACTCGTCTTCCTAATAAATGTTTGGAAGTGAATCTAAGGTTCTTACCGTTTGCAACTCAGATGTAGCAACAATTGTGGAATCCGTTTCTTGTGTATTGGGAAACAGTTTTAGTGCTTGTGACGTTTTATTATCACATCTTCAACTACAGATGTTCTGGCTGATTTGGTACGTTAAATAATGTAGGTATTCCATTCCATACAATTTTCCTACGGTTCATATTCACCAATTTGACTGGTAGTGAAGAAATCTTCACGTTGTTTAGTAGAAATTCCATGTCCACTGCGAAAGGTCAGATCTTCCACTGTTTACTAGCCACTTTATGTTCTTAAAATAAAATATTCCTCAATAACGTCTGTAGGTTACGAGAATCGTAAATAAGCTGTCTTGTGACGTATGCATACCTCACAGCGTCTATAGAAAGCTAAAGAAAGTCAAATGTTGTGTCAATTTTTAGTTAGTGCCGATTTTAATGCACTACATATGCTCCCTGTAGTGAAAACTGTGTTACAAATAAATATAATCGAGAAACTTCATTTTTAGGTGACAAATAGCTGTTTATTTTTATGCTCAATGTTACCTGTTTTGACCAGGAGACCACTATCAAGCCGAAGACAGACAAAAACTTTGAAGCACACAGCTCACAATATGCTGACAAAATAAAAATTATGGAGTTAAATAAAGTAGATTATCACTAAAACATTTGAAGTAAACCACTTCCATGTAGGTAGAAAAACATGGCATCTGTTACAATAAATAATCTCCAAAAGACATATGTAGGTGACCCACACAAGAGGATCATGCATTTCAAACTGAAGAAAATTGTAGCGATCTTGCGTAAAAAATTAAGCACAAAGATCAAAGGTAAGCAAATTACTATGAATCTTGGGCAAAGATCTTTAGAGAGTATGTGTAACACAGACTTACATTGCTAGACTGGCAATACCGTATATAATATCATTGGTGTCACTAAACAGTAGCGGTACGGCGGCGAGCGCAAAGCCCGTGTAAACAGCTGTTTAAGCACTGTACACTGTCGTAAGGAACGGGGACGAACTCGTATAACTAAGTTACCTTTAGAGTTTTGACAAAATAGATGAGTAGTGTTTAGCTGTAATTTGTCGTACAGCAGACGGAAGATACAAGGAAAGAAACATGTCACAATGCAAGAGTAACTAGAAACATCTTACATATTTTTGCTTTGTGCTGAATTTAATGCTAAATAATTACATTACAGTTTGTCTCATCTGAAATATCGTCAGTGATTAAATAGTTTATGTACATTTTGAGGTATTTATAAATCTAATATTAACAGACGTAGCTCAATTATGTGTTGATCAACTTGGCCCTTTCTTCGTATTGTATGCTCGTTACGTAAGTTATGCTATAGGTATAACGTGCTACTTGTCATTGCTAACATGTGTCTTTATTTATTTGAGTGATCTCACGAAAACTACGGTCTGCTTTAAAGGTGTGTATGTAACTTGATGTTCTTCCCATAATACGATTCTGCAGTGTATGTGTTAACCTCAACTAGTACGCAAATTCTATATTCCGACATAATTGTCGCAAAGAAGTGTGACTATAACAGAATTTAAATGTTTATTTGACACTACAATACTGAATGGCTGGGCAAAACTTGTAGTGACTTGGTTGTGCCACCATTGCCTCGGTTGCCTCGTCTCATTATTTTTCAGAATTGTTGTCAGATGTATGGTCACAATTCCCATTACATATTCTCCAACTGATGTTTCACATTTATGACGTAGTTCGTTGAAACCGGTAATGTAACCCCCCCCCCTTTTTTTTTTAAAGAGAAATTTTATGTACTGTACTATGGCTCCACTACTGTAGTGTCAAATAAACATAGTACACA
The DNA here is from genome assembly GCF_021461385.2 of Schistocerca piceifrons. NCBI lineage: Eukaryota > Metazoa > Arthropoda > Insecta > Orthoptera > Acrididae > Schistocerca > Schistocerca piceifrons. The sequence continues at coordinate 24,533,708 of NC_060143.1, forward strand.
AATATTTGTTGAACTGCAGAACTTGATTACACTACCTCGTAAAGTTTACAACGTCATTTAGTTTCAGAAAATTGTAGTAGTATCACACACAAACTTGCTGACACCACCAACTTACATCATCAAATGTCACGCTTCAGTAAAAGATGTGTCATTCATGAGTGAATATGAGGAAACTAGTGATTTTTAATCATATCAATCAAATGAGCATGTAAATTCCCTGCACATAAAAGAACCAATGCAAATGGAGAAAGACTTATTAGTTTATGCAGAGAACATGACATAATTCTAAAATCTACATTTTTCAAAAAACTCCCTAGGAAACAAACTACGTGTGTATCCCCGAATCCAGTCTGCGGGGAGAAACAACTTGACCATGTTGCTATAAGCAGGCAATCTACATCAGAAATACTCAATGTAAAAATTGCTAAGAGTGCAGGTTTATATTCACATCACTATCGATCAATCGTTAAATTGAAAATTAGGCCAATATATAAAAGAAAGAGCCAATATCAACCTAAAAAGTTTGACACTCAGAAATTAACTAAGGAAGATAATTTCAGGACACTTTTGGAAAAAGAAACACCTAAAACATGGGAAAAACTTCAAAAAGACATAGTACAGACAGTAGAAGAAACCATTCTCCTTACCAAAAAATGGAAACATGCCTGGTGGAATGATGAATGGGACGAACTAATCCTAACAAGACAACGAGCTTGGAACATATCGAATGCAATTAAAAATGATGAAAATAGGAGCTCCCTAAAAGAAGCCCAGAAGCAAGCATTAAAAGGCCTTAAAAAGATCAAAGTACAATACATGAAAGACCAACTAGCATTAACAGTCTCTAACTTCAAACAGAACAATGCTAGGGATTTTTACAAAACTTTCAAAAGTAGCTTAAAGAAATACACTCCACCTAGTCTATTTTTCACAGACCCAAAAACACAGAAAACTGCGTACAATAGCACAGAGAACTGTAGAATACTTGCCGAATACTTTGAAGAACTACATAACTGTGATCCACCGAAAGAAAAATTTAATTTCGATATTGTAAACCCACCACCACCGGACTCAAATCCGCCAACCACAGAAGAAATAAAAGAAATCATAAAAGACCATAAAAATAATAAAGCACCTGGAGAGGATAATATAGTTGCTGAACTATGGAAGTACTCTAGTGACAACATGATACAATGTCTATCAGAAATACTCAAAGAACTCTGGACAACACACAGCTTACCACCAGAATAGACATGTGAACTAATACATCCACTACATAAAAAAGGGAAGAAAACATACCCTACCAATTATAGGGGAATCTCCCTCTTACCAGTGATCTATAAGATCCTGTCTAAGGCGCTTTAAAAAAGAGCAGAAGAAATACTTGACAAACAACTAGGAGAGTATCAGGCTGGATTTAGGAAGGGAAGGTCATGTGCAGGACAAATACTAAACTTAAAGAACATAATAGTAATGAGGAAAATCATGAACTTAAAATATGTAATTACTTTTGTGGATTTTAAAAAAGCTTATGATTCAACTGACAGAAATACATTGCTTGATGTCTTGAAAGAATTGCAACTCGAGACTAAAACAACTGAAATAATTAAAGCAACTTTGACAAATACAAAATCGAAAGTAAAATTTATGGGAGGCTCTCAGAATCGTTTGAAATAAAGTCAGGTGTCCGACAGGGAGATGGTTTGTCTCCTCTGCTTTTAAATTGTGTGTTAGAGAAGGTAGTTCGAGAATGGAGGAAGGCCATCAACTAGGAAGAAAAACCAAACAAGGTCACTGTCGACTGTTTCGCCTTCGCAGATGACATGGCTTTGATTACAGATTTGCTAGATTTGCTGCTGGTAAACCTTTCGGGATGTGAGGTCGTGGTCCAAGAAACTCTTCCGCTTCTGGCGTTACGTCCAGGACTGCGCTGGACATCTTCAGAGTCGGCAAGACTCAGCGGAAGAAAGCCTCTGAAGATGTCCAGCGCAGTCCTGGACAAAACGTCAGAAACGGAAGAGTTCCATGGACCACGACCTCACATCACGACAGGATTACCAGCAACTATGTCATCCGGTCGTGGAAGCCCTCATTCTATGATCGCCAGATAATGCCCAAGAACAAAGTTGGACAACAAATATCCTTTGAAAAAACAAAGTTCGTGACAAACATCTATGATGCTCCTCAAAACATTGCAGTAGACATCAATACAACACACAAAACAGATTCCTTTAAATACCTAGGAGAGTGGATTACATACAATGCAAAAGAAAAGACAGCTATAGAAACTAGAGTGCGCAAAATCGAAAGAGCGTTTCAGATGACCAAAAACGCTTATAGCAAAAAACCATTGCCCTGGAACAATTAAGACACTACCAAACAGTGGCCAGACCTGAAGCCGTGCTAACAAGAAATGGAGATCTTGAGAAACTAGAGATGGTCGAAAGAAGAATTTTAAGGACAATACTGGGAGCTAAAAGAAACGATAATGCTGAATATAGGTTAACACCAAATCAAGATTAGCTACATACTGTGTTTATTTGTGTACATAACGTAATAATGCACGTTAGAAGAAACAATCTGATATGAATACCACAAGGCAGTGCACTCAACACCAGCACTGCATCTAGCTACACTTGGTCCACCTCCATCTGAAGATGAGCCTACAGGGGCTCGAAAACATGTTCAAGGTTGAATAAATAGTAAAAAAGCGACTGGTTGCATATTCATTACCAGATAAACGCCAGACTAGTTTGTAACTGCTCTAAGGAATGTGCAGATAAAATTCCGCGCTAATGATAATTGGTTTGCAATGGGAAACAAACCGCATGAAAGACTGTTTGTTTGGGCTGACTCAGCTACACAATACAAAAAGGAAAGAAAAACTGCGCCTGGCGACTCTTAGGAGAGACACCATAAAATTATATAAAGTGTGTGTGTGTGTGTGTGTGTGTGTGTGTGTGTGTGTGTGTGCGTGCGGGCAGTCGTGTGTGGAGACATTCGTGTACTGGTCCTGCAAGTTTGATTACGTTTGTCTGTAGCCAGCTAAAGCCTTCAGCAAGGCGATGGTCGGTTTTTACCTATTCTCATGATCATCTCTTATTGATACGTGTGTGACAGACGCCGGAAGCGGTGTCAGAAGTTTAGTGTCGTAATTGATAGAAGCTACGCAAATCTACTTGCCCCTCCCCCCCCCCCCCCCCGCTCCCTTTTCACCAACCCCCCACTAGCACCAAATTTTCTGGACGGGCTGTCACTGCCCGAACCTGTCTTGGCGAAAGGAATTCCTTTCCCGGCCTTGGCCCGCTGCTGCGCTGCGGCCAAGCCAACACAATGGGCTGGCGAGGAAACCCGCAAACCATTGTCCGCCGCCAAGCGTAGTCCACCTCTCGTGCATCAGCCACACAAAAGAATTTTTAATCGTTACTCTCTTCACGACACGCCATGGTGCAACTACAGATGGGACGTGGTGGCTCCGTGAAAAATCGCCTCTGTCTGTCAGCAGAGACACCGAGGCCTAGACTGAAAGCTCTTCGCCAGAATGCCTCTGACATGCGGTCACGCGAGTTACCCCAAGCAAGACGTCCTCGACTGTCACTTTTGCAATACCTTACCATCGTGGCAGTAGAAGTCACAGCGACACAAACAATGCTACCACAGACTGGTTTTAATACACAAATTTTTTGTTATAGTATACAGTCCGAAAACTGGTCTGATACAGCTCTCCGCGCTACTCTATACTGTCCGAGCCGCCTCATCTCACCGTAACTACCGCAGTTTGCATCTTCTCGCACTGTAATCAAAACTTGGTCTTCCGCGACAATTCTTACCACCTCGAATCCCTATGTAATCAGGTACACTGTTCCTTGATGTCTCGGGAAGTGTCCTTCAAAGCAATCTCCTCTCTTTAGTGTTGTGTCAATAACGTCTTTTCTCCCCTGTTAGATTCTCTACCTTTTCATTTGTTTACCACACATCTAATGTATAGGAACTAACGTTATTAGTCAAAAATGTTGAAATCTTTTTGCCACCCGACAGTTCTGTAGCATTTAGAAATAATGTCTCCAATTTTCAGAGTTTAATTAGTGCTACAAATGATGTAAAAGCCATCTTGTTTCATAAAATGTGCAGTGCCACGCCAACTTTTCTACATGAAGCTCTCCTTGTTCGCGATATTTTATTATTTCCTGCTATCAGAGAAGACATCTGTAAAGTATTTTAACGCTGTGATCCATTTGCGATGCGATTAAATACGATTTATTAAAGAAACGCACAAATGGTGGAACCTAATATCCAAACGAAAGCTTTAATAATCTCATCTCGAAGAGATGCCCCGAGACAACATTTTGCTCATCTACTACTGTTGAAGTTTCCTCCTATGGTGGTTATCTGGTGATCAGTGGTGGTGACACGGGAAGAATCAGGACCAACTGAAGCACGCTGCTTCACTGAAAACCTACTGAAGAACAACGATGATGGTGGGTATTGTTAGTTCTGAAGTCTCAGTAAAGGATATTGGCAAAAGGGCGCGTCAGAAGGAGAAGACTGGAAGAAAAAAGCTTCATGAAAACCAAAAAAGGCAAAATGTATGGTTATGGCCAACATCATGATACTTGTTTTTGGCATAAATGCTAATAAGATCTTATTTCTGTGTTCCACACAAATTTCATTTTTCAGTGTATAAGGAAAATTTTCTGCTGAATCATTACAGACAAAAAGACGAAATTTGGTACTGACTTTGAATACACAGCTTCCTTTAGTACAAAATTTTTCAGAGTGCATTACTGACAACTTTCTTTAAATTTATGTGAAATAAAAATCGTTATGTATCAGTTTAAAAACTGTTGCGACAATTTATATGACATTAAAAAACTGGTTCACAGATTTGTTTATCTAATACCTAAAAATAATCTCGAATGAAAAACAGCCCACAGTTGCACTAAAGTATGTTGATTTTAAGCCTTGACCATGGTTTCTGCTGTAATAATATACCCTTCTTCGGAAGTCATACACACTAATAAATGAAAAATTTCTTAGCCCAGCGGCTGCGTCAAGAGCAATAAAATAACTTCAACAGACGTAAGCCTGTTTCGAACATAAGTCAAATTACATTTTGGTCTTGACGCAGCCACTGGGCTAAGACATTTTTCATTTGTTAGTTTGTATGACTTCTGAAGAGGCTATATTATTATAGCAGAAACCATGGTCAAGGCTTAAAATAAACATAATTTAGTGAAACTGTGGGCTGTTTTTCATTCAAGACAATTTGGTAACGGTTTCTGTTGTCGCTGCCACGATGAAAATAATGTACTAAGAATAATCTACAACTTTTTGAAAGTGATAAGTTAAGTAAAGCTTGAGAAAGTATTCGTCAGGTGATAGTATGTGTTCTAAATATATACAGCAACGTCTTCATCAAATCATTTGACAGAGTAAATTGAAAAATAAATAAATAAATAAATAAAGGTCCGGATAACATAGTGCTAACATGTACAAAATTTGGTTCAGTTACATTTCAAACATTAAAAGTTACATTAGGCATTTTCTCATATGTCTCCCCTTAAATAAAGAACAACAATTAAAACTCTTAGCAATGCGTCGTAAAGCATTAATAAAACCACTTGTGACTGGTGGGGAATGCCAATTAGTTTTTACACTTACTCTCGCTCTATGCAGCCACAGCAAGTCTTCTAATTTAGATGGTAAGCTGTATCACATGTAAATCAAATTTTATTACTGTCTGCAGTGTCTGTGTTTAACGGTGTACTATGCAATGCTCATCAGATTTGGATGAATATCTGAAGGAACAGTCGCAGCTGCGTTATACAGCCGTGTGAAATTTAAGAAATGTGTTTGCAGTTGGAGTCTGGAAGCGTGCTCGGACAGCCAAGTCATTGATGCGACCGCTCGCATAAAACGGGAAATTCAGGTTCGACTCCCGGTCGGGCAAAAATTTTCGTATGACGCCAATAAGTTGTACTGCTGGAATCTTAACGTATTCTTGTTAATTTTATTCTCTGTTTTGTGTTTTCTACTGATATAAAATGACTGTGCTTCGTAATTAAAGCAACTTAGATTAAAATATCCATGTACAAAATCGGTAAAACCACAGTATTACGTACAAGTATTTTGGTGCCTCTGACGAAATTGTGGAATTCTGTGATTCAGGTTAATTAATGTGTCATCTCGATAAACTTCCAGAAAACTGCTAAAAACAGCGATTAATGTGTACTGATCGTACTCGGAATTGGCCAGGTACAGTGAACGTATAACAGTTATGTTTAAGCGTGTAGCATGTGCAGTGTACGAAGTTCGCCGACGAATTTTGCTCGGCATGTGCAAGACTATGTTAGACAAGAGGGATCTTTGTTATATGCCAGAGTCAAATATATGCCAGAGTCAAATGTTGGGCAACGTTATTAGATACCCAAGTGTAAAGTGGTGACTTCATTGAGATTCTTTTCGTGTGAATAAATTAGCGGTGTCGCGAGGCCGCATTCGATATTGTGAAACGTGTCTGAAAGCGTCTTCTTTTTAAATATAAATGGGGTGCCAAGTTTGAAGATCTTTCATCAACGCAGTAGCTGGTGTAGCCAGCGTGAAGACAACCAGTGATACCCGATGACAGCGTGAAATTACAGTTAGCTTACAGCGCTACCCCCATGCTGTAACGACACAGAACAATTGTTAATCACGACTCTGCACAACACGCCACGGGACAACTGCAGAGTGTTGCATAAAATATATTTTCTGTCAGCAACGGCTTTAAGATTTTCGTCAGGACGCTTTAATATTAACATCCTTAAACTAGCGGAGTCTCAACTTGATTAAAATCGAAAAGTTTTGTAATACTAACTTCAGTTGACAGGTAGAACGTAGGTAAGTGGTAAGGTGTTAGGAATAATTTTGATCAGCTATTATTAACTTATTAGCGTAATACTCGACCTAAAATAATAAACATACAATTTCTTAAACAAAAAGTATGCTCAGTTAATCGTATTCAAATTGAACAATATCTGTAAGATAAATAAACAATAAAAGGCTTTTACTAACTGGTTTAATTAAACAACTTTTACTTCCAAAAATTAATGATACTTTTGATTCACTGGCATTTATATAACCAGACCACTGGAGCCTTGGAACAGCAATAAAAAGTAGTCAGGAAAACAGTTAATGCAGAATTTCAGCAGAGAGGAACACACATAATTAAGAATGAGCATTTAGAAAGTTAAAAGACCAGTTTAAACAACTGGACGGGAGGTGCCAATTATATACTTTGAAGCATTTAAAGATTACAGCAAATATACACAAAAGAGTTAAGGTTCGACGCCGCAGAAACTACGTTATGCATGGGCACTCCCGAAGTCATCGTTTATGCTAATAAAAATAAAGTGGTTATAAAAGGTACCCAGCTGAGAGAATAATTTAAAAGATTTAATTCAGTACTCACCTGTTATCATTTGACCCAGAGGGAGACAACGAAAATGTCATCACGATAAATGAAATTGATAAACAAACACACGAAATATTAATCATGGCAAGCAGCATCAAGTGAATGCTGAATGTCAGCTTTCTGGGGAGATCCGCAGAGACAATTTTAGTATAAAATTCCCTCCAAATATTTTCCTCCCTCTGTGATCGCCCTGCAGCACCTGTTTCATAGCCCGCGATGTCGTGTGTCCGAAAATTATCCGCTTAGGTTAACATCCTTAAGGCGCTTCTCGAAATTCAGGCCTGCCCTGCCGGAATTGCACCGGAAGTAAAAGCCATGAAGTGGAACATTCTCACTCGGTCACAATATGGAATCATATAAGATAGTAACGCCGCTAGCCCATTATCGGTGTTATGTCCCTACTCCAGTAAAATGTATTTAAAGCGTAGACGATAGTTCTGTCAGTTGGGATTACACAACAGTACACGTGCTGAAAATTATTCCCGCAGTCGTTCCATATAATGAGTGCTTTATATAACACAAATAAATTTAAGTATGTTAAATATTCTGATAATTAAGCTAGAAAATGATACTCCAGTTGCTCACCATATACTCGCAACATTGCAACTGCATGTTCAACAGCCTGGTGTTCTTATTTTCAAACACAGTAAAACCGGCACAGATCATGTACGTTATACGGCCAAGACGTGAATGTGAATTCACTACAACGCCCCTCAAACCACTGCAGCACGATTCTGACCCTGCAACACGCACTACATCTCGCTGGAAGATGTCATCGCTGCAGGGGGAGAGTTCAAGCATTAAGCGACGCAAGTGGTCCGCAGTAATGTTCATGTAGTTCAGTGCTGTTATGATGTCTTCGATTACCACCACAGATCCCATGAAAGCCCAACTCAAAGCATCTTATAGCATAATTCTGCCCTCACCGGCCTGGATCTGTGTCGCGGTGCATGTTTCGTGCAGCCACTCGTCTGGATGACAGCGTGTAAGGACCCAACCATTCGACAGGCGACATGTTTATATGTATGCTGTGCCCACCGCAGTCACAACTGACGACGTCGTAGGGTCAAACTCGGGAACACCTAGGGGTCGTGTGACGTATAGCTCCAGATTCAACAATGACTTTGTGCCTGTACAAGCGCTGTACTCTGTCGTCGTATCTGCCACAGATCGCTGCCTATCCTGGGTTATGCAGTGGGAGATCCGCCGACCGCTATGTTTTGTGATCAGGCATGGTCATCCAATATATTACGGGCCACTCTTTATTTCACCATCCTTCAGCCACTTTCCATAGACGCTCACGACGGTAGTGCACCAACAGGCGACCAGCTTCGCCGTTTTAAAGATTCACGTTTCCAGCCGCAGCGCCACAACAATGTACTCTTTGTCAAAACAGCTTATATCAGTGGATTTCCGCATTTGCGGCCCGTATCTTCGCTATAATGAGTGCCCATTCGTCTCTCTTCTGCTTACATTCTTTCTTTACTGCGTCACGTGCTCGCAACATCACCAGAAGGAATTCAGCCTCGCGATGGGCAGAGGGCATAACGTTTTGGCTAATAAGTGTTGTTGCAGCTGTTGGTAGTTCGAAAACTAGTGTGATGCAACATCCCATGCTACTCATTCCCTGTCAAACTTTTCATCTCTGCGTAACTGCACTCCTGGAAATTGAAATAAGAACACCGTGAATTCATTGTCCCAGGAAGGGGAAACTTTATTGACACATTCCTGGGGTCAGATACATCACATGATCACACTGACAGAACCACAGGCACATAGACACAGGCAACAGAGCATGCACAATGTCGGCACTAGTACAGTGTATATCCACCTTTCGCAGCAATGCAGGCTGCTATTCTCCCATGGAGACGATCGTAGAGATGCTGGATGTAGTCCTGTGGAACGGCTTGCCATGCCATTTCCACCTGGCGCCTCAGTTGGACCAGCGTTCGTGCTGGACGTGCAGACCGCGTGAGACGACGCTTCATCCAGTCCCAAACATGCTCAATGGGGGACAGATCCGGAGATCTTGCTGGCCAGGGTAGTTGACTTACACCTTCTAGAGCACGTTGGGTGGCACGGGATACACGCGGACGTGCATTGTCCTGTTGGAACAGCAAGTTCCCTTGCCGGTCTAGGAATGGTAGAACGATGGGTTCGATGACGGTTTGGATGTACCGTGCACTATTCAGTGTCCCCTCGACGATCACCAGTGGTGTACGGCCAGTGTAGGAGATCGCTCCCCACACCATGATGCCGGGTGTTGGCCCTGTGTGCCTCGGTCGTATGCAGTCCTGATTGTGGCGCTCACCTGCACGGCGCCAAACACGCATACGACCATCATTGGCACCAAGGCAGAAGCGACTCTCATCGCTGAACACGACACGTCTCCATTCGTCCCTCCATTCACGCCTGTCGCGACACCACTGGAGGCGGGCTGCACGATGTTGGGGCGTGAGCGGAAGACGGCCTAACGGTGTGCGGGACCGTAGCCCAGCTTCATGGAAACGGTTGAGAATGGTCCTCGCCGATACCCCAGGAGCAACAGTGTCCCTAATTTGCTGGGAAGCGGCGGTGCGGTCCCCTACGGCACTGCGTAGGATCCTACGGTCTTGGCGTGCATCCGTGCGTCGCTGCGGTCCGGTCCCAGGTCGACGGGCACGTGCACCTTCCGCCGACCACTGGCGACAACATCGATGTACTGTGGAGACCTCACGCCCCACGTGTTGAGCAATTCGGCGGTACGTCCACCCGGCCTCCCGCATGCCCACTATACGCCCTCGCTCAAAGTCCGTCAACTGCACATACGGTTCACGTCCACGCTGTCGCGGCATGCTACCAGTGTTAAAGACTGCGATGGAGCTCCGTATGCCACGGCAAACTGGCTGACACTGACGGCGGCGGTGCACAAATGCTGCGCAGCTAGCGCCATTCGACGGCCAACACCGCGGTTCCTGGTGTGTCCGCTGTGCCGTGCGTGTGATCATTGCTTGTACAGCCCTCTCGCAGTGTCTGGAGCAAGTATGGTGGGTCTGACACACCGGTGTCAATGTGTTCTTTTTTCCATTTCCAGGAGTGTATTACATCCCATATTAATTTGAACCTGTTTACTGTAATCATACCTTGGTCTTGCTCCACAATAATTTTTACTCCTCCAGTACTAAACATGATATTGGCCTGGCAAAATGTCTCGCCACCTTGATGACCAGACCAAACTGAATATTCCATCCATGCCCCAAGACGTGTCTTATCAGTTGATCCCTTCTTCCAATCAAGTTGTGCCATAAATTTCTATTTTAGCCAATTCCATATCGAGGAAGAAAGGAGAAGGACCGAACTACAGACGTGGACCATGAGGCAACAGAAGAAACATGCTCACTCGTAACGTGTGAAAGGCAATGAGTTAAAATTTCAATTTGAATCTCCCTAACCGTTCCTGAGAAAAAGCAGCCTGAACAGACAGACAAATAATACACTACTGGCCATTAAAATTTATAACCAAGAAGAAATGCAGATGATAAACGGGTATTCATTGGACAAATATATTATACTAGAACTGACATGTGATTACATTTTCACGCAGTTTGGGTGCATAGATCCTGAGAAATCAGTACCCAGGACAACCACCTCTGGCCGTAATAACGGCCTTCATACGCCTGGGCATTGAGTCAAACAGAGCTTGGATGGCGTGTACTGGTACAGCTGCCCATGCAGCTTCAACACCATAGTTCATCAAATGTAGTGACTGGCGTATTGTGACGAGCCAGTTGCTCGGCCACGATTGAGCAGACGTTTCCAATTGGTGACAGATCTGGAGAATGTGCTGGCCAGGGCAGCAGCTGAACATTTTCTGTATCCAGACAGGCCCGTACAGGACCTGCAAATTGCGGTCGTGCATTATCCTGCTGAAATGTAGGGTTTCGCAGGGATCGAATGAAGGGTAGAGCCACGGGACGTAACACATCTGAAATGTAACGTCCACTGTTCAAAGAGCCTTCAATGCGAACAAGAGGTGACCGAGACGTGTAACCAATGGCACCCCATACCATCCCGCCGGGTGATACGCCAGTATGTCGATGACGAATAAACGCTTCCAATGTGCGTTCATCGCGATGTCGTCAAACACGGATGCGACCATCATGATGCTGTAAAGAGAACCTGGATTCATCCGAAAAAATGTTTTGCCATTCTTGCACCCAGGTTCGTCGTTGAGTACACCATCGCAGGCGTTCCTGTCTGTGATGCAGCGTCAAGGGCAACCGCAGCCATGGTCTCCCAGCTGATAGTCCATGCTGCTGCAAACGTCGTCGAACTGTTCGTGCAGATGGTTGTTGTCTTGTAAACGTCCCCATCTGTTGATTCAGGGATCGAGACGTGGCTGCACGATCCGTTACAGCCATGCGGATAAGATGCCTGTCATGTCGACTGCTAGTGATACGAGGCCGTTGGGATCCAGCACGGCGTTCCGTATTACCCTCCTGAACCCACCGATTCCATATTCTGCTAACAGTCATTGGATCTCGACCAACGCGAGCAGCAAAGTCGCGATACGATAAACCGCAATCGCGATAGGCTACAATCCGACCTTTATCAAATTCGGAAACGTGATGGTACGCATTTCTCCTCCTTACAACTTAAAAGCTTATTTTTATCACGCCGTGAAGTGACCATAGACCTTAGTATGTGACACAAATTTCAACTTGATACTTCTACCAGTTCCTGAGGAAGAGGGGTTTCAACAGAGCGACATGAAGACTGACAGACACGTTGAGGCTGTTGCATTAAGATAGTTGCGTTTTTGTTTTGCATTTTGGTATTCCGGTTGCTATGGGTTTATTTACCGACTGTCATTTCTTATTTGTAGTTCACTGTTGTTATTTGAGTTTACATATTGTCGTTTGGAGATAGTCAGTGGAGCTATTGACGCCAGAAGATGGGGTGCCAAGTGGAGAAACCTGAACATTTTCTACATATTCTTCTGACTGAGTTCAACAGAGCGACGACAACAGCCAGAACCACTTGCACCGTGTACTGTGATAATACCACTGGACAGAGCACAGCAAGAAAATGGTTCTCCCGTTTGAAGGAGGATCGTTTTGACATTCAAAAATGGTTCAAATGGCTCTGAGCACTATGGGACTTAACATCTAAGGTCATCAGTCCCCTAGAACTTAGAACTACTTAAACCTAACTAACTTAAGGACATCACACAACACCCAGCCATCACGAGGCAGAGAAAATCCCTGACCCCGCCGGGAATCGAACCCGGGAACCCGGGCGTGGGAAGCGAGAACGCTACCGCACGACCACGAGATGCGGGCTCGTTTTGACATTAATGACTCTCCACGTTCTGGTATACATTCCAGCTTTTAGTGAAGATCGTTCAAATGCATTAATCCACAAGACCCGTGTCAGTGTACTCGAGAACTGGCAAATGTGATGAACTCTGATTATTCCACCACCGTGCGACATTTGCATGCAATTCGGAAGGTTCAAAAATCGGGTATATGGGTACCGCATGCTCTAAGTCAAAATCACATAAATCAGCGGGTGACCGTAAGTACATCTGAGCTTGCTCGTCATCTGTTGGCTCGTGAACAACACCGACTATTCCTATTCTGTATCGTTTCTGGTGTCTTTATGCTTGAGCCGAAACAAGGCAGAAGGTTTCCGTACAAAGAGTTAGGCGCGTCCACAAACGACAGTGCTAGGCATCTGGTGGAACAGTGACTGTGTGATGTACTAAAGGGGCTGAGACCACGACTGCTGACATTTATTGTCAACAAGTTAGACGTCTTTCAGACGCATTCTCTGCTGTTGTTGATGTGGTCTTCAGTCCTGAGACTGGTTTGATGCAGCTCTCCATGCTACTCTATCCTGTGCCAGCTTCTTCATCTCCCAGTACTTACTAAAACCTACTTCCTTCTGAATCTGCTTAGTGTATTCATCTCTTGGTCTCCCTCTACGATTTTTACCCTCCACGCTGCCCTCCAATGCTAAATTTGTGATCCCCTGATGCCTCTTGCTCTGCTAGGCTGACAAAAATCACTATAAAGGTGTCTGCTTGGGAAACCGTTCCGCACCCACGTTATTCACCTGAGCTTGGGCCTTAGAGTTTTACCTTTACCGCTGTGTATTGAACTACCTTCAAGGAACTTCCTTTCCGGATTCAAATGTGCTCCGACATAGCTCGACGAGTTCTTCGCCTCAAAATCACTTGATTTCTACAGTCACGGAACCGGAATCTTACCCCAGCGTCGACAGACTGTTGTATAAGTATTGAAGAAGAATATATTATTGTCGACTAAAGTGTCTGTTATGCGCATTTTGCGTTTATTAAACTTATGGGAAAACGCTATGAACTTTGGCACCAACCCAGTGCGTAGATACCAGGTGTACCGGTATGAAATGAGCGTTTTTTTGTGAAAATGAAACACTAATTTTGAATAGAACAGCAAAAAAATTTTATTCGAAGTACTGACCATTGCTTTCTATACATTTTGACCACCTTTCTGGCAATTTGTGGACACCACAGCAATAGAAATGTTCGTCTTTTGAAGCAAACCAATCGGACACCCAATTTTCGACTTCTTCGTAGGAATCGAAGTGTTCCTCAACCAATGCGTGTCCCATTGACGAAAACAAATGGTTGTCGGAAGGGGCCAAGTCTGGTGAATACGGCAGGTGGGGTAGCAGCTCCCAGCCAAGTGTTTTGATTGCATACTGAACCAATTTTGCTTTGTGTGCAGGTGCATTATCGTGTAAAAAAATTACTTTGCCATGTATTCTGGCCCATTCTGGTCTTTTTTCGATCAATGCATAATTCAAATTGATCATGAGTTGTCTGTAGCGATTAGTATTCACAGTTTCACCGGGTTATAGATGCTCTTGATACACCACACCTTTCTGATCCCACCAAACACAGAGCACTGTCTTCTTGCCGAATCGATCTGGTTTTGCAGTCGATGTTGATGGTTGTCTCTCAGATTAACCCATGATTTTTCCCGTTTAGGATTCTTAAAATAAATCCATTTTTCATCGCCAGTAACAATTCGATGCAAGATTGATTTTCTTTCATGTCTTTGAAGCAAAATTTGACAAATGGTTTTTCGGTTTTCCATCTGTCTTTCATTCAATTCATGTGGCACCAATTTTCCACACTTTTGGATCTTTCCCATAGCTTTCAAATGGTCAGTAATTGTTTGTTGTGCAACATTTAGCATTGCGGCCATTTGCTTCTGACTCAAAGTATCATCTTCATCCAATTCGGCGTCTTCGGACTTTTTTGGTGGTCTTCCACGTTCTTCATTTCGTACATCAAAATCATTATTTCTGAACCGTTGAAACCATCTTTTGCATGTTGCTTCTGATAGAGCATATACACCATATGCCTCGACAAGCATTCGATGCGACTCTACAGTACTTTTTTCAAATGAAAACAAAAAATTAATGCTTTCCGCAAATCATCACTTTCTGGTAGAAAATTCGACATTCTTAACACGATGAAACATATGATGTTTGCTCCATGACTTGATGTATACTAAATATCTTTGACAGATATCATACCAACCAAACAAAAAAAAAAATTAGGTCTCGTTCACAACAAATGTTCCCTATCGACACATTTGTATCTTAACTCTCATTTCATACCGGTACACCTGGTACATGCTTACATACATACATGCACATGGACAACAAAGTGATCCCATAAGGGTTCCGTTTTTACCGACTTAGGCACAGAACACTAAAAAGGAGAGAAGGATAAAAAGTAGTTTTCCTGCACCAGAATTCCTAATTTGAACGTTTATCGCCTCGGCTGGTCGATTTACGAGACGAAGCGTGAGAAGAAGCAGATAAAAATTAATTCTGTTGGCAGTACGATGTCCCTGAGGCGACCCCGGAGCGCCACCAAAACAAAGTAGGGAACCGGTCGTTTTCTCTCGCAGCCACGTTGTGCAGCGGCGCGGAAAAGCCCTCCGCAGTTTCAGAGCCAGTTTGCGCGTGACGAACGCGCTCGCACACACAGCCTCAGTCACGCGTGTGGTTTGGGATGGCGCGTGCAAACCTGTGAGGGAGTGGCGGTGAAGATGGGAGACAGCATAGCAGGGTCGTGAGCTGCACAGACGTCACGCAAACCACTGACGTAACGCAGTTACCACCTCTGGCAGGAAAAAGACGGTTTGGTCGTGCACGAACTGATAAACGTAACGCAGTATCGTGATCCTACAAGGAGATAGCAGTTCTAGCAGACTAACAAGGGAACTCCCAAGTGTCAGTAAAACGATCTTGATGAAACTTGACCGGTGTGTAGAGGGGTCAAAATAGTGGAATCCTCTTGTGAATTGTTTTATTTTTAAGGGATAAAACATAATCCGAAAGGTAAATTAGTATTTTAGATTTAGAGACAATTTCTTCGAATCGATGATATACACTGAAGAGCCAAGGAAACTGGTAAACCTACCTAATATCGCGTAGGGCCCCCGCGAGCACGCAGAAGTCCCTCAACACGGGTGGCATGGACTCGACTAATGTCTGAAGTAGTGCTGGAGGGAACTGACACCATGAATCCTGCAGGTCTGTCCATAAATCCGTAAGACGGGCGAGGGGGGGGCGGGGGAGGGAGGGTTTGGAGATCTCTTCTGAACAGCACGTTGCAAGGCATCCCAGATATGCTCAATAATGTTCATGTATGGGGATTTTGGTGGCCAGCGGAAGTGTTTAAATTCAGAAGAGTTTTCCTGTAGCTACTCTGTAGCAATTCTGGTCACACCCTAATGCTGGAATTGCCCAAGTCCGCCAGAGTGCACAACTGACATGAAGGGATGCAGAAGATCAGACAGATTGCTTACTTACGTGTCGCCCGTCAGAGTCGTATCTAGACATATCAAGCGTCCCACACCACTGCAAATGCACACGTCCTAAACAATTACAGAGCCTCCACAAGCTTGAAAAAAAAAAAACGGTTCAAATGGCTCTGAGCACTATGGGACTTAACTTCTAAGGTCATCAGTCCCCGAGAACTTAGAACTACTTAAACCTATGAAACTTTCTGGCAGATTAAAACTGTGTGCCCGACCGAGACTCGAACTCGGGACCTTTGCCTTTCGCGGGCAAGTGCTCTACCATCTGAGCTACCGAAGCACGACCCACGCCCGGTTCGCAGGAGAGCTTCTGTAAAGTTTGGAAGGTAGGAGACGAGATACTGGCAGAAGTAAAGCTGTGAGTACCGGGCGTGAGTCGTGCTTCGGTAGCTCAGATGGTAGAGCACTTGCCCGCAAAAGGCAAAGGTCCCGAGTTCGAGTCTCGGTTGGGCACACAGTTTTAATCTGCCAGAAAGTTTCATATCAGCGCACACTCCGCTGCAGAGTGAAAATCTCATTCTACTTAAACCCAACTAACCTAAGGACATCACACACATCCACGCCCGAGGCAGGATTCGAACCTGCGACCGTAGCGGTCGCGCGGTTCCAGACTGTTGCGCCTAGAACCGCTCGGCCACTCCGGCTGGCACAAGCTTGAACAATCGTCTGCTGACATGGTCCATGGATTTACGTGGTTGTCTCCATACCCGTGCAGGTCCATTCCGCTCGATACAATTTGTAACGGGACTTGTCCAACCAGGCAATGTGTTTCCAGTCATCAATAGTCCAGTGTCGGTGTTGACGGGACGAGGCAAGGTATAAAGCTTTGTGTTGTGTAGACATCAATGGTGTACGAGTGGGACTTCGGCTCCGAAAGCCATATCGATGATGTTTCGTTGAGTGGTTCGCACGCTGACACTTGCTGGTGGCTCAGAATTGAAATCTGGAGCAATTTGCGGAAAGGTTGCACATCCGTCACGTTGAACGTTTCTCTTCACTTGTCGATGGTCCCGTTCTTGCAGGTTCTTTTTCGGCCGCAGCGATGTGGGTGATATGATGTTTTACCTGGTTTCTAACATTCACGGTACCCTCATGAAATGGTCGTACGGGAAAATCCCCACTTCATCGATACCTGTTTCCCATCGCTCGTGCGCCAACTATAACACTAAGTTTAAAGTCACTTAAATCTTGATAACCTGCCGTTGTAGCAGCAGTAACCGATCTAACAACTGCGCCAGACACTTGTTGTCTTACATAGGCGTTGCCGACCGCAGCGCCGTATTCTGCCTGTTTACGTATCTCTGTCTTTGATTACTCATGCGTATACCAGTTTCTTTGGCGCTTCAGTCTATAACAATATTTTTCAGTAAATGTTGAAATATAATTAATGTTATTGAAATCTATGTAATCAGCTTTTTTAATAATTCGAAATTTTCAAAATACCGCACCACCATTAATTAATTTTGAAAAATGAAAAATGTTGCAACATAAATTAAAGAAGCTTTGAAGCCACGTACATCCCTGTGTATAAAGATTTTTTCTGAAATACCATTTTCGAAAAATTAGCTGTGCACAACGCGCTGACAGAGTATTTCAACATACCTGATTTAAATGTCTATACATTCTTTACAGCTCTAATTATTTATTTTACTTGTACTTGTGTTATGTTTTAAATGTTTTACATTCATGTTTTTTAATTTATCGTTTCAGATAGGAGTGTTTTGCTAACTGAAAATAATGAGTAACTCATTATTATGATAGAAAATAATTACAGTGATGATAATCTGTGAACAAATGCTTAAAACGTGACCTTTTTTTACGCAATGCACATAAAATGAACGAAATTTCTTCACGTAATATACACGACGGAGAAGACAACAAAAAATAAAATTCAGCAGGATTGCAAACTGTCAGGGGTGATCCTCTAAATATACAGATTAGTATAAAGCATATTTCAGTACATAGGCAAACCATGGCGAAGGGAATCGGTTACGTACTAATGATTGCAACTTGATTATATTGTTTCTCAAGTGGAGATTGACATCATAATCATTCAACAGAACTAGATCTGAAAGGCTTCTCACAAAGTTCTTCCAACACCGAAAGGCGTCCTATGAATGTATTGGGTGACAGAATAACAGGAATGTTTGAAATGAGTAGTGGCAGCCATGAGCAGGTGGCAGCACTGCGGGTTCGTGACAATCAGCGAGTAAACAGTCCGCCATTTCAGTAATCATGGATCAGTGGAATGGACAACAGCGTGCTCTTGCCACAAAAATGTTTTATAAAAACAATGAAACTTTGGCGGCGGCGCAGAGGGAGTTTCGAAGTTTTTATAATTTAGGACGTCATGATGCCGTTCCGTCGAAACATGCGATAAAATGTTGGATTAATAACTTTGAAGAGACTGGGTCTGCAAGGTCCTGGAATCTATCCTCACCCGACGCATCCACCAGCATCTCCGCCAGCACCGCCTCCTTCCAGTTACCCAGTGTGGCTTTCGGCCGTCCTTCTCTTCCGACGACCTTCTCCTTCACCTCACACATCTCCTTTCCGACCAGCTTAATTCCCGTCGCTCCGCAAGCTTCCTCTTCCTGGACCTCGAACGTGCTTATGACCGCGTATGGCATTCCGGTCTCCTCTTCAAGCTCCAAACCTTCGCCCTTCCCATTAACTACGTCTGTCTGATCGGCTCCTTTCTCTCCCACCGTCCTTCCTACGTCACCATCCATAACACAGACTCCTACACGTTTTTCCCATCCGCCGGTGTGCCCCAAGGCTCCGTCCTCTCCCCCCTTCTGTACCTTTTGTATACGGCGGACATGCCGCCGCCGTCACCCCCCCGTACACCTTCTACAGTTTGCCGATGACACCGCCTTCCTTGCCCTTGCCCCCACCCTGCAACGCTCATAACACCTTCTCCAGTCCCATCTTGACTGGTTCACCGCTTGGTGCAACCAGTGCTTGCTCAAGGTCAATCCCTCCAAAACCCAGGCGATCATTGTAGGCAAAACCACCCCTTCCTTCCACCTCCTTGATTTCTATCTCACCATCTATGGCCGTCCTATCGCCCTCACCCCCACCCTTAAGTACCTTGGCGTCACTCTCGACCGTCGCCTCTCCTGGACCCCCATCTCCGGACAACAAGCCAAGGCACACTCCCAACTCCGTCTCCTTTCCGGCCGTACGTGGGGTCTGGACCCCTCCACCATCCTCCACACCTATTAATCCCTCATCCGCCCTATCCTTTGTTACGCCCATCTGGCCTGGATTTCCGCCCCCCTACCTTTTATAAATCCCTTCAAATCCTTGAATGCCGTGCTCTCTGCCTCGCCTATCGCATCCGTCTCCCCTCCCCCACGCGGATCCTGTACAAACGCATTCCATTCCCCCACCTCCTCCTCTTCCTTGAAAGGATACGGATCCTGTACACCTCCCGGAAACTCGAACCTCCTCACCCGCTTGTCTCGCCCATCCTCTCCCACCCCCCGCCCGCTGCCGCACCTGTATTCCCACATCCCACCCGGTCTCCATCTCTCCACCCTCCTTACCCTCTCCCAAGGTGGCTTCCGCCAGCTCCCCCTCCCTGATGATATCCTCCTCCCCTCCATCTACCCCTCCTATCAACTTCGACCCTCCCCCTCCACTTCCTGTGTCTTTTCCTTGAAGCACCCTCCCTCCCTTCTCTCTCCTTTTCCCCCATCCCCCTTCCCCCATCCCTCTTCCCCCGGGCTTCCCCTCCCCCTTCCTCCCTTCCCCCTATCTCCCCTGCCCGTGGCATCTCTGCTCTCCCCTCCCCCTCTCCCTCTCCCCCCCCCCCCTCCTCCTCTCTTGGCAGGTCCCCGGACTCGCACGCGCTCAGCAGACATTCGAGCGCCGGAGATCATCGCCATCAGTGTCTCGTGTGTGTGCCTTCGTTTTGTGTTTAGTGTTCTTTCGCCGTCACGCCACCACTATTCACGTGTGCCGTCGCAGTCATCCGTGTTATGTGCACCGTGTCAACAAATGTTAGTGTTTTTTCTCGTCCAGCGTGAACGGCTTCATGTTTATCGTTTTCTGTATCTACATTTTTTGCCCGCCGTTTTTATTGTGTTATCTGTATCACCTATATGTCATATTATTGTACCACTTAAGGCTGAAGAGCAGCGTAATATGCTGCTGACAGCCCGCCTGTATGAGGTGATTAAAATTACAATAAAGAAAAAAAAAAAAAAAAACTGGATCTGCCCGAGCCCACGGCGTTCAGTTCGTAAGCAAGCAGCAGTGGTTGGGATGTCCCGGGAGAGTGTTTGTAGAATTCGTCATCTTGATTTAAAATTTCATCCATACAAACTACAGATGGTGCAACAATTGAAGGACGATTAGAATTCTGTCAACAAATGATAACAAAAATAAACAATGACGATGAATTTCTAAACAAGTTGTGGATGTCAGATGAGGCACAATTTCATCTCACAGGTTATGTGAATGAACAGAACTACCGTTACTGGGCAAACATAAATGCTGATGACGTTCATGAGCGCCCTTTACGCGTTAGTAAAGTGGCAGTGTGGTGTGGTGTTCCATCACATGGGATTATCGGACCGTATTCTTTCGCAAATGAACAGGGAAACACAATAACTGTCAGTGCCGATCGTTACGTGGAGAAGTTACGAACTTTCGTTACACCTGCATTGAACAACTTTCCAAACGTTCAAGAAGCCTGGTTTCAGCAGGACGGAGCGATATCACACACTTACCTCAAGAGAAAAGTATACGACTCCACCAAGAAACCTGGATGAGTTAAAAACTGAGAATTCGGGATGCAGTTCACAGTATCCCAGCTGAGCAGTTGCAGCGTTCAATGAGGAATCTCAACAGCAATTTCACGAATGTATTCGTACAGGAGCACGCCATCTAAAGGACGTATTTTTTTAAAAAATTATAAATGCCATTGATGTTTCGTAAATGGCGAAGTTGTAACGTTTCAATTACTATGACTACAATTTCTTTCCTTCATCACTTCTAGTTTCATTGGATTTTGGAAATGTTCCCGTTTTCTGTGTCAACCCTTACCTGTACCGTTGAACCCCTTGTGATCACCAGGTCAGAAAGTTTCTCGGCCTCAGGCTCAATGCTCTACACGGTTCTTTCACACTAAGCACCGCAAGAATCTAACAATAATACGGATATGTCTCCCTCCCTGGAAAAGAAAATATCTTTAAAGCATGTTTTGGTGTGGTCAGACGTTTGTTCAGCAGATTTCGATGCTGTCAAGAACATTTGGGGTTTCAGAAAGAAATTCTCGAAATCTCGGTCCAAATGCACCATTCGTTTCTTTTAAAACGGTATGGGGTGCGTCTGAAAAAACCGTTTTGAGCGTCGTACCCGAGGACAAGAAACATCCGGTTATCTCAAAGGACTAGATGACATAGGTACGGCCGTGGAACGTATACAGCTTTCGATGTTGGAAGAACTTTGTGAGAAGATTTTCAGATATAGTTCTGTTGAATGATTATGATAAGTCTCCACTTGAGAAACAATACAATCAAGCTGCAGTCACTAGTACTTAAGAAATTCTCTTCGCCAAGCTTTACCAATGTACCGAATTGTGCCTGATACAAATAAGGATATTTAAAGGATCATCCGTCACAATTTGAAATCCTGCTGAATTATGTTTTATATTGTCTTCTCCGTCGCGTATATTACGTGAAGAAATTTCATCCATTTTATGTGCATAGTGTAAAACTAGAAAGTTATGTTTTAACCGCTTACTTACAGAGTATCATTATTGTAATTATATTCTATCATCATAATGTGTTATTTGATATTTGGGAACGTTCCCTTTTAAGTAAAGAACTAGCTCGTTATGTCTTCATTGATCGTTATGTCTTTCACTGCAATTTATTAAGCTATTGCTGCCGTTCCTTACTTTGCAAGTGAGAACCTGCAAACTTCAAAAAATGATTGGGAAATGGATTTGGAAATGTTAAGGAAAATATTATTTAAAGGATTAAATGATATTTCATGATTAATCTGGAGTACTTTATCTGATAAACAAGGGGTTTCGGCTATCCGAACAGTCACCGTAGCTACTGAAGAAAAAACTGAACAATAAGATTTCATTATGAATACATTGACACAAAAATTAAGAACGTTCTTATGTCCCTTCTTGAAATGATTTCTAATACCTCTTCAAGGCTGCGATGACACGTTGGCGGTTCCCTCTTATTATTACTGGTGTCCTTGCAGGCCCTCACTATGACCAAACATTTAAGACGAGGTACTTCCACGGAATAAGAAGTAAATATTTAAACAACTTTTTACAACTGTCCCGAATATATTTGCACACACAACATTTACGTAAAACATTCGCAAGTTTAACAATACTTGGCGTGCGGCCATTTTTTACACAAATTATCATATGCGTCTGGTCTCTCTCGGGTATTAACACAGACAAACTGCTACTAACTAATTAGTGCCCGCTGTATTGGTCACTGATCAATGGACAGAGAGCGAGTATTTTAAACAACTTAAAAATTACCGCCACAACTAATTGCCGCCACCTACGCGAGTTGTATAGAAAGAAATACGATCATCCACTAATAAAATACTGTACGCCCTCTGTGTCCGCCGCGGTAGCTGGGTGGTTAGTGCAGAGGACTTTTACGATATGCAGAGCACCTGGGTTTCAAATGGTTCAAATGGCTCTGAGCACTATGGGACTTAACATCTGAGGTCATCAGTCCCCTAGAACTTAGAGCTACTTAAACCTAACGAACCTAAGGACATCACACACATCCATGCCCGAGGCAGGATTCGAACCTGCGACCGTAGCGGTCGCGCGGTCCCAGACTGAAGCGCCTAGAACCGCTCCGCCACACCGGCCGGCGCACCTGGGTTGATTCCCGGTACAGCCAGGGAATTTTTCCTCTGTGGGAGGACAGGAACGGGGTGTTCCCAGCGTCCTGATGCCAGCTGAGAAGCCGGCCGAGGTGGCCGAGCGGTTGTAGGCGCTTCAGTCTGGAACCGCGCGACCGCTACGGTCGCAGGTTCGAATCCTGCCTGGGGCATGGATGTGTGTGATGTCCTTAGGTTAGTTAGGTTTAAGTAGTTCTGTTCTAGGGGACTGATGACCTCAGCTGTTAAGTCCCGTAGTGTTCAGAGCCATTTGAGCCAGCTGAGGTGCTTGAGCAGGGTGCTAGCGGCCCCGTGGCACGAAAGCTGACAGTGCCAGGAGAGCGGTATGCTCATCCCGCGCCCCTCCACACTTCATTCACAGGCAGAGGATGGCACGACGGTCGGTCGGTTCCAATGCGCCTATCCGGACACCTCTATGTAATGCAGGATTGAGCACTAGATGTCACCATTGGCGAGTTCGACGTATAAAAGGAGGCCGGGGTCGCACCAAACAACGCTTCTGTGCCTCAAGACTGGGTGGGTGCGCTGTTTAGGCGGGGCACCCAAAGACATCTAAGTGCTTCGTCTGCCTTTTCGTGTAACTTTTTCTGTTAGTTTTGCTTATTATTATCATCATCATCATCATCACTTTGGGAATAAGTGGCTATAGCCTGCTGTATTTGAATGTCAAGGAAATTTAATGTATAGTGTTTATAATATTAATAAAGAAGATGAACATTCCTGCGCGCTGCCTCCGAACACAGCAGCCAATATCAGTGATGGATTCGGGCGGTCTTTCGCACTAGAGGGGTACCGCTCGTACACTACTTATTACGTCATCTGCTTAATGCTGCAGTCTCAACTGCTCTGAGGAGAGGATCTTGGAGCTAGATACGATGGATACTAAATCCAGAAACATTACAACGGAACAAGATGTTTGCACATTCTGACAGGTACCAACAAACATTACTTAGCGTGGAATATTATTGGAAATAAAAGCGCAGGAAGGAGGGTGTTATACGACAGCAACGAAAGGTGCTAGACGAATTCGAGCAGACCTGCAGAACGCGACGAAGAGAAGATAGTGAGTGATATACCCACCGAGAGAGAACAATAGGTCGTGACTGACGTGAGGCACTTCGACTTGTCATGGAAGGTCACTGCAGACTGGTTACGGATGTAAGTCACTTCTGTCAGTACCCGATGTTTGATCCCGCTTGGGCATTAGCTGCAGATACGCAACAGCTTATGCCTACCGACTGGTGATCGCAGCCGCTCCAAACTGCCAACAAAGGGATCGCCATTTTGTAACGAAACGCAATTACGCACCCACTTAATAGATTGTGTGCCAATGTTCTGTTTGTCTCAAAGGCATAACTAACACCGAGAGAGGCTATCCCAAGATTATTAGCGGATAATCATATGCTTTTATGTATATAGATTGAAGCGGAGAGTGAAAATTTGTACCAAGACCGGTAATCGACGCCGGGTCTCCTGCTTACCGGCAGCTGCGCCAGCCACTAAACCACCCTCACACAGTGTTTCACACAACTGTACGCATTACTCGGGCATGGCTGCCTCCTCGATCCAAATTCTCACTGCGGCCCCAGTCTACTTTAAATTCCCCCTGACACACGAACAGAATTGCTGAGGCTTGCCACTTTCTGGAATAGCACCTCAGCTTCAAACCTACATGGGTTCGATTCCCGATCTTGGTATATATATATACCGGGTGATCGTAAAGTCAGTATAAATTTGAAAACTGACTAAATCACGGAATAATGTAGATAGAGAGGTACAAATTGACACACATGCTTGGAATGCAATGGGGTTTTATTAGAACCAAAAAAAACACAAAAGTTCAAAAAATGTCCGACAGCAATGATTAGCATAACAAAGTAACACAAAGCAAAGACGATGTTCTTTACAGAAAATGCTCAATATGTGCACCATCATTCCTCAACAATAGCTGTAGTCGAGGAATAATGTTGTGAACAGCACTGTAAAGCATGTCCGGAGTTATGGTGATCGATCACGATACACTTGCGACTTCAGGTAAGCCAATAATCGCACGGACTGAGGTCTGGGGACCTGGGAGGCCAAGCATGACGAAAGTGGCGGCTGAGCACACAATCTTCACCAAACGACGCGCGCGAGAGATCTTTCACGCGTCTAGCAATAAGGGGTGGAGCGCCATCCTGCATACACATCGTACGTTCCAGCAGGTGTTTATCAGCCAAGCTGGGGATGACGCGATTCTGTAACATATCGGCGTACCTCTCACCCGTCACGGTAGCAGTAACTGACGTTTTGTTGTCGGACATTTTGTGAACTTTGTTTTTTTTTTTTTTTGTTCTAATAAAACCCCACGTCATTCCAAGCATGTGTGTCAATTTTTACCTCTCTATCTACATTACTCCATGGTTTATTAAGGTTTCAAATTTATACTGACTTTTTGATCACGAAAGTCTCTGGAATTGCCTCATTTCATTTGTATAAGTACCTGCACCTGGTTTTCAGGATGGATCCCCATTTACATTTGATGCTAAGGTGCTATTCCAGAACGTGGAGAGCATCGGCAATTCTGTTCGTGTGTAATGGGGAATTTAAAGTAGACTCGGGCGGCAGAGAGAATTCGGATCGAGGAGGAAGGTGTGCCAGGGGTAATGCATTCAGTTGCGTGAACCGCTGCGCCAAGGTAGCTCAGATGGGCCGGCACGGTAGCTCAGCATGTTCGGTCAGAGGGCTGCGTGCTCTCTGTAATAAAAAAACTGAGTCAAGGAATCAACGACACACTTGAATGGATGTCTTGTGACGTCCGCCCAGACCAAACGCAATGAACTATATCGAAAAAAAAGGCGCTAACACCACTGCCTAGTAAGCAGGAGACCCGGGTTCGATTCCTGGCCTTGGTACAAATTTTCGCTCTCCACTTCTGTTTATGTACGTAAAATCATATCTGTTTGAACCAGTAAAGTCTCTGAAACTGTATCATTTCATGAGCATATAACTGTTTTTTTTTTTTAATCTTAGCACAGTGGGAAGTCGATCACTTCACGTACTAAGGGAGTCTTTGCAGTAACAAGAATAGAACGGATATAGATACAGATGCCCGTCTAGCAGTAGCGAACACAACACTTTTTAGTTTTGTGGAAATCCGTTATCTCGTAAGGGTAACGTCTTAGACCTCATGGTAACAAACAGATATGAGCTTATCGAGGCAGTTAACGTAGAGAGAGGTATCAGGAGTGTGACAGCATCTATGACAACGTGTCTTACAACGAATGTTAAGAAAGGTAGGTTCGAATCCTCCCTCGGGCATGGGTGTGTGTTGTCCTTAGCGTAAGTTAGTTTAAGTTAGATTGAGTAATGCGTAAGCTTAGGGACCGACGACCTGAGCATTTTGGTCCCATAAGACATTACCAAAATTTAAATTTAAATTAAGAAAGGTAGGAAGAAATTTTTGCTTATCAAGAGTGACAGGATGCAAATTTCAGAGCATCTGAGTAATCAGCTTCAAATATTCGGTGATGAGGACGAAGATGTGGAGGACAAATGGAAAAAATTCAAAGACATCGTGCAGTATGCCCTAGTAAGGTTTAAGGGATGAGAAGGACCCACCATGGTTTAATAGCCGTGATAGAAAACTGCTACGTAAACAAAGAGAACTTCATCTCATTAGCAAGAGAAGTAAAAACCTAACTGACAAACAAAAGCTGAAAGAAGCGAAAATGAGCGTAAGCAGAGCAATGAGAGAAACGTTCAATGACTTTGAAAGTAAAACTTTGTCAACCGATCTCAGCAGAAACCCTAAGAGGCTTTGGTCGTGTGTAAAAGCGGTAAGTGGGACAAAATCTTCTACTCATTTTCTCGTACTTAGTGACCATACTGGCACCGAAACGGAAGATAACAAAGAGAAGGCCAAATACCGAATTCAGTCTTCCGAAATTGTTCCACCGCACGTAGCACGGTCCCTCCTTTCAGTCGTCGTACCAATGGCGGATATTGGGATAGCCGATTTCGGAATAGAAAAACAGCTACAATCGCTTAGTAGAGGAAAGGCGTCAGAACCAGATGAGATACCTATAAGATTATATAAAGATTATGCGATAGAACTTGCTCCCCTTCTAGCAGTAATTTATCGTATACCGCTTGAGTAACGAATGGTACCTACTGGAAGAAGGGCCGTAGGACAGATGCACACAATTGTGTATCGTTGAAGTCAATCTATTGTAGAATCATGGAACTTGTTTTATGCTCAACAATCATGACGTTTTTGGAGAATGGAAATCTCCTCTCTAAAAATCAACATGGATTTCGCAAACAGTGATCCTGTGAAACTCTGCTCGCTTCGTTCCTCCACGAGATCCACAGTGCCGTAGACAACAGGGCTCAGGTTGATGCCGTCTTCAGGCAGACATTTGACGCCGCGTCGCATTGCGTTTTAGTGAGAAAAAAAAGAGCTTATCGAGTATCGGAGCAGGTTTGCGACTGGATCCAAGACTTCCTCGCAGATAGAACTCATCACACGCTCTTAATGGACCGAAATCGACAGACGTAAAGGTAATTTCCGGAGTAGCCCAAGGAAGTGTGATAATTCCGTTACTCTTTATAGTATATGTAAAGGATCTAGTAGAAAGCGTCGGATGCTCTTTGAGCCGGTTCCCAGACGATGGAATCGTCTATAACAAAGTAGCAATGCCAGTAGATAGTAAGGATTTGTGGAATGGCCTCCAGAGAATTGATGAATGGTGCAGGCTCTGGCAGTTGACCGTGAACGTAAATAAATGTAGCATACTGCGCGAACATAGGAAAAGAAATCCACTACAGTACAGCTACACTACTGATGAGAAGCCACTGGAAACAGTATCTACCGTAAAATATCTAGGAGTAACTATCTAGAGCGACCTTAAGTGGGATGACCACATAAAGCAAATAGTAGGAAAAGTAGACGCCAGACTCAGATTCATCAGAAGAATCTGAAGGAAATACACGAAGTGGCTTATGAGGCGCTTGTTCGACCTATTCTTGAGTAATGTTCATCTATCTGGGATCTACCATGTAGAACTGAAAGATCCAACGAAGAGCGGCGCATTTCCTTACAGGATTGTTTAGCCGCCGTGATAGCGTTACAGAGGTGCTCAACAAACGCCATAGGCAGAGAGGCGTTGTGCATCAAGGAGAGATTTCGAGAGAGCACTTTCCGGGAAGAGTCGGACAACATATTACCTCCTCTTACATACGACTCGCGTAATGACCTCGAGGAGAAAATTCGAGAAATTAGAGCCAAAACAGAGGCTCAGTGACAGCAATTCCTCCCACATGTTATTCGCGAGAGGAACATGGTTGGAGGGCTCAGTTAGTAGTGCAAAAGTACCCTCCGCCACACAATTTTAAGTGGCTTGCGGGGTATGAGGTAGATAGATGAAAAGATCAAAGATTAGTACAAGGCCAAAATTCGCTTGTATCAATCGACTATTAGACTGGAAACATAGTACGGATGTGAAGCATTAATATAAAGTTAGTGAAAAATTATGTAAAGAAAAATGTCAGGGAAAATTTTTGGACTGGTATACGATGAAAATAACATGGAATGGAGGATAAAAATGTCAAACATTAAAACTATACAACCACCGTGACACGGTCGAAGTGATGAAGAAGAGGAAGTCGAGCTGCGCGGGCCATTTAGCAAGAATGACGGAGAATACACTACCTAGACCATCATTCTGCAGAACAATAGAAGGAACGAGAGGAAGAAGAATACCGAGAATTAGCTGCCGAGATAGCATCCGGGAGGTCACATCTAGGGCGAACAACACCAAACGAACAAAAAGTGTGCTTCACAGAGTTCTAAATGGAAGAGATTCGTAGAACAGGCTTCAAGTCTATGAGATCGTTGCCACATGTTAAGTAAGTGCACGGAACGTTGTTAATTGTTTCAGGATAATTTTCATAAAAGATAACTGTAATCAATCTAGCTGTACTCCAAACATATATTTTGTGGAAGAAAGGCAATTTCATCGGTTACGATCCTCCACCAGTTGAAGTAAGTCCTTTGAAATTGTCATACTCGAGTGGAATTGTTCCGCTTAACGAGTGTAATTTGCAAGTATTTCCTTTTCAAGCCAGATACAGTGTAAATCTATAACAAGTTAAATAACGTCACGAGTGGAGCTGACAAATTCCCTACAACGCTAACTCAACTTTTTAGCTTGGTAAACCTACCTTCGGCCGCATTCCGGTGAGTACCTTCTACAGAATTCCCTCTTGTTACTTTTTCTTTTGATTCATCAGTCTTCTGACTGGTTTGGTGGGGCCTATCACGATTTTTTTCGTCTGTGCCAACCTTTTCATATCAGAGAGGTACTTGCAACTTACGTCCTCAGTTATTTGCTAGCTGTATTCTATCTCTGTGTTCCCCTGCAGGTTTTACCCTCTACAGCTCCCTCTAGTACCATGGATGTTATTTCCTGATGTCTTAACAAATGTCCTGTCATGCTGTCCCTAGTTCTTGTCAGTGTTTCCCATACATTCCTTTCCTCGTCTTTCTCTGGAGTACCTCCTCATTCCTTATCAGTCCACCTAATTTTTAACATTCGTCTATAGCATCACATCTCAAATGCTTCGCTTGTCTTCTGTTCTGGCTTCCCCACAGCCAGTGCTTCACCACCGTACAATACTCTGCTTCTAACGTACATTCTTAGAAATTTCTTTCCCAAATCGATACTGGTAGCGCTCTCCTGGCCGGGATGCCCTCTTTTCCAGTGCTAGTCTGCTTTCTACGTACTGCTTGTTGCGTTCATCCTGAGCTATTTTGCTGCTTAGACAGCAAAATTCCTTAACTCCGTCTACTTTGTGATCCCAAATTCTGATGTTAAGTTTCTTGCTGTTGTCATTTCCGCTGCCTCTCATTACCTTCCTCTTTCTTCGATTATTCTATACTTCTTACACTGCTCATTCCATTCAACACATTATGTAATTATTCTTCACTTTGCTGTTACTTTATTAGCTTAAATGCAATCTTGTATAATGCCAGCTCAGTTATTTTTCACTTACATACCTTATCTGATCGAGATGATTATTTCCTACCCCTTCTGTTCGCTTTTGTTCAATACGCAATCGCTACTTAAGTTATATATCCAACGTTATCTTGGAAAATGTTCTAATTAGTAACAACCTGTTTCTGTCTTACTACGTTACTTATCTGTTGTCCACACTACTCGCCATTAAAACTGGTACACCAAGAAGAAATGCAGATGATAAACGAGTATTCATTGAACAAATATATTAGAACTGACATGTGATTACATTTTCACGCAATTTGGGTGCATAGATCCTGAGAAATCAGTACCCAGGACAACCACCTCTGGCCGTAATAACGGCCTTGATACGCCTGGGCATTGAGTCATACAGATCTTGGATGGCGTTTACAGGTACAGCTGCCCATGCAGCTTCAACACGATACCACAGTTCATCAAGAGTAGTGACTGGCGTATTGAGACGAGCCAGTTGCTCGGCCGCCATTGACCAGACGTTTTCAATTGGTGAAAGATCTGGAGAATGTACTGGCCAGGGCAGCAGTCGAACATTTTCTGTATCCAGAAAGGCCCGTACAAGATCTGCAACATGTGGTCGTGCATTATCCTGCTGAAATGTGTGGTTTCGGGGCACGGGTCGTAACACATCTGAAATCTTACGTCCACTGTTCAAAGTGCCGTCAGCGCAAACAAGAGGTGATCGAGACGTGTAACCAATGGCACCCCATACCATCACGCGGGATGATACGCCAGAATGGCGATGACGAATACACGCTTCCAATGTGCGTTCACCGCGATGCCGCCAAACACGAATGCGACCATTATGATGCTGTAAACAGAACCTGGATTCATCGGAAAAAATGACGTTTTGCCATTCGTGCACCCAGGTTCGTTGTTGAGTACACCATCGCAGGCGCACCTGTCTGTGACACAGCGTCAAAGGTAACCTCAGCCATAGTCTCCGAGCTGATAGTCCGTGCTGCTGCAAACGTCGTCGAACTGTTCGTGCAGATGGTTGTTGTCTTGAAAACGTCCCCATCTGTTGACTCAGGGATCGAGACGTGGCTGCACGATCCGTTACAGCCATGCGGATAAGATGCCTGTCGTCTCGACAGCTAGTGATGCGAGGCCGTTGGGATCCAGCACGGCGTTCCGTATTACCCTCCTGAACCCACCGATTTCATATTCTGCTAACAGTCATTGAATCTCGACCAACGCGAGCAGCAATGTCGCGATACGAGAAACCGAAATTGCGATAGGCTACAATCCGACCTTTATCAAAGTCGGAAACGTGATGGTACGCATTTTTCCTCCTTACACGAGGTATCACAACAACGTTTCACCAGGCAGCGCCTGTCAACTGCTGTTTGTGTATGAGAAATCGGTAGGAAACTTTCCTCATGTCAGCACGTTGTAGGTGTCGCCATGGGCGCCAACCTTGTGTGAATGCTCTGAAAAGCTGATCATTTGCATATCACAGCATCTTCTTCCTGTCGGTTTAATTTCGCGCCTGTAGCACGTGATCTTAGTGGTGTAGCAATTTTAATGGCCAGTAGCGTATATTTTTGTCTTCTCTTATTGCAGCCATCCTATTTTATGTGAGGCGAACCGCGTAACTTCACGAAAATTTAGTAAACGATTCACGGTATCAAAACAAAGCTTTCCCCTGTCGTAGTAC
This sequence comes from Schistocerca piceifrons, assembly GCF_021461385.2. Taxonomy (NCBI): domain Eukaryota; kingdom Metazoa; phylum Arthropoda; class Insecta; order Orthoptera; family Acrididae; genus Schistocerca; species Schistocerca piceifrons. The sequence continues at coordinate 24,565,616 of NC_060143.1, forward strand.
AAGAATAGCCAAGTGATTTGCTGTATTGGTAATATCTGGATCTTTTTTATCCATAGAGATGCTGAAGCAGAACACTAAAGTTGTATCATTTGAAACATTCTGTAAGATTTCAGTTATATAACATATGTTAAGGGGCTCCGGAAAGGCTAAAAATCATGAAAAGTTCAATTTTTACTTTTTTGCGTTTTCTGAATCTGCAGACTATTACCTTTTAATAGATATATAATTTATTCAATTCCGAAGACTACAACTATTTTTAATTTTTTTTTGAAATGTGTTCTACATGGGCGTGACCCACTGTGGCGCTGTTAAACTGCTGTCAAATGGTGTTATTATTAACGTCCGTGTTCATCAGGTACATTTTAGTGATGTGAGATAAAGTATGTGTTGTGGCTAACCTGTGATGGTTCAAAATATATCGCTGGTGTGATTGTCGATTGTTTCATGTTTATTTACTCTGTCGTTATCTCGAAAATATTCGTAATTAATTCTGTTTCTTGAGTCTCTGTTTTGTTGAAGTATAATAATGAGTAAAAGTAAAGTTATTAGAAATCCTCTGAAGGCTTTTAAGAAAAGGAGAAATGTTGGAAAGCCAAAGGTATGTGTTATTACTGTAAACAATAAAGACGATAAGCAAGTGAGTGAACCTAACCTCTCAAGTAGACCTGCCCATAGCAGTCAAAGTGGGAAAGAAAATACTTCGCAGAAGAAGCTTGGTTCAATGAGTGAAAACTATGAATGTTTTATGGGCGAATCGGATGTGAATGAAATATTTGATATGTCGGTTCTCAAAGGAAATTTTTCAAACAGTGTAAGATGTATTCATTGTAGTGAAGTTGGTCTGGAACTCTCCATAATAAAGCACGTAGGACTTGTTAGTGAAATACAACTGAAATGTGATAAGTGTTCATACATGACCACCTTTTGGAACAGTGTTGCAGTAACTGCAACTGAAGAAAATGGTAGCAAAATCTACGAACACAACATTAGATTTGTTTATTCCTTGCGTTCAGTTGGTAAGGTGCTACTGCAGGTGCAATTTTCTGTGGCATCATGAATCTTCCAAATCCCCCAACCAAGTTTACGACCTATAATAAATTAATAGGGTCTAAAGTAGAAGATGTCTGTATAGAATCTATGAAGAACGCTGTGGAAGAGGCAGTAATGGAAAATAATGGTAACAGATTTGACTGCAGCGTTCGATGGTACCTGGCATAAACGGGGACACACATCTCTTCATGGTGTAGTATCTGCTACCAATACGTGTACAGGGAAAGTTTTAGATGTAGCAGTAATATCAAAGTATTGTAGATGTCCACAAAAATATAAAGGTACACATGAAAATAATTGCAAAGCTAACTATAGTGGCAGTAGTGGAGGAATGGAAGTGGCTGGTGTTGCCAGTATATTCCAGCGTTCTGAGGCGTGTGATAAAGTGCGATATGTTAATTACCTTGGTGACGGTGATTCTAAAAGTTTCAAACATGTTCAAGGACTGAAGCCCTATGGTGATGATGTTATAGTGCAGAAATTTGAGTGTATTGGACACGTACAGAAGCGAATGGGAACAAGACTTCGGCGACTGAAAGCTTCGTACAAAAAACAAAAACTCAGTGATGGTAAAGGGTTGGATGGGAAGGGAAGGTTAACTGACAGTGTAAGTGACAAAATACAGAACTATTATGGAATGGCTATTAGGCAAAATACACAAAGCGTCGACGAAATGAGAAGGCTGTTTGGGCTCTTTTTTTTCATACTTCTTCAACCGATGAAAATCCCCAACATAGCTTGTGTCCCAAAGAAGAAGACAGTTGGTGTAAATATAACAAAGGATTGCTAACTGGTGAAGTGTACACTCATAAGCATAGTCTGCCTCATGCAATAATGGAGGTGATAAAACCTATTTTCAGAGACTTAGCAGCACCTGAACTGTTGAAAAAGTGTATTCACGGAAAAACTCAAAACCCCAATGAAAGTGTAAATAGTGTTATATGGTCGAGAATCCCCATGACTGTATTTGTTGGAATAGAAACACTTCACTTTGGTGTGTATGATGCTGTTGCGACTTTCAATGATGGCAACATTGTAAGGTGCAAGGTATTTAGAAATATGGGAATGAAGATAGGTTCTAACATGGTACGAGCGATGCTTGCTTTAGACAAGGAACGCCTTCGGGCTGCAGACAGGGCTGTAAAGAGTCTAGAAATACAAGCAAGAGTAAACAGGAGGAGGAACAAGAGGAAGCTGGAGGAGGAGTTTGCAGAGGATGAAGATAATCCATCCTATGGACCTGGAATGCACTAAAAAGTTAATCCAATGTTTGTCGCTCGATTCCCAAAACTTTTATTTTCTCATACTAATTACATGTTTTCTAAGGATCTTCCAAACATATTTGTTTCAAACTTTCAGTAAATGTTACACAGTACCTTCTGCATAATTTAACACAGCCTTTTTCCAAAAAACTGTATATTTTTGAACATATAAATAAAAAATTGCAAAAAATGTTGTGAATTTTCATTACAATTGAAAAAAAAATCATCTTTAATAACTGAACTAAAATTTTGTAAAATCCCTGTGTTAAGTTGTAGCCCATATTCCAATGAATAATCTGTAAAATGTTCAACTTCCTACCTCAAATACTTTGTGAGGAAAGATGTAATTTATAAGCGTTATTTTAACATTGCAAGTATAGTGCGTTTCGGAGCCCCTTAAGGTTTGTAGATAAGTTCTCGCGAAAATAGTTAGGAAATTTTGTAAATAAAAGTGCCAAGGCAGAAGGTAAGATGCTGTCTCTCCATCAACGAAGATAACATTGCTGAGTAACTTTCGACCTGCCGGCCGGAGTGGCCGTGCGGTTCTAGGCGCTACGGTCTGGAGCCGAGCGACCGCTACGGTCGCAGGTTCGAATCCTGCCTCGGGCATGGATGTGTGTGATGTCCTTAGGTTAGTTAGGTTTAATTAGTTCTAAGTTCTAGGCGACTGATGACCTCAGACGTTAAGTCGCATAGTGCTCAGAGCCATTTTTAACTTTCGACCAACTGCAGGAAATGGTAGTCGCTGTCGCTTGTGGCAGCAAAGACTGGATGAAATTCTGTAAAAACAAAAACTCTTTCTTTGTTGGTACAGTTATCTGCAATAATCTGTAAAAGATTTTTGTTACTTGTTAGATCAGGAACAGACTGGTTCATATTAGCAGCGAACAACACGACTGCACATACGAGGGCAACGGGGCTGTCAGATCAAGAACCATCGAGTTGATTGATGATTGCTTTTCTCTATTTTACAGCTGTCGGCTTTTTTAAACTATTTCTGGCAAACGTCAGGTCCGTTTGCGCTCGGTGTGTGTGTGTAAAAAGCGAGACACAGAATTCCAGCGCAATTTTGCCGTTTTACTTGGCTACCTCAGCCGGCCAGAAAGTTAAATTGTGCGCTGATGTAACCCGCTCCTTGATACATTGTTATGGCGCCGGAGTAACTGTACCGCAACCGACTTCTAATTAACAGCTAAGTACCCAGTTGCGTGCTTCACAGGTAACGTGGGTGTGACGGGTATTTATGGCATTCAGCGTCGTGAGACGTGATTACATATCGCGAGTCTGATTACTGGCCGCAAATGTTTCACTTCTTTTTGTAACTGAAACATCAGAGGCATTAAATGTAAATTATCAATATTTTAAACGTGAGGGCGTAGAATACTGGCAAGCGCACAATCTGTGGCGGTATGTCGCGATGCAGATGAAAGGCGATATGCAACTTTGTGTCTCCCCCCATCAAAATTCAAATATCCTCTGAAAACATTTACCGTACTGGGAACTAGTCTTTTGACTTCGGGTACTAAAATTATGTAAACCAGTCAGTATTGTGGTGTCACCGGCAGACACCACACTTGCTAGGTGGTAGCCTTTAAATCGGCCGCGGTCCGTTAGTATACGTCGGACCCGCGTGTCGCCACTGTCAGTGATTGCAGACCGAGCGCCACCACACGGCAGGTCTAGAGAGACGTCCTAGCACTCGCCCCAATCGTACAGCAGAGTTTGTCAGAGATGGATCACTGACAATTACGCTCTCATTTTGCCGAGACGATAGTTAGCATAGCCTTCAGCTACGTCATTTGCTACGACCTAGCAAGGCGCCATTACCAGTTAATATTGAGATTGTAAAACATGTACTGTCAAGAGCGATGTACACCAATTATGGATTAAAATTAAGTATTCCAGCAGCAACGTACCTTATTGGCTACATTAATTACATTGTCCTGTTCCAGACCTCACGCCAGTTGCGTGAGCTTAAATGCGTGCATTTCGGCCTCCTCTAGCACACGGTGTTGGCTCTTCTGCCAACACATCAAATATAATGAAGGTTTTTTCTACCTCCCAATTGAGTGAGTGACATTTAACGGAACGTTTTGAGCTTGGCTTGAAAGTCAAAATGGTTCAAATGGCTCTGAGCACTATGGGACTTAACATCTATGGTCATCAGTCCCCTAGAACTTAGAACTACTTAAACCTAACTAACCTAAGGACAGCACACAACACCCAGCCATCACGAGGCAGAGAAAATCCCTGACCCCGCCGGGAATCGAACCCGGGAACCCGGGCGTGGGAAGCGAGAACGCTACCGCACGACCACGAGATGCGGGCGCTTGAAAGTCAGATGCAGTTATAAGTTAACGTAATATTTTCAGCCTTCGTCGATTCACAAGGGACTCACGAGAAATGTGGTCACTACGAAGAGTGCACGATGGTGGGCGTAACACATCATGTCGCAGCCGATGTCAGTACTGCCGAAGTGTTGCACGCGCAGCTTGGTGTGTTCCAGGCATACACTTTAAGGAAATTTTCCGTCATGTCCATACCTGATAGATGCACCTGTTTTTATTGAAATAAGCTTTCTGACATATTCTTTTCTCGGCAACAAGTGTAATATTGCTTTCTACATATAATTCTATCACTTCTTTGACTACTCTGTCGTTCCCAATCATGACGTGAAGCGAGTCATTATCCTCATCTACCCCATATCACCTTCGCCTTCCTTAAGTCATTTTGTGTACTAAAGATACTTCTTCAACAGGTTGGTCTTCTACGTCAATCTCGCATCCAACAAGAAGGCACATGTCGTCTGCGAACTTCAAAAGTGATACCAGTCCCTCTTGCATCTTATTCGTTTCCTTCATTGCTTCTTCTACGTACTAGTTATTTGTGTAAAAAAGTGAAAAAAATGCGACTGCCTCTTTCGACAACATCCTGAATATTCCTTCTTTCCTCTGATATATGTAACACTTAGGTTATCAAGTACACGCCCTTCTTTTTTCCGTGGTATAACTTGTAAGTTGGCACTGAGACCAGCAGTGTTCTTGCCAACAAGTTATTTGCTACATCGTGTATTTTATATGTGGGGGTACTACGATATAAGGTGGCAGTTGTCTATTAATATTCGAGTGTCGTCCAATCACTTGCGCACTTAGTTGCGCACACACATACACACACACACACACACACACACACACACACACACACAAAACATTCCCTGCAACACCAAACATCTCGGAATAAATTAACGACTGTTTAGAGAGAGAGAGAGAGAGAGAGAGAGAGAGAGAGAGAGAGAGAGAGAGACAGAGACAGGTTTCCATTTGATCGCTTGTCCCCAATGCACCCCTGGTCTCCGAAGGAGCAGTAATTTAAGGATGATGTGTGCACTGGCGAGTCTCCACTGTAACTGGGAACGCTAATTGCTAATTCCCTATAATAGAGGCTGCAGATGGCACTCGTCGAGATGTCGACATAGAAGAGGCCGCAACAACCGCTATTTTTGTCGTTATTTGTTTTGTTTGAGCTTCTGGTTCACGCCGTACAGTTACAGAGAAGTTGTCGCGACCTTTCTCAAAGGAGCGAACGCTGTTACCGCCATTATTCTAGCAGCACTGCCCTTTTGGAGAACGTGTCGTGTTACGTAAGACCTTCCCTTCTTGGAGTAGTCGCTAGTGAACCAAATATATGGTGAAGGGAGTACCGAAGAGTTACAATGTGTCGACCTTCTGGTAGTTGACAGCAGACGTATATATCATGCTCGAAACTGGGACGACTGTCATCATTGATACAGTAGTTAGTTTTTGACAAAAACAGTTACCCTACATAACTCTGTTACAAAGTATCCGTTCTGCGTCATTGTCTAAATTATCTATACTGTGTGAATACAAAAGCCGAGTGGCGAGAGGATGGAAACTGCAGAATGGCCTCTAGTGGCGAAAGACTGAAATAAGGTTTCTCTTTTAAATTTTCTCATAAGAATTTCTATAGTTAACTGGTTACAGCTGTGAGATATTTATAGAAATGCATATTTTTTTTTTTTTGACAATCAGCTGTATGCGGTGATCTTCTACTTGTGGACAGCAGATGTCCCATGTCATGCTCGAAACTGGGACGAGTCTCATCGCTACACAGTAATCACTTTTTGACAAAGCCACTTGCTCTACGTAACTCTGTCACAATGTATCCGTTCTGCGCATCCGTAGTGGTACAGGGCGTCGTCCGCCACGAATCGTATGGTGGCTTCCGGAGCTCCGATGTACATGTAGAAATTATATTTATTCGACCGGTTTCGGTTATTTCAACCATCATCAACTGGAAGAAAAAGTTATAACATCTGTTAGTGTAAAAATGCCTATTTCTTATAGAAGACACTTTCGTATACCAAATGTGGCAATGGCAAAACGTAAAATGCAATAAAACCAGATTCTGACAAACTCTTAAAAAGCATAGCTAAGTTACACATGCGCTCTGACAGGTCAGTTCTAAAACATTTGACCAGGAGCAGAGCAAGCATGTGCAGTTTTCTACAGTTTGAGGTACGTGCAAATAAAAAAAAAATATTTGCTTGGAGAAACCTAGCCGGCCCGAGTGACGGAGCGGTTCTAGGCGCTACAGTCTGGAACCGCGCCACTGCTACGGTCGCAGGTTCGAATCCTGCCTCGGGCATGGATGTGTGTGATGTCCTTAGGTTAGTTAGCTTTAAGTGGTTCTGAGTTCTAGGGGACTGATGACCTCAGAAGTTAAGTCCCATAGTGCCCAGAGCCATTTGAACCATTTGGAGAAACCTATACCTCGCGCATGTAGTATGGCCGCATGAACAGGACACAAAAATGATTGTAAGTACAAAACACACACATGTAATTGTGAATGGAAATAGCTAGATCTAAACAAACTGCAAGAGAATCATTACAAATCTCACATAAAAAATATGAATAATTAAATAATTTTATATGTGTTATAGACGTTTGAAGATTCCTAACATGGATGGTGAAAGATATTGGGAACTCAAGTACAAATGTCAGTTGCAAGAGACGGAAGTTTTCTTATATTTAGGATAAAACATAATTGAATTTAACAACTTTTATTTAGGAAATATGATTGTACAAGTTTGTTTGTCTTAACTTATATAGTTTCAAGCAAATATTTTGCTTTTTGTCAAGTGATAGTTTCTTTACGAGTCTTGTGAATCTGATGATTTTAGCTGTTCCACAGTATTGTTAGTCTATAGATTCTGTAACATTGAAACACTGATGGTACGCAAGTGCAAGGTCACAGATAAATAACTGAGGTGAGTGTAACAACGATCTGCTTATTTTAAAGCCACTGTTATTCAGTTTTAGCCTTTCCGAAGCGGGGTACTTGTCTTTGCAGCGTGGTCCCTACCTTACTTTAAAGATTTGGGCTGCAACCTAATCTGATATTCTGTCAATAGGGAAACGAATTAATGTTTCTGAACTAGTAACTCTCGAAGAAGCAAACTGGCACACTTATCCAGTGAATATTAAGAACTGCAAATATCTAATAATTACAACAGATTAAGCTGATTTTGCCGCACTCTGACTGAAGGCCGAATTCACTGAGCAAATAAAGGTCCGTACCACTGCTGAAATTAGAAATCTGGCAACGACAGCCAACGTCAGTATGCGATTAATGTAGCCTGTTTTCTTGCCGTTGGTTTGGTAAGAGCTGTTTTCTTAAGCTAAGGTGCGTGGGAAGTGAGTTCAGAGAGCGCGCTCTAGATAAGTGTGGACGGGATCCCGCTTCGGGGTGATAACCTCTGACAGTGCTAAGGACACCAGTCGGCCTGCATCTTAAAGCAACCGGCACAGTTGCTGTTGTGAAACGCAGCGCATCCACTACACATGTACTCATTTTTTCTGAGAACACTTTTGTCGCCTTTAGCCACTATTATTATTGTACTCTTGACCGTACATTCATTCATCCACGTTGCTGACAAGAATAATGTACAGAAGAATAGAAAAGAAAACTTAGTATTTGTTACGTAAGTCAGTTCGACTTTAGGAAAGGTAAAAGCACCAGAGAGTCAGTGCTAACGTTGTGATTGATAATGGAAGCAAGACTAAAGAAAAATCAAGACACGTTCATAGGATTTGTTGACCTGGTAAAAGCGGTCGACGATGGTGCAAGATTTCCGAAATTCTGAAAAAAAAAGGAATAATCTATAGGGAAAGACGGGTAATATGTACAAGAAGCAAGAGCGAATAAGAGCGGGAGACCAAGAACGAGGTGCTTGGATTCAAAAGGGTGTAAAACAGGAGGGTAGTCTTTCGCTCCAACTGTGCAATCTATACGTCAAGGAAGCAATGAGGACAGTAAAAGAAACATGCAAGAGCAGGATTAAAATTCAGCTTGAAAGGACATCAAATGATAAGATTCACTGATGACATTGGTATCCTCAGTGAAAGAAGAATTACAGGATCTGCAGAATGGAATATACATTCTAATGAGTACAGAATGTGGACTGAGAGTAAATCAATGGAAGATGAAAGTAGCAGAAACGGGAACAGTGAGAACCTTAATATCAGAATTGGGGATCACAAGTAAATGGAGTTAAGGAATTCTGCTACCTAGGCAGCAAAATAACCCGTGACAGAAGGTGCAAGAAGGATATCAAAAGCAGAATTGCGCCGACAAAGAGGACATTCCTGGTCAAGACAGTCCTACTAGTATTAATTTGAGGAAGAAACTTCAGAGAATGTACGTTTGGAGCACAGCATTATACGGTAGTGAAACATGGGAAAAATCGGTACAGAAGAATGGTTCATCTCCGCGGAACCGGCTCGGAAAGAAATATGTGGAAAACACTAACAAGAAAAAGGAACAGAGTGATAGGACACATGTTAACATATCAGGGAATAACCTTCGTGGTACTAGACAGAGTTGTAGAGGGCAAAAACTGTAGAGGAAGACAGAGACTGTAACACTTTTAGCAAATTGCTGAGGACTTAGAGTGGGACTCTGAGATGAAGAGGTTGGCACAGGAGAGGAACTCGAGGCGGCCCGCGTCAAACCACTCAGAGGACTGATGACTCAAAAAAAAAAATTTGATTTAACCTGCTAAACAAAGTGTTGTGAGTTGGCAAGACAGCCAAGCCACTAGAAGGTGAAGCCGAAAGGCACGCGTTTAAGCTCACGCAGGCTGGCGTGAGGTCTGGAACAGTTAAAGGAATAGAGACCAGCAAAAAAGGTACGTAGCTTCTGGAATACTTAACTTTAATCCATAATTGGTGAACATCGGTCTGACGGTACATGCATCACAAGATCAATAGCAAATGATAATGGCGCCTTGCTAGGTCATAGCAAATGACGTAGCTGAAGGCTATGCTAACTATCGTCTCGGCAAATGAGAGCGTAATTTGTCAGTGAACCATCGCTAGCAAAGTCGGCTGTACAACTGGGGCGAGTGCTAGGAAGTCTCTCTAGACCTGCCGTGTGGCGGCGCTCGGTCTGCGATCACTGACAGTGGCGACACGCGGGTCCGACGTATATTAACGGACCGCGGCCGATTTAAAGGCTACCACCTAGCAAGAGTGGTGTTTGGCGGTGACACCACACAAAGATCACTCTTTTTGCCGGATTAACACGGGGCGCATGCCCTCCATCAGTGGCATCTTATAACTTTTACTGTTCTCTAATTAATGCCAATGCTGATTACAGCTGTCATACGTGATTAGATAATAATGTGGCTATTAAGGGCAGAAGACTTTATTATGCGCTAAGAAAGCAGTACAGATTAAACACGCCGCTATTCGTGATCGTTTGCCCGGAACTAGTCCGTCAAAAAATAAATAAAATAATCTCAATTGTGTAGCATACGAAATACACACGGGGTGAACCAGAACTCCAACGATAAACTTCCAGAGATTGTTTAATAGTTTGTTTATCCTGGGTTACGCTTTCGTCTTGTTTACTATTTTCAGTATACTGTAGACGTAAAATTTGTTTTCTTTTGGAGTTCTCCGTTAACCCAATGTAACTTCGTACTAAGATACGTCTTAAGCTAATGTATACTCATGACTGTCAAAACAAGCTGTAGCATAAAACACACATCAAAAAAAGTTTTTCATCAACCCGGTTCCCAGATCACCTGAAGATATACGTTAACTGTGGATATTGTATCACAGACACAGACCCTTTGACTGTTCAAACTTGTCACTAAACCCGCCCAAGGATGTAAACTACTATGCATGGACAACGCCTATTAGTCAGAGGGGTCCATCAGTCGATCAGTTCCAGACATTCCACCAGGAAGGAGGTACACGGCTCGGGTTGTCTGTAGTTCAACCACGCCTAGACGCTCAATACAGCGGTTCGATCGGGTCCGCATTGTTACTTTGTGCCAGGAAGGGCTCTCAACAAGGGAAGTGTCCAGGCGTCTCGGAGTGAATCAGAGCGATGTTGCTCGGACGTGGAGGAGAGACAGGAACTGTCGATGACATGCCTCGCTCAGGCCGCCCAAGGGCTACTCCCGACGTCCATGGCGAGGTCCATCTTTGCAACCACGACACCATGCATCGCGGTAAAGATGGGCCCAACAATATGCCAAATGGACCGCTCAGGATTGGCATCACGTTCTCTTCACCGATGAGTGTCGCATATGTTTTCAACCAGACAGTCGTCGGAGACATGTTTGGAGGCAACCCGGTCAGGCCGAACGCTTTAGACACACTGTCCAGCGAATGCAGCAAGGTGGAGGTTCCCTGCTGTTTTGTGGTGGCATTATGTGGGGCCCACATACGCAGCTGGTGGTCACGGAAGGTGCCGTAACGACTGTAAGATACGTGAGTGCCATCCTCCAACCGATAGTGCAACCATATCGGCAGCATATTGGCGAGGCATTCGTCTTCATGGACGACAATTCGCGCCCCCATCGTGCACATCTTGTGAATGACTTCCTTCAGGATAATCGACACCGCTCAACTAGAGTGGCCAGCTTGTTCTCCAGACATGAACCCTATTGAACATGCCTCGGATAGGTTGAAAAAGGGCTGTTTATGGACGACGTGACCCACCAACCACTCTGTGGGTTCTACGCCGAATCGCCGTTGAGATGTGGGACAATCTGGACCAACAGTGCCTTTATGAACTTGTGGATAGCATGCGACAACGAATACAAGCTTACATCAACGCAAGAGGACGTGATACGGGGTATTAGAGGTACCGGTGTGTACAGAAATCTGGACCATCACCTCTGAAGGTTTCGCTGTATGTTGGTACAACATGCAGTGTGTGGTTTTCATGAGCAGTAATAATGTCGGAAATGATGTTTATGTTGATCTCTATTCCGATTTTCTGTATAGGTTCAGGAACTCTCGGAGCCGAGGTGATGCACGACTTCCTTTGATGTGTGTATTTCCAATGCTGAGATGTCTGTGCGGGACCATTCAGAAAGGCAATAACTTAAAAAAAGTGATTGTTCAGGGATACCTTCTGACTGGTGGTAGGGTAAAGTTCCTGATCACCAGTCTTTGCGCCAATACCTTGGTTTGAATACTAAACCCCTCCTCTGATGAAGTGAGGGCATGTGACACTTGGTTCAAATGGCTCTGAGCACTATGGGACTTAACATCTGAGGACATCAGTCTCCTAGACTTAGAACTACTTAAATCTACCTAACCTAAGGACATCACACAGATCCATGCCCGAGGCAGGATTCGAACCTGAGACCGTAGCAGCAGCGCGGTTCTAGGCTGAAGCGCCTAGAGCCGTTCGGCCACAAGGCCGGCCATGTGAAACTGTTGATGGTGAACAGTTCTTCGGATGCGGACGTTGAAGCACGGCGGCCCGCTCTGATGCTATTGGAGTGGAGTAGACCATGTGTCGACACTGGGTTTCTCCCTCTCCCTGCACTTCATCCAAGCGACACACAGAAACAATACGCTGTAAAAGCACTCACCACACTCCTACACACGACTCAAATACGCACTTGACACTTCATGAGAGTCTGAGGAAGGCAACAGCAAACAACCTCCACTATGGTACTTAACAGCTCATTTTTGTTTCGATTTCGAAGCTAATTTGGATCGCATGATTAACAGTTATGTCATTATGTAGGACCTGTATAAGTAATTTCGCCTTTTGGACTATGTAATGTAAATTTCAAGATTTCCATGTCATAGTACTCACCAATCTTACTTCCATCCATTGGTAGAAGCATGTATCGTCAAATCGTTTAACTGTGATTATGGTTTTTGATTTTCGAACAATCGAGCAACAAAGAGATACCAAATATACTGTTCAATGTTTGAAACCTGTAACAACTCTGTTTGTCATGTTGTCAGCTTGCTATGCTATCGGCTGACATGAGAGATCTAATTATCTCATATTTATTTTAATTCATAAAGCCAAACCAGATTAACAATGTAAAGTGTTTATTTGAACTGCTGTAATATATACTGAAAATCAGTTCACATTAAAAAACTATGTACTCTTGTTTGAAACAGGTTGTAAGTCACCTTAGGCTCCCGGTATTTTATCCTTCCTACTTTCAGGACGTCGAAAAGTGTATTCCAGTCAACAGTGTCAGAATCTATCTCTCAATTTACAAGTACTATAAACGTAGGTTTGCATGTCTTTGACGTATTATCTGAGGTAAATTGCTGGGTCAGTATGGCCTCGCGTGTTCTTGCATTTCTGCGGAACCCAAACTGATCTCCCCCAGTTCTTCTACTACATTTTCCATTCTCTTTGTAAATGATTCCTGCCAGTATTTTGCAACCATAACTTACTAAACTGTTGGTTCAGTAACGTTCGCAATTATTACCACGTCCCTGGTTTGGAAATGGATTTGTTGTATTCTTCTTTCAGTCTCACGGTCTTTCGTCTCATATCTTGCACATCGCGTGAAAAGCTTTATCATGGCTGTCTCTTCCAATGATATTGCCGCAAACTCCGGCGCACGCAATGTGGCATAGTGGTTGACATCACTTGGCTGGAGTGTTGCCGGTTACCAGTTCAAACCTCCCCGACAGGCAGTTGTTTGTTATTTAGATTCATTGTTTCTGAAGTGTTGCTGAAATATATTGTGTTTGTAAAGTCTGTATAAATACCAGCATTCTGGACTATTTGATGTCTGTATAAATAACTACACTCTCCGTCCAGGAGTTCAGTTCTGTTCTGGCTGAAAGTTGTCAGTAACGAACGTGCTTTTAGTTCTAAGTGTAGCGTGGAACGCTCTACAGGCATTCAGTATTTGGATTTCCTCCCAAATGTGTGTCACCAAATAGAAATTCAAACCAGGAAGAAGAGAAGAGGCAGCTGGCGCCTATTAACCAGGCACGTCCGGTGTGATTATGTAAAAAACCTGTACCGCAACAACGCAAGGACGGCAATCGATTTTATTTCTTTCTTTCTTTATTTTTAATATTGGCTTTTGGAGTACATAACACACAGCTTACACACCTTTGCGTAAGTCATACATCTGGTGGTGAATAATTATGCAAATATATCTTATTAACAGACAGTTCTCCTGGCAAAAATGTAATTTGTTTTGATTACCTGTATTGTGACGTGATTTCTTATTTATATGGTGACTTTAGTAAGAGCTTAAGAATACGTGGACATAGCAGTAGGATGGCAGAGAAGCTCTCTGAGGGAACACACTCAAATACAGTTGTAGATTACCTGCTGGCGTTTAAATATGCGTTTTGTTTTCTGAATGTGGTGTTATAGGAATAGCTGCATTCGATCCAAAAGTCGAGCAACGCCGTGTCGTTAAGAGCCCTGGAGTATCAACGCATATTAACTCCTCACTGGTTCTACTTGGGCATGGTGAACTAACTATAAACTTTCTAGAATGAGAATCACTTCAGTTTGTCTAAATATACAGATGTGACGGTGCATCTTACTGAAAGTCTTGGGTTACACAGCTCCATTTCAATGCCACACTATCTCGTATCGCATAGGCTCTTGGAAAGAAACATACACTGCTTCCCGATATAATTATGCCGTGTAGTATGTCGAGACGTGCTTACACCAGTCACTGTCATAGCATATAGAACGTTTCAACAAACATACTGCAAACCAGATAGACATGCGAATAAAAACTGACCTTGCCTGTAGAAAATTTGATAATATATGATCAAAATTATTGTAAAGATTAATAATCTAGTGGAATAAGAAAAACTAATTCAGCCAAGGCCACGGCAAGGATACACCACATAGATTGCAACAAAAGTGCATGTCTGAAACTTTCAGGGCACCTTCCTTGGCCGGGGATTCGGAAAAATTATTTCTCACTTTAAACTCCTTTGGTAATAAGACTGCAGTATATCAAGACAGGACAATTACTACGCACCAGTTCAAGACAAGTCCCTCTCGTCGAATCCTTCAGTCCATGAAACCGATTACAACACCGCGAAAATTCATTAAAATATTATAAACTGAAAATTCTTCATTTGTGTGGCCATAGTGTGCGTAGTTGCTTTATAATTAATGAGGGTATTTTTGATCCATCGTTGCAACTACAAAAATGCGTGATTTTCTCACCAGACGCGTTTCGCTTTATTGAGGTAAAGCATCATGAGTGGTCTGTAATAAAGTTTATTTACAATTTGATTTGCTTTTTAGATCGAAAAGCAGTTCGTCAAGAATAGGTTGGTTTGTACTTATGGTGATTTTTCGTCTGCTTTCTCGCTTACATCGGAAAATGCCGTCTGCTAGCACATCGTTTTTCTGTGTTAGACACTGGTCATTTTCGTCTACTGTTTAGATGTTCTGCAGCACTATACGTTTCTTACAACACACATTTTTGCTCAACACTGTGTTCTGTTTGTTTCCGTACTTCAACTATGTGTTGATGTTTGTGTTTTGTAGTGTTGCCAACATAACCATCCCACAACTTTGTTTTTGACCTACAAATATTCTTTTTTAAATTAGATTATTGTATACGTGCAGTTCTATTTAAGTATGTTTCTGTGTGTTTATATATTGTGTAAGAGTAGAGAAGGAATAGCGATGGAGATTTTCTTCTTTTTTTTTGTTGGGGGGGAGGGGAGGGGGCTAGAGAGGGTGAGGAGTGAGAGGTGAAATGAAACTGTGAGGGAGGGGGGGGGGGGGTTGTGGGACAGTGGGATGGTGTGAAGGATGGAAAAGGCTCTTTTCTTTCTCATGTGATTTCATCAATTATTCTATATAGAGTCTGGTTTCCAATATTTATCTGATCTTTGAGCAACTGTTTATTTTGTGTTAATGCTTTTTGTATGTGAAAACTTTCTTGGAAAGGAAGGAGACGTCTGCCTTGACTGATTTTTATGATATTCATATCGTTTTCAATAGTGCTTGGTCTATGGTGTTCTTATTTTAGATGATCCGCAAAAGTTGAATGACTTGTACCGTATTTGAATTCTCTGATGTGTACTTTATATCTTGTGTCAAATGTCCTGCCAGTCATTCCATTCTATTAGCAACATTAGCAGGCTATCAATTTCAGTACTATTTTGCAGCAATCTTCATTTACTACTCATTATTCCAAGCGCACATTCTATCACTTGTCAAGCCTCAGAAAGAGACTTGTTGAAAGTAGTTTGCAATGGTCCAAGTTTTGACACCAGGAATGGTCCCATCAGGTAAGTCTTCAGTGCAGTTGCCGGCCGCGTGTCGGATGTCACTCGGCTGGAATGATCGACCTTCATAGGTCGGCCGTAGTCGTACAACCATACGGGCAACCTGCTAGTCGGACGAACATGGTTCCAGTGGAGGTTCAGGCTTAACTTACTCCAATAGACCTACCGGCGTAATCCGACTTACAGTTAAAGTTTGCTTTCGCAGGGGCACCGACAACAGTTGCCAGACGCCGTCGCTACAGATTGCCCGATAACACCGGATGACAGCTTGGTCACAATACGCCCGGTCACCTTCGTGAGATTGTGGCTGCTTTGAGAAGGTGAGGTTAGGTTAGGTTAGGTTAGGTTACAATCATAACATACAATCGTATGGAACAGGTTAGAGATTAACACAGGGCGGCGCGGATACCACGACGCCTCTGTCCTCGGAGACGAGTTCTACACTGCGGCTTTTGCTCTTGAAAAGACGCCGTACGTATGTGAATGTGCTGTACCTTTCTCGAAAGGAACGTGGCAAGTGCTGTGCACTCTACCCTGAGTTATCGGAATAACCAAACAAGTTTTCCTGTTTGGGGAGCAAAATAACTGATGATGGTCGAAGTAGAGAGGATATAAAATGTAAACTGGCAATGGCAAGGAAAGCGTTTCTGAAGAAGAGAAATTTGTTAACATCGAGTATAGATTTAAGTGTCAGGAAGTCGTTTCTTAAAGTGTGGAGTGTAGCCTTGTATGGAAGTGAAACGTGGACGATAAATAGTTTGGACAAGAAGAGAATAGAAGCTTTCGAAATGTGGTGCTACCGAAGAATGCTGAAGATTAGATGGGTAGATCACATAACTAATGAGGACGTATTGAATAGAATTGGAGAGAAGAGAAATTTGTGACACAACTTGACTATGAAACGGCCCCTTAGAAAAAATAATGAATTACTGTGCTGGTAAACCCCTTACGTTATTTGATTTTCAAACAGCTAAGCAAAACTGAACGTACTCAGCCATTGCTCTCTTTACTTATTCTGATCAACACTAAACTGACACACAATATTTTTAGTGCAACGCAATCTGACTTTTAAAAATCCGTACAAAAGAATGGCCCTGACAACAATAACCTATACCTTTCATGACTCAATTGCCTCACAAAAATCTTCGTTACTCGAACTACTGCAATACAGCGAGCGCCTGCCAGCTAAATAAAGGGACTAACTACTGATAGGCATAGTTAGCAAATGAAAGATTTTGATAGAGTACAAACAATGTATTTACCTTAATAGTGTTCAAAAGCCATAATATATACATCAGTTCATGATATCCAGTCTTACAAATTTACTGTCTCTGATGGACACACGTCCAGATCATCCGCTCTCAAAACTCCGCCATCTCACTCCCCACATCCACCACTGCTGGCGGCTCACCTCCAACTGTCCAACGCTACGTGCTGTTAACAGCCAACTGCCCAACACTACAATAGCGAATATTACAACAATGCCAACCAGCCACAGACTTCACACAGCACAGTCAGTGATTTTCATATAGAACGCAACGTACCGTTACCAACATAAAAACCTAGACAGCCTACTTACAACTAGAAGAAGGGATCGGCTGGTAGGGCATATTCTGAAGCATCAAGAGATGAATACACTAAACAGATTCAGAAGGATGTAGGTTGCAGTAGGTACTGGGAGGATAGAGTAGCATGGAGAGCTGGATCAAACCAGTCTCTGGACTGAAGACCACAACAATAACAACATGAGACGAAGGCAGAAACGTTCTGTTCCTACTCTTTACGATTCGTGATGACACTGAAAACCAAGATTACAAACACTCTGCTTGCTGTATTTATTTGAAGTTGTGCAGACATACGTCAATTAACCTTAAACGACTATCATTCAGAATACGTGTGAAAGACAACCATAAAGTTAAGAATAAAGTACTCTGAACAGCTAAAGCAATGAAAAGAAACACATACACCGTATTTGCAAAACTCTTGATGTTGAAAGTTGGACGTCTATGATTCTGCTGTATGCATACACAAACTCTCGAGTCTGAGATATTATTATCGCGAGTAGTAGCGAGCAGACAGTAGTCGAAGGGAATCGGAAGTGGTCGGACGCAGGGAGCGGTGGAGGGGAGCCGCGTGACATTGGAGTTCGCAGTCTGCCGTGATCTTGCTAGTAGCGCCGGGGGAGACTTTGGTACGAGTATAAATTGAGGATTTTTGGTAATTTGCCTTTTCTATGCACGTAGTTGGTGGTTGCTTGCGCAGATTTATGTATGCATACACTCAGAGTAATATTCGTACCTTTTTTGTTGCCAGAAACGTATTTATTTGCTGAATAATTGAAAGTCTGTGTAAAGTTTGTAAGCATTTAAATAAACAATTTTCTGAATACAGCAAATTAATAGTTTTTATTATTATTTTTTTTCATTTCTCTTTACATCTTTTAAGTTTACTCGACCAAACCGCTCCTGTTCATTCTTCTATGTATGAAAGTATGACAGTAACTGTTGCAATTAGTCCATGAATTCCACTGTGCATGGTTCGCAGTATTGCATTTTGAAATATTTTAGCGAGCTGCTAATCACGCAGTTGCAGGGACAAGACGAGGTAAGTTGTCTGCTGCGTAGAGGAGCATTGCAGAACAGTTGTTTTGAGACGTTAGAGGATATTTTAAAACTCGCAGTCAGATGGTTGAGAATTGGCTTCTTTTTAATTCGTGGGAAGTGTAAGTCTCTTTGTTGCTATGTCTTCACAGTTAAAATGCCGTGACTGTCAGATTTATTTTTAGCAATAATACCATGATTGTCAGAATCGGAACGTCACGCGGCCGTTTCCGCACATCTTCTTAAATAAATACAAATACATTTCAATATGAAGGAATCACTACTCTATCGCCATAAAAACTCTAATTAGCAGTAATAATAATTTATTGGTAGCTCAAACCCACTTATTACAACCCAAAAAAGATGCACTACAGTAACTATAAGTATAAATACGCCACTCATCTCACTTTAACGAACTATTTTTGTGTTCATAATTTACGCCTAAAATTTCCGACAAAGATTTCGCCTACTTGTGGTTTCCCATAAACCTGAGATATCAGTCCATAGATTCCGAACTGTATCCCGATATGATATTTTTCATCCTTAGAATGTCACAAACTCACTCTCTCTTGGATTACACTTGCCAGTTTCTCACACTCCATATTCCGTCTGTGAGAACGTCGGTCAATTTGACCGAAGAAAATCTGAATTTTACCGATTGTCGTTCGCAATCTGTACTTTCGGAAGACGAGATCTGCTTCAGCGCGACCACGTACGTAATGGCGTACTGGTTTGAAAATATCGGCATCTTCGGCCGATGTCGGCAGTTGGCGGAATCCACCGATATCGGTGCCACTGTGATTGCAGCCTAACGTGCACTCCGAACCACGTGTCGTTGATGGCACATCTTCACATCACTTCAAGGTGAAGGCCAGTGTAAAGGAATACTCGAAAAATTCCGATGCCTGACAACGATTCGATCTCGCCACCTTAGATCATCAGACCCGATTGCGAAGCAGAGTGAACCGCCCTACCGACTTTCCCAATTCAGAAGAAAAACCGAAGCTGCCACGGGGAACCTGAGCCAGTGACGCTAACACGAGTACCACGCCGGTCACCGGACTGACTGCTGAGCGCGGCGACTTCGAGGTGTCGTCGGTGGTTCAAATTCGCGTGGGCTCTGCGATGGGGGGCGGGGGACCGCTCGGTAGGTCCGCGGAAGTGTGTCAGGGCGGCAGACGGTGAGTCTGCGAGTGCGGACGGAAGTGAGTGTTTGGTATGAAAGAGGAGCCGACTCGCTGGCTGCCCGTCTATTCCGGGCCGTTACGTCAGCCGGTCAGCGCTGCGTGATTCACAACCGGCTCTGCGCTCCGCGCCGCCGCACAGTTCAGCTCGCCGGCTGCCATCACCGCTGCGAATACGCGCGCTTCGCACGGCCCACCGTGAAAAGCCTGCCTGTCTGCCCACAATAGGCCGCCTACACTCACACCGACACTGCTTCCTGCCGTTTCACCCTGAACCGTAACAGGCGAATACCGCGAGCGGCCTACCCACTTAGATTTTTCCGATTCCGTTGCTGAGTCTCATTCAACTGAATCGTTGCTTCTTGCCCTGTGATTTTGCTGTGAATGCAGCCTCATACAATGGAAGCGAAACATTGCATATAACTGGTGTCATTCTCGGAATGAGATAGATGAATTGATCAAAGCTTCCACTCGGATTTTACAAGTGAGGTGACAAAAGTCATGGGATACCTCCTAACTACCGCGTGACCGCTACGGTTGCAGGTTCGAATCCTGCCTCGGGCATGGATGTGTGTGATGTCCTTAGGTTAGTTAGGTTTAAGTCGTTCTAAGTTCTAGGGGACTGATGACCACAGTAAAGTCCCATAGTACTCAGAGCCATTTGAACCATTTGAGAACCTCCTAACACCCCAACATACGTCCTATTGCTCGATGTAGTACAGCAACTCCACGTGGTATACTCAACAAGTTCTACAGGTCGTTTGCAGAAATAGTGAACCATGCTGCTTCGTAACTGCGAAACTGTTGCCACTGCAGGATTTTGTGCACGAACTGACCTCTCGATTACGCCCCATAAATGCTCGATGAGATTAGCGTCGGCGATCTGGCTGGCTAAATCGTTCACTTGAATTTTTCAGAATGTTCTTCAAAGCAATCGCGAACAATTGTGGCCCGGTGACATGGCGGATTGTCATTTATAAAATTCCATCGTTGCTACGGTATATCAATAATTTTTACTTATGGACCGTCTGACAGCAAGAATAAAACAATTTTAGTGCCATACGCGTTTCGCCTTTATTTTCTGCAAGGCATCATCAGTGGCCTGGAATATGTACATATGTTAGCTATTTTATTTACATTTTTGTCATTGTGCCTATAGGTTCTGGTGGTTCGTATTTCCTATTAAGTAGTAATGTTTTGAACTGTACTTACAGGTTGCGTGGACGATTTCCTACATACTACGCTCCTGTTGCATTTTTGGTGTTGTTCTTCTTCTTCTTCTTATGAACGCCAATTTGCGCTTTTTCCCCCATTCCACAACACTATGCACTGAACGCTTGTTTTAAAGCAATGTTTTGGTTTCTGTTACCGACAGTCAAATGTTTTTGCCAAAGATCGAATGTTATTGCCAAACTTATGAGTGTAACTATTGAAGTATCTGTGGTCTGTTCGTGTATGCATTTGTGTGTGCGTTTGTGTATGTATGTGTGTGTATGTGTGTGAGTGTGTGTTTTTTGGTGTCTCATATATATATATATATATATTTGTGCTGTGTGTGTGTGTGTGTGTGTGTGTGTGTGTGTGTGTGTGTGTGTCTGTGTGTGTGATGCGGGGAAGATTTTTTTTTTGTTATGTTATCATTTCCTTTACTAAGTGTAGTAGGGAGCCTCTGCTGATGAGTGTTTGTTCATTTATCACATGTTTGTTTTCTGCTATGGCTTTCTGGATGTGGAAGTTTCCTTGCATTTGTATAAGATGTTTGTCATGGTTGCTTATTCTCATTATTTTCATTTCTTGTTCCATGTTTGTAGGATGATGGTTGTAGTGTTTTAAATGCTCTGCAAATGTGGAATGGTTTGTTTCATACTTCCAACATCTGATATGTTCTTTGTATATTGTTTGAAACTTCCTGCATGTCATGCCTATGTATACTGCATCACAACTTTGACATTCAAGTTTATATATTCCTGATTGTTGGAATTTGTCTCTCTTGGTAGCTGGCTGGCATAGGTGTGATTGAAGGGTTTGCCCAGGCTTATATGCTATTTTGAAGCCCTGTCTCTTTAGGATGTTTGCAACTCTGTGTGTTAGTTTATGTGTGTAGGTCATGGTGTACCATCTGGTTCTTTTCTGTGTGGTGTTGTCATTGTGTGTGTTTGTTGAGTGTGTTTGTAAGTTTTCAGCTTGTGAGTTCTTTTGTATTGTGGAACTGTTGTGTTTGTTTTTTATTTGTGTTTTTATTTTTTGATTGAGCTTGTGTACCACATGTGTGTCATACCCGTTGTTCCTAGCTATTTGTATGAGTGTACTCATTTCTTGTTCATAGTTTCTCTTGCTGAGTGGGATTCTGTTTAATCTATGTAACATGTGTCTTAGTGCTGCAAGTTTCTGGCTGTGGGGGTGGTTGGATGTGGAATGTATTATTGTGGCTGTGGCTGTTGGTTTTCTAAAGATATTAAACGTATGTTTACCATTTTCTTTTTTAATTGTAATGTCAAGAAAATTTATTCGATTTTCTTTTTCTTTTTCAAGTGTGAATTTTATGTTCTGATGAGCTTTGTTTATTTCTGAATGGAGTTCATCAATTTTTTCACTTGGCTCATCTACCAGACAAATAATGTCATCCACGTAACTGTACCAATACAGTAAGTACAGTTCAAAACATTACTACTTAATAGGAAATACGAACCACCAGAACTGTTTATAACCTATAGGCACAATGACAAAAATGTAAATAAAATAGCTAACATATGTACATATTCCAGGCCACTGATGACGCCTTGCAGAAAATAAAGGCGAAACGGGTATGGCAGTAAAATTGTGTTTTATTCAGTTGCTGTCAGACGGTCCATAAGTAAAAATTATTAATATACACTAATATTACACGCAACTGAGGAAGACAGGACTATAAAAGTTGAAGATTCCATCGTTGTTTTGGAACACGATGTCCACGAATGGCTGCAAATGGTCACCAAGTAGACGTATATAATCATTTCCAGTCAATGTTCTACGTAAAAACAGGCCAGACCATTATGGAACCACCACCAGCGTGCACCGTCTCTTCATGGCAATTTTGGTCCATGGCTTCTAGGGTGTGAACAACGCTGCAACCCGACCATCAGTTCTTACAAAGCCGGCCAGTGTGGACGAGCAGGTTCTAGGCGCTTCAGTCTAGAACCGCGCGGCCGCTACGGTCGCAGGTTCGAATCCTGCCTCGGGCATGGATGTATGTGGTACAAAATTGTTAAGGCTTTCGTGGCCACTTGTTGAGAAACTGCCTATTGGCTTCTGTCTCGGGTTCTTCGGCCGACGTTCATCTAATGATTTTTCTGACGTGGATTACCCAAGATCCATAAGAACAACGTTCCACTGAGACCGATCGTTAGCGCTCCTGGCTCACCAACGTATAAACTGGCAAAACACTTGGCCTCTCTGCTCCAGCCACACGTGGGGAAGACCGACACATACATTAAGGACTCAGGACACTTCATTGAGAAGCTGAAGAAACTGAAACTTACACCAAACGACATCCTGGTCAGCTTTGATGTTGTTTCGTTATTTACGAAAGTGCCACTCAGTGACGCTCTGGAGCACATCGGTTCCATTTTCCCGCAGGACATCAGAAACCTCTTCCATGCATGTCTCACCACGAGCTATTTCATGTGGAATGGCGATTTCTACGAACAGCTAGAAGGCGTCGCCATGGGTAGTCCTCTCAGTCCAGTGGTGGCCAACTTCTTCATGGAACAATTCGAAGCACAGGCGCTGGACTCGGCGACTTGCAAACCTAAGGTGTGGCACAGGTACGTCGATGATACTTTCGTGGTGTGGAGCCATGGTGAAGAACAGCTCGGTGACTTCCTAAGACACTTGAACAGCCTCCATGCCAACATAAAATTTACCATGGAAGTAGAAAAGGACAAGAAACTGCCATTTCTAGATGTGCTGGTCACAAGGGACGGCGAAAACCTGGGACACAGCGTGTATCGAAAACAGACACACACGGACCGATACCTGCATAAACTGTCAAACCACCACCCGAGCCAGAAAAGAGGCATGATTAGTACGCTCGTAACGAGAGCAGGACGAATATGTGAGCCGCAACACCTCAAACGAGAAATGCAACACCTGGAAACTGTTCTGAGAAGCAATGGGTACTCCACAAATTATATTAGAAGTGTAACTGAGCCAAACACTCGGCGAAGTAAGGAACCAGAAAAAGAAATTTCGGGTACGGCCTTTCTGCCATACATTCCCAGAGTGACGGACAGAATCGGCCGTATATTGCGCAAACATGGCGTAAAGACGATTTTCAAACCGACAAGGAAGATCAAAGAGTGTCTTAGATCGGCGAAGGAGAAAAGAGACCCACTTGCAATGTCGGAGATATACCGTATACCATGCACATGCGGAAAAGTTTATGTCGGAATGACTGGACGATCCGTCAACACCAGGATCAAAGAGCATAAGCGACATTGCAGGTTGGAGCAGGTGGAGAAATCGGCCGTGGCAGAGTACGCACTGAATGAGACCGACCACGTAATAAAATTCGCCGACACGGAAGTTCTTGCTGTAGAGAAGCACTATCACACGCGCTTGTTCAGAGAAGCGAACAGTTTGAACAAGAAAGAGAAAAGCCTTAAGGTAAACGGATCCTGGCTTTCCGTACTGCAGCGAACGACCGTCGCAGGCAGCAAGAGGAGAACCGCTCCGGAAATGACCGCGGAGAAGCCCTCGGACGTTGGCGCGCCAGGTACATATAGTCTGCGCCCGCGAGCTCGGCTCCAGTTCACCACCGGCAATGGAGGGTGAAGCTTTGACAATGCCAGCCACTTGTGCTGGCGAAACGTCGGAAAAATCATTAGATGAACGTCGGCCGAAGAACCCGAGACAGAAGCCAATAGGCAGTTTGTCGATGTATGTGGTGTTAGGTTTAAGTAGTTCTAAGTTCTAGGGGACTGATGACCTCAGATGTTAAGTCCCATAGCGCTCAGAGCCATTTTTTTAGTTCTTACGAGCTGAAATCGAGATTCATCTGACCAGGCCACAATTTTCCAGTCGTCTAGGGTCCAACCGATATGGTCACGAGTCCAGGAGCTTTGCTGTTAGCAAAGGCACCCGCGTCGGCCATCTGCTGCCATAGCCCGTTAGAGCGACACTGTGTTAACGAATATGTTCGTCGTACGTCTCACATTGATTTCTGCGGTTATTTCGGGAAGTGTTGCTTGTCCGTTTTCACTGACAAACGCCGCTCCTCTCCGTCGTTAAGCGGATTCCGTCCGCCACTGCGGTGTCCTTGGTGAGAGCTAATGCCTCAAATTCGGTATTCTCGGCGCACTCTCGACGCTGTGGGTCTCTGAATATTCAACTGCCTCCCGATTTACGAAATGGAATGTCCCACGCTCTAGCTCCAGCTACCATTCCGCGTTCGGAGTGTGTTAATCCTCGTCGAGCAGCCATAATCACGTCGGAAACCTTAACACACGAATCACCAGAGAACAAATGACAGCTCCGCCGATGCACTGCCGTTTTACATCTTGTGTACTCGATAGTACCGCCGTCTGTATATTTGCATGTTGCTAACCCATGACTTTTGTAGCTTCGGTGTACAGCACTTACAGCTAAAGAGGTCTTATCTTTTCAAAATCGTACTTCCAGACTGTCGCTGCCCTGACTTCAAAGTCTGCTGCGTTTAAAAAAGATATCACATACTCCTACAGGCGGTAGTATTGGCCAAAACCAGAAGACACCAATACCTGTTGCGATATGGCATAATGAGCTACAGTTCACAAATTGCAGTTTATTTAGTACTCATTTATGAGTGCGTACTTCGGGATGAAAGTTTCTCTCTACTCAGAGCAGACGAATACAGTACAGCTGTACTGCAATGATAATTTGGGGCTCCAATCGTTGGTTGTCACGAAGTAATACAATACGTTACTACTAATGTCTACATCTCACTAAAACTTACTCTATGGTTGGTTTCTGATGTACGCTGATCTGATTAAGAGAAAGGTACGCTGGTGTAGCTATCTTGTCTAATGAGCTGTTCGTAAAGAGCATTCAGGGCATTCCTATCCTTAATCCTGGTCTATGAAATATTTAAGAGACTTTACAGAAAGATTCAATGCCTAACACTGACTGTCGTGTAGTAGTACCGTATCTGTTATTACATAGCTTTCACAATTTTCAGTTTTTCCTTCATTTAGCGACAACTGGAACTGCATTTTTGGTACAGAGATTATACCAGACTGGACGCATAACATGTATCACTACATATATGCTGTTTGTTTTACACATGGCACACTGTGGCAGGTTTCACAGGAGATGGCATAGCAGACTACCACAGTATCCACAGGTGAGCAAATGCAAACTCTCCGTATCACTATATGGACAGAAATTCTCCGTGAGAGACTCACAGGACCTTATGCTTTACCAAACAGATTAGCAGGAGCTGTATATCGCCGATTTCCATACAACTGCTCTTGTAGAAAGACAACGACTGCAGTTTATGCACGACGGGCCATCACCCCATTTTCTACAGATCGCGCGACACTACCTCGCCACTCCGTTTCATGGGCGGCGGATTGGTCGAGGACGTCTATTTGCATGGCCTTCCCGTTCACCGGACATCAACACGTTGGATTTCTGTCTATGGAGATACTTAAAGACATTGGTTACATGCTCAACCCGTTGACAATCTGAGATGTTACAGGAGTATGTGACGAATGTATGTGACGCAGTCTGCATGGAACCAGGTGAATTTTAAAGAGTGTGTGATTCACTGCGAAGAACGGCTGAAAGACGTGTCAAGAAGCACGGCAACGGCACGCGGCGCTGCCTACAGTGTCTAGTTCTGCTAAACAGACGGGTGGGAAGAAGATAACAGACTGGACCATGTCACAACAGGAAATGATTTCCGGATATATCATTGTAGCAACTTTACTTCTCCAGTAGGAGTATGTGCCACTTTTTTTTTAAATCCCATATGTGATTCTACATGAGATCTGCAATTGTTTATTCAGTTACATTTACTAATTTAGCAGACACCGGCGACACACCAGTAACATCTCGTAGGCAAGATCTTAGCATTCCTGTTAATCTCGGAGCATTTGTTCCGCAGGCCCAAGTTCCGAGCCATTTAATCAAGGTATACCCAAAGTTTCCGTATCAGTAAAGCGGTTCTTGTGCCTATACAAAAAGAGTAAAAAGAAATTAGCTCGATAGCACTATTTCAAAGCGACGGTCCAGAGTAGTACTTTATGATCGACCAAGTTCTGTGCACTCGACATCCACCTAAGTTCGTGACACACAGGAACAGTTTTTGTTCGTCCATCCTTCTGACTTATGTAATAAAGTGGAACAACACCTACTTGGCAGCTGGAGACACAACATCGCTGTTACAGTCTATGGAAACCAGTTCATAGATGTTGGCGACTGATGGAATCGTGTAAACGATTGGAGTTAACCCCTCAACGTCAATTAAAGCCTAAAGATGGTGTATTGAATCACCGACACTCGTAATCATATAAAATAACATCGAACGGACAGCTGTAGGTGTTTCATTTTGTTATATAACTGTAATGGTTGTGATATTTCTCTTTCAGCCGCTATTTGACGCCGTTCGGTAATTAATTACTTAAGAGGGTTGCCGGTCGATTTGGAGTCCGGTACAGTGAACTCAAACATCTATTCGCAAACCTCTGACACGTCGGGGCTTTCACGTCTTTTTGAGAAAGAAACTGTGCTACCAACAGAACTTCAAATCATTCGCGTAGAAAGACTACCAAAGAAATGTATAATGAGCATCGCTTCGCATGGTGCGTGTGGTACTTACTTGCCTATTGACCTGCGTTGTTTGATAAAAAGACTTGAGATTGTATAATATTGTTCAGAGAGTACGTTTCGTTTCGCAGTGATCTTACGGTTTAGTAACTGTGATTTAGTAACTAAATTTTCTTTACAGACGTTGAGGACTTGCATTGGGGATCAAGTTTAGCATAGGAACTCATGTCCGGCAAGGTACTGTTTCCCCGCTACAAGCAAAATACCGCAACACACGTTCAAATTTCCGGCGCCACTGACTAGGGTATTACATACTCATTCATCGATTGCGTGACGAACATGCCTGCTACAGGCTTGCGTACAGGCCATTCAGTTGAGTTGTAAGCTCCCCACCATATGTTTCTGCATGAAACTTAGCCCAAGTTTACCTCCCACTCAAAAAAAATGTTTTTTAGCAAAACTATGTACTCGCAAACTGTTATCCAACTTAAACACGTATGGTAACCTAATCTGAACTGAAATGTAACCTGTCTGAATACAACTTGTCTTTGTATTAAATGCGCAAATGAAGTGAAACAGTTATCTGGCCCTAATCAAAATTTCCACTTACCCCAGGTCTTGGCAACATTGTTGCAGATTTCTCAGCAAACAACAAGCAGACTTGAAGGTAACAGTGTGCCGCCTACGTGCAGATGTTGGCAACGCTTATGCGTGTATGATTAACAGCGAATGTATTATTATTTTCGACAATTAAAACTGATCACTTATCTTCATCCATCCAACTCCCTAGCTGCGTGTTGTAATTAAAAAAAATGAATCATATGAAACATTGATTCACAATTCAGCTGTTCTGCCATCCTAGATTTCCCCGACAGTCCTTTGTAAAGTTTCACCGCTAGATTTCTATTTTTTTAAATAAAATTTCCACACAATTTTCAATCTCTTGCATACCATATGGCGCAGTGTGGTAATGCGTAATGATAACCCTTCCGTAAACAGTGGAATCGGGAGAGTAACTATTCCTTGAAGGGATATTCCGCGACAGTGATTTTAGAATGAAGTACGTACTCAAAAAAAGAGTAAAGTTTTGCATGATCTTCACACACAATTTTGTGTCTGAACAGTACTATGCTTCGCAAAGTGAACAATGATTTGAAAAGGGTACAACTTTAATAGCGCATTTCCATAAAAGCCAAACAGCTTAATTAGTTGATATTTTAAAGCATGACGTAGGGAAGTGGGGTGGTGTTTCTCTCAGTTCTGAGCAAGTTAACTAGCTGACAATCATTCCGAGAAACTAGCTGCGCATTGTTGCAGTCTTACCTCAAACTACTTCTCTTCAAAAAGAAAAAATGACATTATTCAAAATTGATATTCTCTCCCCTTTCAATATGTACATCATATTTGGCATTGCGTCCTTTACAAAAAGCTTTCTTCATCTAATAGATACAATCACGTGTCAACACAGCACTACCGAATACGTCCATCGCTTCAACTTAGATCAGCCTGCGCAAAGACTGTGCCACAACAAGACCAAAGATTGTTTAACAGCAACATAACTTGCTCTCCCTCTCTGACGTGCGCGTCGATAACTTACAAAAATCAAAGTGACGTGACCACCTTACAGTGTTTGTGTTCTGCCCAGAGAGGTTTTGTCCGTGCTGTTATCCTTATGGTCTCTGTTCATGCTGTAATGCTATACCCGCCCAGAGATGTTTGTATGTAGTGCTGTGCTTGTGCTCTTTGTTCATACTTTACTTCTGGACAGTAGTAATCATTCACTGTAGTATAGAATGCAAGCTGTACATACATTTGGTATTTAGTGTGTTGTTGTTGGGCATGGTGAAATGCACGTTTGCGGAATATGCCGACGTGATGTTACCGTATGGCGAAGCTTGGTGCAATGGGAGGGCTGCTCGCAACTGGACGTGCGATGTGCTCGTAGCTGGTGTTCTCTGTAACAGTTTACGTGTGCACGTGTCGGAACACGTGGGCGGCCCGCATTTCCGGTGTCAGCTGCCACACTCTTCGTTATGCCACACACAGCTGCAAAGTGGCAATGCGCTTCAAAAACGATTTAGGGGAACTGTGATGATGGGAAATACGTGTGGCTGCAAAGGAATTTCAGCCTACGTCTTCCCGCTGGAGAGTCCATTGTCTTAACACAGCGTGACCTCGTTCGGTTTCAGAAAAAAAGAGGGATCTACTACGTCTACACCTGTACTCGTTTTGGTGCGTGGCGGAAGGTACTTCTCTTACCATTGTATTCTACCCCTTCCCCGTTCATTTGTGAATGGTGCACTGGAAGTACGATTATCGGTGGACCCTCAGTATATATTAGGGCTCTGTGAAGTGAGGTGGAAAGAAGACAACGATTTCTGGTCAGATGAGTGTAGGGTAATATCAACAGCAGCAGAAAATTATATAACAAGTGTAGGATTCGTTATGAATGGGAAGGCAGGGGAGAGAGTGTGTTACTGTGAACAGTTCAGCGATCGACAGAAAACCAACACCGACAACGCTAGTTCAGGTATATATGCCGACGTCACAAGCTGAAGATGAAGAGATAGAGAAAGTGTATGAGGATACTGAAAGGGTAATACCGTATGTAAAAGGATATGAAAACCTAATAGTCATGGGAGACTAGAATGCAGTTATAGGGGAAGGAGTAGAAGAAAAGGTTACAGAAGAGTGTGGGCTTGGGACAAGGAATGAGAGAAGACAAAGAATAATTGAGCTCTGTAACAAGTTTCAACTAGTAATAGCGAATACTCTGTTCAATAATCACAAGAAACGGAAGTATACTTGGAAAAGGCCAGGTGATACGGGAAGATTTCAGTTAGATTACATCATGGTCAGATAGAGATTCCGAAATCAGATACAGGATTGTGAGGCGTGCCCAGGAGCAGACCTATACTCAGATCACAATACAGTAGTGATTAAGAGCAGGCTGAAGTTTGAGACATTAGTCAGGAAGAATGAATACGCAAAGTACTAAGGAATGACGAGATACGGTTGAAGTTCTCTAAGCCTATAGATGCAGCTATAAGGAATAGCTCAGTAGGGAGTACAGTTGAAGACGAATGGACATCTCTAAAAAGGTTATCACAGAAGTTGGGAAGGAAAACATAGGTACAAAGAAGGTACGAAGAAACCATGGATAACAGGAGAAATACTTCTACTGATCGATGAAAGGAGGAAGTACAAAAATGTCCCGGTAAACTCAGGAATACAAAAATACAAGTCGCTGAGGAATGAACTAAATAGGAAGTGCAGGGAAGCTAAGACGAAATGGCTGCAGGAACAATGTGAAGATATCGAAAAAGAAATGATTGTCGGAAGGACAGACTCTCAGCATACAGGAAAGTCGAAACACCCTTCGGTGACATTAAAAGCAAGGGTGATAAAATTAAGAGTGCAACGGGAATTCCACTGTTAAATGCAGAGGAGAGGGCGAATAGGTGGAAAGAATACATTGAAAACCTCTATAAGGGGGAAGATTTGTCTGATGTGACGGAAGAAGAAACGGGAGTCGATTTAGACGAGATAGAGGATCCAGCATTAGAATTAGAATTTAAAATAACTTTGGAGGACTTAAGAATAAATAAGACAGAAGGGCTAGATAACATTCCATAAGAATGTCTAAAATCATTGGGGAAGTGGCAACAAAATGACTATTCACGTTGGTGTGTAGAATGTATGAGACTGGCGACATACCATCTGACTTTCGGAAAAGCATCATCCACACAATTCCGGAGACGGCAAGGACTGACAAGTGCGAGAATTATCGCAGAATGAGCTTAACAGCTCGTGCATCCAAGTTGCTTACAAAAGTAATATACAGAAGAATGGAAAAGAAAATTGAGAATGCGGTAGATGACGATCAGTTTGGCTTTAGGAAAAGTAAAGGCACGAGAGAGGCAATTCTGACTTAGCGGTTAATAATGGAAGCAAGAATAAAGAAAAATCAAGACACATTCGTAGGATTTGTCGACCTGGAAAAAGCGTTCGACTATGTGAAATGATGCAAGATGTTCGAAATGCTGAGAAAAGTACGGGTAAGCCGCAGGGAGAGACGGGTCATATACAATATGTACAACAGCCAAGAGAGAACAATAAGAGTGGACGACGAAGAACGAAGTGCTCGTATTAAAAAGGGTGTAAGACAAGGATGTAGCCTTTCGCTCCTGCTGTTCAATCTGTACATCGAGGAAGCAATGATGGAAATAAATGAAAGGTTGAGGAGTGGAATTAAAATTCAAGGTGAAAGGATATCAATGATACGATTCGCTGATGACATTGCTATCCTGAGTGAAAGTGAAGAAGAATTACATGATCTGCTGAACGGTTTGAACAATCTAATGTAGAATATGGGCTGAGAGTAAATCGAAGAAAGACGAAAGTGATGAGAAGTAGCAGAAAAGAGATCAGCAAGAAACTTAACATTATGATTGATGGTCACAAGGTAGATGAAGTTAAGGAATTATGTTACCTAGGCAGTAGAATAACCATTGACGAATGAAGCAAGGAGGACATCAAAAGCGGACTAGCAATGGCAGAAAAGGCATTCCTGGCCAAGAGAAGTCTACCAATATCAAATATCGGCCTTAATTTGAGGAAGAATTTTTTGAGAATGTCCGTCTGGAGTACAGCATTGTATGGTAGTGAAACACGGACTTTGGGAAAACCGGAACAGAAGAGAATCGAAGCATTTGAGATGCGGTGCTATAGCCGAATGTTGAAAATTAGGTGGACTGATAAGGTAAGAAATGAGGAAGTTCTGCGCAGAATCGGAGAGGAAAGGAATATGTGGAAAACACTGATAAGGAGAAAGGACAGTATGATAGGACATCTGTTAAGACATGAGGGAATCACTTCCATGGTACTAGAGGGAGCTGTAGAGGGCCAAAACTTTAGAGGAAGACAGAGATTGGAATACATCCAGCAAATAATTGAGGACGCAGGTTGCAAGTGCTACTCTGAGATTAAGAGGTTGGCACAGGAGAGGAATTCGTAGAGAGCCGCATCAAACCAGCCAGAAGACTGAGGAGCAAAAAAGCTCGAATCTCTCTTTCACGTTCTGTTAATTTTGCGAGACGTACGTGAGAGGAAGCGGTATGCTGCCTGACTCTTCCAGAAACGTGCTCTCTCGGTATTTCGGCAGTAACCATCTCCGTATTGCGCAATCCGTATCTTGCAGCGTCTGCCACTGGAAGTCTGAGCGTCTCCGTAAAGTCGACAGTACAAATAGTAATATTGCTCGCCTGCGCTGTATGGAGAACATCTTGTAGCTAAGCATATCTGTACACATCAGGTTGTCCTAAATGGTTTAAAAGGCCCTGAGCAGTATGGGACTTAACATCTGAGATCATCAGGCCCCTAGAATCAGAGCTACTTAAACCTAACTAACGTAAGGACATCACACACATCCATGCCCGAGGCAGGATTCGAACCTGCGACCGTAGCGGCGGCCGGCTTGTCCTAAATAAAACATTGCGAGCAATGGTAAATGCTCCGTTGTTCATTAGGACCTCAACAATCCACAAGAACTTAAAAATTAGAACTCTTATAAAAGCATTCGGGAGGACGACGGTTCAATCCCGTCTCCAGCCATCCTGATTTAGGTTTTCCGTGATTTCCCTAAATCGTTTCAGGCAAATGCCGGTATGGTTCCTTTGAAAGGGCACGGCCGATTTCCTTCCCAATCCTTCCCTAACCCGAGCTTGCGCTCCGTCTCTAATGACCTCGTTGTCGACGGGACGTTAAACACTAACCACCACCACCATCTTATAAAAGCGATCCGCGCCATATCTGAAAGATTTTACAACAAACTGCTTTACTCAACCAATAAATTTCGTCAGTCGCCCGCGTATGATGTCCATGAGCAGCAAAAACATAAACCTCTGATGCTCACACTGTTAAATCGTTAGTAATACAAAATGAGGCTGACATACACCACCATAAACATTCAATTCCCTTATTCTTGTATGTTACAAGTTAACATCACTCTAAATAGTATTTTTTTCTTTTTTTACAGAATCGTTGTATTTTGTCCAATACTTGCATATAAGGATCCTTCTAAACCTACCATTATTTACAGTTTAATTATGAAGTTGTGACTGTAACAAATGTTTGAATCTTATTTTACATATGCGTATTTACCTTGTCATGCTGTGGGTTTTTTAAATATCTTTACGCTAAATGTTTTGCCCCAACAGTGTGACGTTATGCTACTTATACAAAATGTTGATGTAGTGGGTTTGAGAACACTACAAAATAAAATAAACTAATGCAATTACCTTTATAACTGTTTATTTTTGTGCCGTGCGTCGAAACCTTCCGCCAAGTTCGTTATTTTTCGACTTTGTGCCTGTCTGGTGGAATAGCTGGTCGTGTAAAATCTCTTTGCCAGAGAGGCTTCTGGTGCGAATGTGGTCCGCGAGGTGGTCTGATTTGGGCAGCGAAGGAGTCTCGAGTTAGCAGCGGCACGAGGAAGGTGCCGAGCGGGGCCCTGTGCTGGGAGCAGCACATGTATGTGTCGGAAAACGACGTGGACGCACCTGGAGTGACAGCGCGGCTTAGTTATAGTTGAGGGCCTTACTTTGGGAATCTGTAATTTGGAAAGAAGCTCCCCTTTTGCACGGAAGAGCTCTTCGGTTGCAGAACACTGGTGTTGTCCGAAGGAGGTCGACGGTTGACACAATGGCTGCAGGTCTGTACCGCCGTCACTACATTGTCGCAGCGCCCTGGTTGCATTTACGCGCGAGTACTGGGTAACTCCACGTGAAGCGGAGTAACTTTATTATTGCCCGCCCGGTTGGCCGTGCGTTCTAACGCACAGCTTTCCGGGCGGGAAGGAGCGCCTGGTCCCCGGCACGAATCCGCCCGGCGGATTTGTGTCGAGGTCCGGTGAACCGGCCAGTCTGTGGATGGTTTTTAGGCGGTTTTCCATCTGCCTATGCGAATGCGGGCTGGTTCCCCTTATTCCGCCTAAGTTACTCTTATGTCGGCGATTGCTGCGCAAACCAAGTTCTCCACGTACGCGTACACCACCATTACTCTACCACACAAACATCGGGGTTACACTCGTCTGGTGTGAGACGTTCCCTGGGGGTCCACCGGGGGCCGAACCGCGCAGTAACCCTGGGTTCGGTGTGGGGCGGCGGAGGGGTGAAGTGGACTGCGGTAGTCGTTGTGGGGTTGTGGACCACTGCGTCTGCAGCGGAGACGGAGCCTCTCCGTCGTTTGTAGGTCCCCGGTTAACATACAATACAATACAACTTTATTATTGAGTACTTGCCCATTGGTGTGTTTTAGTTGTTCGTCTTGCAAAATTGTAATTAAGTCTGCCCTCCTGGGGCGCCATTAGTTCCACTGTTTCGTGACTGGTGATTTGTTTGTTTTAGCTGTTGATATTACAAGGTTGTTATTGAGTTTGCCCTGGTGGGGGCCATTGTTTTGTATGCTTATGTAGGACCAGCGGTAACAGACTTATTTTTCCTGTCTTATCAAGCCAATTTAATGATGTGTTTAATGTATTGCCAGGAAGTGTGCGCAAGATAGACTTGTGAAGTTAAATAACATTGCAAGATTACGGCTCTGTGAACTCCCAGAGGTAGTAGCGGATGAATTCTAATGCTGCAGGTTTGTTTCTGAGTTAAGTAATTACCTTTTGTAATTTAACAGTTCACGTCTCTTAATTTGGCGTTCATTTGGAGGAGTTTTGCAGCTAAACTCGTTTTCAAATTGTTCGGTACAATTTTTAAATTGTGGCTCGATAGAAACCGTTGTGTACAAAACTTGTGATAATGGGGTACCGCTGTAATTTGTTGTTGTATATCTCAATTGTTTTTGCTTCACTGCATTTATCTGAATACTGTTTTTAGGCTGAATTGGTGTCAGTTTGTTATTATAAACTCGTTTAAGGGTTACTATATGCATTTTTAAGATAGCATTGGGAAATGTTTATCGCAAGTAGTTCTCGAACTTGTGTTGAAACTTTTAATTGATGTTATAATTGCTTTGGGCTCAAATCTGACACTAGTGTTTCACTAGTAAAATTTTACCTTCGATGTTGGATCAGTGTAAATATTATCAGTTAAGAGTAAGCCTTATAAAGGGGATCCCTTAAAGAGAAAAAGCAAAAAGGGGTAGGACAATGTTTTTAAGTAACTGTTGAGTAAGAACTGTTTGTTAATAAATTTGTTTTAAAGGATGTCTGAATTAATGTTAGCCCAGCACCTTAGCACTCCTTCATAGCTCCTACCGTACCAGGTTTGTTCCATCAAGAAGGACGCATTGAGTTCTACCTCTAAGGAACGCCTGAATCCAGCAAAAGGCCGGTCCGATACTCGCTAAGCTCTGATTTAGCGCGTTTTGCCACCTGGGCATAGCAGTTTCTGTGTGAAGTGTTGCTGTTGGTTCTTACTGTTACTTCTAATACCACACGGTTCGCAGACTAGGACGAAAGAGCTGAACCCACGGCTTGTAAAGACGCTCACCACACGAGTGAGAGCCGCCTTCCGACACCCTGGGTATGTCCCCCGCACCTGCGGTGAGCAGCCATTGCCAGCTGCTACAGTCTCGCTTGCTGGCGCCAGTTACCACGTTATGTAAACACGCTGGTGCACTGGGAACTTGCGAAACGCTGGCTACCACACACAAGCCAGATTGTCTTCCACAGAAAACAGCTCAGTTTCAGAGGATGTACATAACGTCAGCTACTCATTCACTCTAAATTCTTTTTGGGACAGCCGGCCGAAGTGGCCGTGCGGTTAAAGGCGCTGCAGTCTGGAACCGCAAGACCGCTACGGTCGCAGGTTCGAATCCTGCCTCGGGCATGGATGTTTGTGATGTCCTTAGGTTAGTTAGGTTTAACTAGTTCTAAGTTCTAGGGGACTAATGACCTCAGCAGTTGAGTCCCATAGTGCTCAGAGCCATTTGAACCATTTTTTTCTTTTTGGGACGTCCTCGGTCAGTATGAACGGAGAAGTGCCCCACATACGTAACATCTAAAGGGAACTCACGACAGCCGTTTTGCGAGATTGGTGTCGTTGCTGCTGCAAAACACACTTCAAGATGGTATCGTGGGAGGACACAACACAAGCGCAGCATGACGTTAAGTGACTTCGCCGCAATCTCTAGTCACAGCAGACAGACACTGAGAACCCTGTAATTCTGCTGAAAAGTGGTTCAAGGCGTAGTCGTTATAACATGACGTTAGCACCTCTAGACTTAGTAAGCGATACAAGATACCGAGAAAGGATTTCCGGAGACACATACATAATATCTTGCACGTATCGAGATGGTGAAGCAGTTACGCCGATTTGATGAACGGTGCACTTTAAACGGTATCCAAGAGGTAAAGAAGAAAAGAATGTATAAAGTTAATTTGAAGCCGGCCGGTGTGGCCGAGCGGTTCTAGGCGCTTCAGTCTGGAACCGCGCGACCGCTACGGTCGCAGGTTCGAATCTTGCCTCGGGCATGGATGTGTGTGATGTCCGTACGTTAGCCAGGTTTAAGTAGTTCTAAGTTCTAGGGGACTGATGACCTGAGGTGTTAAGTCCCACAGTGCTCTGTGCCATTTGAACCATTTTCTTGCTAATTTGAACATTCTACAAAAATTGGTCTTCAAATGTGATGTGCACCGGAGTAACAGTCCATACTACATACATCGATTCAAAACGACCAGTGTGGCCTTTTAAGGAGTGGCTGTCAGTGAGTGTGTTGAAGGCTTATCATATAGGCGTATGGCGCACCTTTAACTACAGAATGGGTCGGAAAATTCAGGGTGTAATTGCAGGTGTTTCTGTTTGTGTCTGAGGACTGGGTACTGACCAAAATTACAACAGTCATTTGCAGACTCATAATTATAGCTATTAACAGTCGTATATTTTTAGGCTGAGTAGTTCCACAAACTAGATGCGACAAGAGCAAGACTTTAATGCTTATTTTCCCCTGGGCAGCAGACCAAGTGTTGAAACTGGAGCACGAGGACGCTAAACGGTTAGCCTATACCGACATGGGTAGTCCACTTAGTGGTGCAGTTATGACTAAGCAGAAAAATCAGGTAGTAAAGTTTGTGATGTGTTTGTGGGAAGGAGAGAAGAGAAGAAACAACCAAAACACTGATCTTGTACAACATTTCAAAATATCTGCACTTATGTCACACTCTGTATTTCATCCATTTTAAGATAAGCGACCGAACTCATATCATACTACGCAGAAAAGAGCCAACCCGGCTAGCCGCGCGGTCTAACGCGCTATTTCCCGAGCGGTAAGGTGTGCCGGTCCCCAGCACGAATCCGCCTGTCGGATTAGTCTCGATGTCCGGTGTGCCAGCCAGGCTATGGATGGTTTTTAGGCGGTTTACATCTACATGGTTACTCTGCAATTCATACTTAAGTGCCTGGCAGAGGGTTCATCGAACCATTTTCATACTACTTCTGCACCATTCCGCTCTCGAATGGCGTAAAGGGAAAAAGGAACACCAAAATCTTTCCGTTCGAGCTCTGATTTCTGTTATTTTATTACGATGATCATTTCTCCCTACGTAGGTGTGTGTCAACAAAATATTTTCGCATTCGGAAGAGAAAGTTGGTGATTGAAATTTCGTAAATAGATCTCGCCGCAAAGAAAACCGCCTTTCTTTCAGTGACTGCCACCCCAACTCTCGTATCATATCAGTTACACTCTCACCCCTATTGCGCGATAACGCGAAACGAGCTGCCCTTCTTTGCACTTTTTCGATGTCCTCCGTCAGTCCTACCTGGTAAGGATCCCACTCCGAACAGCAAAATTCCAGCAGAGGACGGACAAGTGTAATGTAGGCTGTTCTTTTGTGGGTTTGTCGCATCTTCGATTTTCCATGTGCCTCGGTGAATGCGGGCTGGTTCCACTTATTCCGCCTCGGTTACACTATGTCGGCGATTACTGCGCAAACACTGTCTCCACGTCCGCGTACACAATAATTACTCTACCACGCAAACATTTGGGGTTGTATGAGACGCTGCTCGCGTGGTGGGGGAAGGGTAGGGGGAGGGGGTGGAGAGCGGGTGGTCGACTGGAGGCCGAACCGCACAATAACCCTGGGTTCGATGTGGAGCGGCGGTGAGGTGGGTGGACTGCTATGGCCTGGCCTGTTGTGGGGTTGTGGACCGCTGAGGGCTAAGGCGGGACGAAACCTCCCCGTCGTTTCTAGGTCCCCAGTTCAATACACAATACACACCCAGAACAGATGACGTAAGTTGGGTTGTTTGTCTTAATGTACATGAAACACACTGTAAAACAAAAAAGAAAAAAGAAAAAAAACGACTTATCAAGAAGTAATTATCCGAATGGGACTGAAATCGGCAGATGTGATGTACACATACAGACAAACAAATGATTACAATCTGAGAAAAATTGGATGATTGTTCACAAACTGAGCAAGTCAGTGACGCTTTGGCCCACCTCTGGCCCTTATGCAAGCAGCTACTGGGCTTGGTATTCATTGATAGAGTTGCTTTACATCCTTCTGAAGTATATCCATCAAATGCTGTTCAACTGGTGCCCTCGACAGTGAAAATCCGGAGCTGGTTGGATGGCCCTGCCCATAATTCGTCAAACGTTGTCAATCGGGGAGACATTCGTTGACCTTTCTGTCCAAGGTAGGGTTTGGAAAGCATGAAGACGAGCAGTAGAAACTCCCTACGTGTGCAGACTGGCATCATATCTCTGAAATATAATCCCAGGATGTCTAGTCTCGAAGCGCAACAAAACGGGGCATAGAATATCGTCGACGTATTGCTGTCCTGTAAGGGTGCGGCTCATGGACAACCAAAGGGAGTCTGCCACGAAATGAAATGACACTCCAGACCATTACTCGTGGTTATTGGGTCATACGGCGGGCGACAGCCAGGCTGGCATCCCACTGCTTCCTGGGGTGTATCCAGACACGTCTTCGGCCTGAAATCTCATGGACTGGAGTAGCATTGGCTTCAGTGATGAAGTCCCTCTTCGAACTGAGCCCCGATGACCAGCGCTGTGGGCGTTATCTATCTTCCTTCTACAGACTTACATCTGTCCTATAGCCGCTCGTGCTTAGCCATTTACACTGCCTGTCAATCTTATTTTTTAGGCGCCTGTATTCTCTTTCGCCTGCTTTACTTACTGCACTCCTCTTTTCATCAATTAAATTCAGTATCTCCTGTCATATCCAGTGATTTTTACAAGGCCTTATCTTTTCACCTAATTGATCCTCTGTTGTCTTCAATCCTTCATCTCTCAAAGCTACCCATTCATCTTCTACTGTATTCCTTTCCTCTGTTCTATAACACTCCCTGTTGTATAATGCCCCCTCTGAAATCCTCAACAGTCTATGGTCCTTTCAACTTATCTCCGTCATTTCCTACCTTTTTAGAGATTATTCAGTTTTAATCTAAAGACCTTAATAAATTATGGTCCAGGTCGA
Organism: Schistocerca piceifrons; assembly: GCF_021461385.2. Taxonomy (NCBI): domain Eukaryota; kingdom Metazoa; phylum Arthropoda; class Insecta; order Orthoptera; family Acrididae; genus Schistocerca; species Schistocerca piceifrons. Next base: position 24,605,531 of record NC_060143.1, read on the forward strand.
CACCTACCCCCGAAAATATCTTACAGTTTGAAATCTGGCGCCCAAATCTCTGGTATACTATTAAATAATCAATCAGAAATTGATCGTACAAACATACCGCCGTTTAAGTCTCGTACAGATTCCCGTATGGAGGACATTCTGATAGACATCCCTGGGGTTGTGAAGCAGCTGAATGGGTTGAAAATAAATAAATCGCCAGGTCCAGATGGGATTCCAATTCGGTTTTACAGAGAGTACTCTACTGCATTGGCTCCTTACTTAGCCTGCATTTATCGCGAATCTCTTGCCCAACGTAAAGTCCCGAGCGACTGGAAAAAAAAACGCAGGTGATGCCTGTATATAAGAAGGGTAGAAGGACGGATCCTCAAACTTACAGACCAATATTCTTAACATCGGTTTGTTGTAGGATTCTCGGACATATTCTCAGTTCGAATATAACGAATTTCCTTGAGACAGAGAAGTTGCTGTCCATGCTTTAAAAAGCATCGCTCCTCCGAAACGCAAATCGCCCTTTTTCCACATGATATCTTGCAAACCACGGATGAAGGGTATCAGACGGATTCCATATTCCTTGACTTCCGGAAAGCGTTTGACTCGGTGCCCCACTGCAGACTCCTAACTAAGGTACGAGCATATGGGATTGGTTCCCAAGTATGTGAGTGGCTCGAAGACTTCTTAAGTAATAGAACCCAGTACGTTGTCCTCGATGGTGAGTGTTCATCGGAGGTGAGGGTATCATATGGAGTGCCCCAGGGAAGTGTGGTAGGTCCGCTGCTGTTTTCTATCTACATAAATGATCTTTTGGATAGGGTGGATAGCAATGTGCGGCTGTTTGCTGATGATGCTGTGGTGTACGGGAAGGTGTCGTCGTTGAGAGACTGTAGGAGTCTACAAGATGACTTGGACAGGATTTGTGATTGGTGTAAAGAATGGCAGCTAACTCTAAATATAGATAAATGTAAATTAATGCAGATGAATAGGAAAAAGAATCCCGTGGTGTTTGAATACTCCATTAGTAGTGTAGCGCTTGTCACAGTCACGTCGATTAAATATTTGGGCGTAACATTGCAGAGCGATATGAAGTGGGACAAGCATGAAATGGCAGTTGCGGGGAACCGTCTTCGGTTCATTGGTAGAATTTTGGGAAGATGTGGTTCATCTGTAAAGGAGACCGCTTATAAAACACTAATACGACCTATTTTTGAGTACTGCTCGAGCGTTTGGGATCGGTATCAGGTCGGATTGAGGTAGGACATAAAAGCAATTCAGAGGCACGCTGCTAGATTTGTTACTGGTAGGTTTGATCATCACGCGAGTGTTACGGAAATGCCTCAGGAACTCGGGTGGGAGTCTCTGGAGGAAAGGAGGCGTTCTTTTCGTGAATCGCTACTGAGGAAATTTAGAGAAACAGGCATTTGAGGCTGACTGCAGTACAATTTTACTGCCGCCAACTTATATTTCGTGGAAAGACCACAAAGATAAGAGAGATTAGGGCTCGTACAGAGGCATATAGGCAGTCATTTTTCCCTCGTTCTGTTTGGGAGTGGAACAGGGAGAGACGATGCTAGTTGGGGTACGAGGTACCCTCCGCCACGCTCCGTATGGTGGGTTGCGGAGTATGTACGTAGATGTAGAAACGTTCCATTGTCTCCAGGTCCCTTCCACGTGCACAACCTTCTTTCTTAATTCTCAAACCAAGTGTTAGCGATGATTAAATTACTCTATGTCCTAAACCCCACCAGGCGGATTTCTCCTACATTCCTTCCCTCCAGACCACATTCTCCTATTATTCCAAATGCTATTGAGCATTATAACATATAATAAGCTACACTAACACTGTATATTACCATGGTTGCCACTGCAGTTTACTAGCGTATTATTTTATCTTATATGGAAGAATGAAAGTTGTTCTCTGAGAGTAATGTGGCTCATCTCTCTTCGTTTCCTACAGGAACTTTATAACTGACTCTAAGGAGGGGTTCCTCTACCCTAAGGAACCTCATTGAACTGCCACACGTACTCTGCTATCTTCATGGAAAGATTCTGGAAGACAGTCATCAAGAAAGGGAGGTAAATGAACTGAACAGTTATAAATTATTATTAAGCCAGTGCTGCAGCTGAATAATAAGATCGAGGAATGAGGATGCGTTATTTCCTTAGATCACGAGCACATAAATCGCTTAGCAAGGCGAGGTCTGTTAGCAGGGACCCATTAAAAGGGCAAGGTCTTGTTAGAGCCACAGTTGGCTGGAGGTGGAATCGGCGTTGCATGTTTCCAGAATGGGTGCAAGGGACGAAGTTTCCCCGCCAAAGGTTAAAGGTCTACAAAGGCGAACGACTTCCTCTGCCACTCTAACCTTTGTGCCAGTTTCTTACGCCGTGGGAAACACCTGCAGTACCTAATGAGAACTGGAGTAGTTCGTTTAAACGGTCTATCACAGATCAATAACTTGTAACATTAGAGTACGAAATGAGGAAGGACAAATGTTTCAGGTAGGATTAATGAATGTAGGGCTGAACAATATATTAAAGGAAACACTGCACTGAAATAACATTTATGAGAGGGAACAATGTTTTATGAACATAACTCAATCTTTCAAATGGTTACTGTACAAATAAAATGGGTAAACCACAGTCTAAGGTTTCATGGAACTGATGGGACAGCCAACCAATGGACGTCATAACTAACCATAAGAATGCGGAAAGTTGCACTTAGTAATTCAGTCAACGTAATCAGTGAAGATTCTTCTGACGGGGGAGAAATCCCATTTGTTGTTCCACAAGGCTCAATTTTAGGTCCACTGTGACAATACCGTATACAAATTATCCAGTTAATATTTTAAAGAAATAGATTGGTGTTTGTAATAAGATAATATGAAAAGGGAGTGTCTTATTAGTGATTAGCTTCGTAAAATATGGGTATGAAGCTGGGCTCCATGAAGCCATTTTGCCTATGATACTTAAAAGTCCCTTACCTTAAAACTTACCACAAATGAAAGATTTTGTTTATATTCTGGTCAACAGCATGTACGAAATTTACAAAATGCATTATACTGTGCAGTCTGTGATAATGTTATTTATTCTGCTACCAGTTTCGGTCTTAAACCATCATCAACGCAGAAAAATTATCGGAGATTTATCACATGTCATAAATGCTTTGACATACATTATTACTGAAAACCGTAATTTCCAATAAAAATGAAAGCTTGTATGAAGATTACAATGCGATGGCCCTTTTGTCAGTGGATAGTATACGATAACCTGGCTGATAACGTACCAACGAGGCTGTTAGCGGACGACACAGTTGTGTTTAGGAACGTGACATCATCAGATACCTATTACAAAATTCAGAAAATCTTAACATGAGCAGCTCCTGGCAGATGACTATGAACACAAATAAAAGCAATGTGCCATAATATTTGCAAACAGACGAAAATATCCGATATGGATGATAAAATCTTCTGAATCGTTATGCCACGTCGTATTTTCAAAATGCTTCAGCGTTCGACGTTTCGATCCCTCTAGTGGAAGCTTCGTAATGATTCGACTGGTTTTCTGAACGGTTGAACACTTGCTCCAGTCACATCAAGTGAACTGTTGTTTAAGGGGAGAATACATGGCGCGTTAGAGAGTGTAAACACTGGAAGTAGGTTCCAGGCAACGTTTATCCAGTGGCTTCCCCTTCAGCGGTCCGTGTGGTTTGTGACGAGAGCTCCAGTTACCGCTGAATCCCACGCAAAATAACAGTGGAGGTCGACCACTAGTAACAGCGGCCGGTCGTAAACGATACGTTCTTGTGCGTGACTTCTCGACGGGGGCAGAAGTAACCCAAACCGACTGTGCGCACACGTTGTGATCGACCTGGAAACCTAAAGCGATTCGCAGACGTCTTCGCAGAGCCGGTATGTATGTCTGGAGATGACTGGTTCTGATGTTACACGTCGCTCAATGTGGCAACGTACACGGTGGGCCAAAGCTATCGTGAATCGATCTTGCGGAATCCTCTTCACAGACAATTTGAATGGAAAGTGATGGCGAGTGAGAGAAAGAATACGTGCGCTCCATTGTTAAATCATCAGAATGAAGACGCAGAAACGATTGCATGTGATTACCCTACTCTTGCCTAATGATTACAAATGACTTGCTCAACACCACAGCCCACGTTTTCACCAACAATGAATACATGCAGGTGTCACACCTAACTTTAACGTCTGCAACAATTATGTAACGCGAAAATGTTTAAGTCATGATCCCAATCCACGTCTACATAATAGTTTGTTCGGTAGTCAGTTATTTGAACCCTAGATCTTTAATAACAAAATCTTTCTGTCTCTTTCGCGTTTTTTCACGCACACTATCATCTCTTGCGGTTTTTGAAGACAACTAGCCGTATGTCACAGTAAAAGTCTGGAAAATCTCAACTATCGTTGCCCTTTCTTCACCCTCATATTCTTCACCAGTAATGGTGTTTTCTCCATAGCAAATAATGTACTACGGGGTCCCAACTGTATTTCACCCTCTTTCACATATTTAATCAATTCCTCAACATCTTCATATATTTAAATCTTTAGCCTACGACACTATACAAGATGACCAACTAACTCTGGAATGGACGAGAATTACGTTCAACATAAATTTATCCATGTTATATGGAATTTGTTGAGGTCAGCGACTGTATTTACGAACTTTTTCTGTTTCACTGGAAATAAATCGCTTCAAATGGCTCTGAGCACTATGGGACTTAACATCTATGGTCATCAGTCCCCTAGAACTTAGAACTACTTAAACCTAACTAACCTAAGGACATCACACAACACCCAGTCATCACGAGGCAGAGAAAATCCCTGACCCCGCCGGGAATCGAACCCGGGAACCCGGGCGCGGGAAGCGAGAACGCTACCGCACGACCACGAGCTGCGGACAAGGAAATAAATCTTACCACACCTCAGATTACGTATATGTAACGGTAAAGCACCTCATGATGGCATCATGTTGCCGAAACGCGTGGTGCTAATAAATATTAGTAAAAAATCATTGAAGCAGAAAAATTGTATCGTAAAGACAACTATGTCAATTTTGATGTGACATGAAAAATGTTTCTAAGGTTAGTTTCAAAAGTCCTATCTGCTTAAGCTGCCGAAAATTCTTCACATACTAAAAAAAAAAAAAAACTGTGATCATTAGAAATTTTTAAAAATGGAACTATGGTACTTTTTGCTCCAGACTAGCAGGTCTGTATGAGATAAGTTCACAGATATCTCTTTTGTAGATCTAACAAGAAATTACAGAATAAAACTAAATTTGATATGAGAATTTCTGCGCTGCTGTTGCGATTGTTTGAACGATGCACCGCCCGTAAGCTTCTGCCACACACTATGGAAACTAGCGCCGTAGAGGCAAGCGATACGTCATGCATTGTTCACGCTACTTTCTACAGAGTGTCAAGTGTGGTGGAATACCCTGTATACAGCGCAGAAGGGCTCTTGCCTTTGGAGCACCTATACGGGAATCACTTCTCGGTATTCTTTCTGTGTCTTTCACTCTGACCACTCGTACAAATTCTTGAACACAGTAAACACAATGACATCTTTTAGTTGACAGTGGGCGTTGCATGAAACACCCTATGAAACACCCAGAGTGTGGTGATTACATTAAAGCATCACAAAGCAAAACCCAGAAACATCAGAGGAAAGGCACCCGCACCAGGCTGTTGTATACTGAGTAATGTCTCGGTAAATCTAGTCTTGTCTGCTTATTACTCGGTAAGTCAAGCTATTAAGGTTTTTCTCCGTTTATTTACGGTTTGAGAGTGGAAAAAATTACTACTGCTGAGACTCTTTACCCGTTCGTCATGTCGTAGCGAGGAGGCTGATTGGATAAGACACCGAATTCTCATTCGGGAGAACCGCGGTTCGTATCCGTGCCTGGAAACGCAGATTTAAATTTTCATTTTTTTCTTAAATTGCTGAATATTGGGATGGTCTAGTGCGAGTACGCTATCAATAAAACACACAATGTTTACTTTTCATATGAGAGATCTGCAAAAAATGGTTCAAATGGCTCTGAGCACTATGGGACTTAACATCTATGGTCATCAGTCCCCTAGAACTTAGAACTACTTAAACCTAACTAACCTAAGGACAGCACACAACACCCAGTCATCACGAGGCAGAGAAAATCACTGACCCCGCCGGGAATCGATCCCGGGAACCCGGGCGTGGGAAGAGATCTGCATCTTTTATACATTCCCCCCCCCCCCCCCCCCCTCCATTGTCACTTCCAGCTATTAAATCCAGCTCAGCTTCATTAATTATGTCATTGACGGTAAGTATTATTTTCTTTTAGTGAAGTCAAGTACTTTACAGCCCTCTACACACATTATTCCAGCTTCTGGCTGATATCTTCTCGATATTCGATAGTTGCATAATTTTACTGCACCCGTTAAACAGTCCTGATAAACATCTCCGTCAGTGTAGAACCTGTGATTGCAACTTATCAAGTTAACTTCTATTAGGAATGCGGGTGCACTCAACGACTGTGATATGACTTTCAAAATGATGGGGCACAGAAATCAGTCGTCCTTTCTTTCAGGTTTTATTAAAGCAAAGCTAGATTTCGTCTAGTGCCTAGCCATTATCAGTGCTAAAAAATTCCAGAAGTACGTAGTCAAGCGATAGTACATAAAAAGTTACATTTAATGGCATAAAATGTTCAAATGTGTGTGAAATCTTATGGGACTTAACTGCTAAGGTCATCAGTCCCTAAGCGTACACACTACTTAACCTAAAGTATCCTAAGGACAAATACACACACACCCATGCCCGAGGGAGGACTCGAACCTCCGCCAGGACCAGCCGCACAGTCCATGAGCGCAGCGCCCGAGACCGCTCGGCTAATCCCGCGCGGCACTCATGGCATAATCTATATCGCTTATACATTAGGTTACATACCGCTATTTCATAGTTTCAGTACATGTCCTTGTGCGTCAGTCCCCTGTTGTTCGGGCTTTTATTAAAGTTCAATCAAGACTACTGTTCAATGAAGGCAGGCTTTGCGGAGAACACACAGGTTGGCTGTATGGCCCACTTTATATGAACTGCGTAATATGTAACACGTAAAGAAACGCAGTTATTGTCTCTACTAAAAAACTTCAAATTTGCATAGGGATAACACAAAATAAAATGCAAGTAAATTATTTACGTTGCTGTCTGACTTACTGCCACATTCAGAAGTAAACGTAGAAGACTTAAAAATTCCACATTCGCTCTATGTGAGCCACTTGTTTTGTTAATCTTTCAACCACATAGTTAACGTCAGATTGTTAATTTTTTTTAAAAAATATTTGCAAAACACAAGGAGGTCCATGCTGTGTGGTGCGACTATTGGAATTGATTTAAATGTTTTTGTATTATTCTTTTCTGTATCTAATCATCGTGACGAGGTATGTGGGTCCTGTTGTTTACTGAATAGTTCATAGATGGCGCCAAATGTCAGCATGGAGGATAGTTGGCGCGACTTGCGGTACCGTTACGAAAGTAGAGTGTGCTAATCTCTGTGCCACTTCAAAACAGACTTTAATTTTGAGCAGAATAAAACCAGTATACTGAACTGTAATGTAGCATGGAAAAAGTTCTGTATGTTGGATGTTATAACCATCGTACTCGTAGCAGTATGTCAATGGCAGCTACATATTCACAAGATGGCAGGAACCATTTCGTCCGCCCTGGGTCACATACCTCACTGCCTCCCAGCAAGCAGCCTTAATAATGACCCAATCATTAATCAGATGACAACCAACAATTTTGTGATAGCAAAATATCTCTGGCACCTCCAAGAGGTCGAGGAACCTGCCCTTCTCACATTTATGCAGCAACCTCACGTTAGGGCTCAAAATCGGCAAATTATGCTTTGTTGTTAATAAATGCGCAGCCATACTCGATTTCTCTGTGGCATCTTTTCAGCACAACGCGACGTGCATCTCGTACCTAATTTCCAGCCTCTTTTCCGTTTGGCCAACATAACAGGCCCCACAGTCCAGGCAATCAATTTTATAAACACCATAAGCGTGGAATAGATTATTTGTATCTACAGTATGTTGCAAAATACATCCTAAGATGATGCTTCCTGGCAGATCAAAACTGTGTGCCGGACCGAGATTCGAACTCGGGACCTTTGCCTTTCGCGGCACTTTCCGCTGCTAGCGTAAGCAGATAGTTTTTTTTTTTTTAATTTAACAGTCTCTGTCTGAATCATTTTCTTGCCACTTTGTTGTTCTTGCAGCGTTATGTGGGACATCCTCTATAATGTGGTTTTTGATGTTTCCCCGGCTTAATGAGTACTCCATGAGTTTCGGGATTTTTGACAGATGACAACGACCAGGCAGCCAGCTTCAGCTTTTTTGTATAAAACTCACCTGAAGATGGTTGCCTGATTGTCAGCCGAAATATCTTGGCAAGAAATTGATGTTTGCAATCGACGGCTAGTGTTGTCTATATTTGCTACCATAGTAAAGATATTTTGGACCGTTGCTTCACTCTGTTTCTCGCCGTCCTGTTCCCAATTATGCCACGGGCTAGTGCCCGATTTATTTATTCAGACGCTATGATCCTGTAATTTCCTGTGCATACTCTTATGTTTTTCGTACGCTAATCTGTTGTAATTGAGCTTCTCCGAATCCATCTAACAATTTGCAGTTACCTCTGAACTTTTAGAGTGATAACTTCCCGATGCGATTCCTAGAATATTTCCCTAATTTGTTTTCGCCTTGATAACCTCTCTTGAGCAGTAATAACTCGGATATCTCAGTCTAGGGACTTAAGAACTTTTTTCCTTAGGGAAAGTTGCTAATACGAGATAACTGAGACCACCAGTAACCCGACCTCTGCTCCCAGTTCTTTGAACACTAATTCCCGTGTCTAAAACAGCTTCAAACGTCTGATTAGTTTCATGAGTTAATGTTTAGTATTTGACGTTAAGCATTTATGTCTGAAGACGCAAAACATTATTTCTGTTGGTTTTATTAGTTTCTGGTTTTCACCCAAAGAGATTTGAGATTATGTTGAAAATTTGTTGGAAGCCCCTGAGTGCTCTCTTTGTCAAACAGTGGATGAGTATCGCCTGGGTAATTTGCACTCCTTTTTAAGGAAAAAGGTGTATTTCACACATTTCAATGTTTATGACGTTGTGTGAACTATGTCTCGTGCAATGATATAATTTTGCCAATACATTCAGTGGTATATGCGGATAATGCTTGCGAAATCTGTTGTTGGTATAGTTAATAGTAAATAAGTAACAAATTAAAAAGCAAAGTGTGTGCTCAAGTTTTACTATATGAACAGCGAAAATGTACTGAACGATAAGCTTTTCTCCTTCGTCATTTTCTGGCGCGTTTCAGCGAGAAAAAGTTTCGGAAAAGTTTGAAGTTATGTGTACAGTTTCTTGCAAGCCGCGAAGTGCTCTCAATGTCAAATACAGGATGAACAAAGTGTGGATAATTTGCACACGTTAAGTGACTGCCTCAAGGCATGTAGAGGTTCTAACTTCCATTTTATCTTTTTGTGGTTAACTTCTCTTGAATAGATTACGACTGCATTATAAATTTTTAAATTCGGTCGATAATTATATAAAATAAAACTTTTTTTTTAATTCCTAGAAGTCGTTAGACAATCTGCGAAAGAAACTGTATGGCAATTTTAGGTATTTGGCAATATATTCTGTGTATACCTTTTTTGTTTTTGATGAACTTGTCCGCCTTGGCTCCTGTATCCCTGTGTACAAACGTAGACAAGGTAGTCACAGAGGATTGTTACCGGGCTACTCACTTTTTCAAGCACCACCCAGCGATGTAGCGTAGTGGTGAGACAATGGGTTCATTTTCGGGAAGACGCCTATTCAAACCTATGATTATAGATGTTTCGGTTTGTCGTGATACCCCTAAATCGCTTAATGCAAACAAAAAAATTGGTTCAAATGGCTCTGAGCACTATGGGACTTAACATCTATGGTCATCAGTCCCCTAGAACGTAGAACTACTTAAACCCAAGTAACCTAAAGGTACGTTTACACTGGGATACATGTATCGCGACATGTATGAGCGACATGTCAATTTGACATGTCGCGATACATCACCTCATACAAAAATTCACGGAACTTGTATGCGGACCCTCCAACTCATACATGTTGCGTATACATTTTGTATATCGCTTTTTGGCCATATACGCGACATGTATGAGCGACATTTGAAGAACTCGCGCATGCGCAGTACTATCATTTCCTGTCGTCTTGTCGCCTGCCGCTTATTTTGACGATTAGCGCATGCGTAGTACCAGGCTCTTTGGCGGCTGTTTGAGTTTTGAAGGTGCCGACTGTCGTTTCGACGTTAATGTATCTGCATAGAATATCAAAAAGTGCCATATGCAACATTATTCTTCGTTGTTTGCGAGGCCATTGTGCAAGTTTTATCCCAAGAAGTGAATGTAAAAGTTTTATATATATCAGAGTATGTAATACATTATATAATTTTTTCATGCATCTGCCACGTATATCAATGTTTTGCTGTTATTCCGGCGGCCTCGCGTGATAATGTTGACAACGGATGCCGACAATCGTGTGTGAGACGTTGGCATTAGCAATCACGCGACAATGCAAATGTTTTGTCATGAAATCTTCGTTTTACGAGGAATCCCCAGTGGCTAAAAAACGGAGTGTTACTGCCAACTGATCCTCTGGTGGAATCGCTTCCCGAATGTTTGTGTTGGTTTTGGACACAAGAGGAGCCACAAGTGATAACAAACCGCGGAAATCCTCCGTACTCATCCTAACATAATTTCTAAAATATGCGCCATCCTCTAGCGTTAATTCGCGAGAAACTCTCTGTGCCACCATCTACGCTTCCTCCGCCTTTTCTTCCTATTATCTTCCAAAAGAGCAAGTGTATCAGCACATAAAAATGTGAAAACTTCCAAATCGTCGTCGGAAGCTATCGCACAGTGATACATATCAACCAGTGTAAACGCACGCTCATACATGTATGAGGTTGATACTTGTCAAATCATACAAATCGCGATACATGTCGCAAAGTCGCATATACATGTATCTCATACATGTGCCGATACAAATCGCAGTGTAAACGCACCTTAAGGACATCACACAACACCCAGTCATCACGAGGCAGAGAAAATCTATGCAAATGCAAAGATGATTTCTGTGAAGCGGCGCGACCGAACTATTACTCCAGTCCGAGCTCTTCCTCCGTCAACAATAATCTCGTCATTGATGGGAGTTGAATCCTAATCGACACGTAACCCAGTAATGAAGCTAATTTTGTATTCGATATTTTCTTTTTCCTCTCCATCATTATTACTCGTTTATCTTAAAAGAATATCATTAATTTAATTGAAAGAAAGAAATCTATTCGCAGTTGCGAATATTATTAGACTTCAGCTGCACAACTGATTAGCAACAATGAAAATTTATGTCGGACCAGAATTATATGTTACTTGAATTGCAGCAGTAGTCTGTATACTTTTAAGTTTCGTGTTAATCGATAGTACCCTTTTTGTTTTTGATGCACTTGTCTACTTCTAACGATGTCTTCTTTACAACAACAACAACAACAATGGTACCTAATGGAAAGAGGCTAAATATATCCATAAAATAACGAAAATATTAAATACATAGTTGCTAAGTGCGTCTCAGTGCTATAACTGAATTCTGCTTACCCTTACAGGAACCAATGCGTCGCTGGCATTCACATTTGATAGCTCCCTCCTTCGCACTCTGCCCGATAAATAAATTGTATTCCTCATAATTAAATTAGTTGTTTTACGTAATGCTAAGCAAGGATAGTGTATCTAAGAGCTTAAATAAATTTCGCTGTTGCCGCCAAGAGAGCCCTAGCGCGTGACAGTAGTTGCCATCTGTTGGCGTTTGGTGGAACTACGAGCAACTGTATCTCATTTGTCAGTCGATGTTACGTATCGACCTCTCGGAAGAACACTCGTCAGCAGAATAATAAACGATTACTAACACATTCTGAACGAAGTTATTCATGTTGACTCGAGTGAATACTGATGTATGATTACAGAGCGAATTAGCCGTAGGTTTTCTGAAAGCGAATGTAACTTGTAACAAGATTGTGTGGAACAACCAACGTTGTAACTCACGCAGGGAAGTTTTTAATAATGAACCAGAAAATTGCTAACAATGTACATTCTTCCTATCTCACTCTACTTGAAAATCTCTTCTCGTTCGGTTTGCGGAGATTAACAAATATTTATAAAGATTTTTCGAAGGAATTTCAAGATTCTTCTCCGGGTTTTCTGTATGTAAATTGTTAAGACAGCGATGTTTCTTTACTAGTGGACATTCGATAGATACGTCAAATCGCCTCGGATAAACCGCACTTAAGTGCTTTTTAAACGTGCGTGGAAACTCAGTGGTAAAAGTGGTTCTAACTTGTGGCTTGTTCATCAATTTTGCAGAGTAACGTACCTGTCAGAAATCTTATTCGGTAGCCTGATAGCACCCTTTTAAAATATGCGACCTCTCATGAATTAACAACTAATACGAATTTTTGTGGCAGTTTGTTATACGAGTATTGTACCTTTAAGGTGAAGTACCCAATTTTCAAATAGGTTTACAGTTGCGAATATTGTAAGAAAAGGGTATTTGTGTATGTAAGACAGCTACTGTTCTGTTTTGCAGCTGTGAGTTTTTCCACGTACTTCTACGCGCTCCCATGTTGCAATGAAGGCAAGGATCATACTAAAATATTCCTCCGTTTGAGCGAGTAAAATGTGATAAATTTTGCAATTATAATTGCGTCACCCCCTTTCGCGTGACTGACGCACGTTATATGACGCTGTTTGTGAAACATAGGAAATACCTAGCCCGAATATTCGAATTTTGAAAGCGGTACCTCTTGGCTTTACCCACGTTTTCCAGATGCGTCGCGGTGTTCGGAAGTTATGGTGTGTTGGAAATAAATAAATGAGGTTTCTGAAGGAGGTTTTAATTTATAATGTCCCTCCACACTTGAAAATCTTGCGAAACTACAATATATTGCGCTTGAGGAAAAGTAGTTCGAAGATACGGAGACCGTGAGCAGCTGTAGGTGAAAAGCTGGAAGGAGAACGTATGAAATGCTATACAATAATGGACGAGAGATTTTTTTTTTTGTTTACGATAGTCAGATCAGATCGCTTATTAGTTAGTATTCCCAGCCGTATGTTAACTGTAACAAAAAATGTGAACGTTGAAAACCGAATGTCGGAAGCCGATTTTTGCTGACGACTTTACGTATTACGTTCTAAATTTATTTTCCTAGTCCAATCAATCAATTTTTCTGGTTGTCAGTTTCTTTTATAGGAACTGCCTTGGAAATAGTCAGTTTTGGTTTCCCATTTGACCAGCACGTTGGTTGATTCCTTCGGTTTGATGTTGGAGGAGGATAACGTTTTGCTTAATTTAGTATTTATTATTCTCTTGTACTACACAAATAGTCAGTCCGTCCAGCTCAGTCGACATTTTTGAAGGCAGTTAGGATCCTGAAAAACCAAGCACGTTTCAAAAAGGGTATATCGATTGTGCAGAAGAAACTCGACAGTTAAACTGCATTTCAAGAATCGATGTTAAAGTGATTACATTATTAACAAGAAGCGAAATTGGGAAATCGGCTTACGGAAATGTCATTCACGTTTGCGAGAGGCTCCCAAAACTGGATTTCGTTATCCCATTTCGCAATACCGCTTCTGGTTGGTTATAATACCGTACTAGAGCGCCAGACGTGGAGCAGCGGCTAAGGCAGCAGACTAGATGTCTGCCCGGTACTACGTTCGATTCTCGACGTATCCGAAGGTTTGGCGCTTTACCACATCTTTGACAAGTTTCTTCTGTGTATCAACTATGAACCAAGAAAAAATTACACATGCCATAGCCTAACGGTTCTTCTACTACGGAAGCATGAAAATGGTGTGGGAAATATTTGCAGTAAGTGTTCTTGCAATGATGAAAACATCAATATCCTCAAAGAATTTCAAAAACATTATTGTAGCAAATATATTAATTGAGATATACTTTTCGTAATATACAAGGGGCTGCTCAAGAGCCGATGCAAAAGTAACTGAAATATAGGAAAATGTTTCATTCATTTTGATTTCCTTTTAATTTCTTGGGATAGATAAGTCTAAAACTCAATTTGAAGCTTCACTATGTCATTTTTACGTGTTTTAGTAACGGGTTAAGAATTATAGAGAGGTGTGTAGCTGTTACTTGCTACAGTCTAATGATATTATTCGTTTTGTATTGCATTAGGCTTCGTGAGTAGTTTTCCACCAAAATGGTGTATTGATAAGGCTCTGGCTCTCGGCTCTCCCAACAAAAAGGGACATCCAGAATAAATTTCCACTCCACAGCAGAGTGTTCGCTGATACCTTCGTGGCAGATTAAAACTGTGTGCCAGCCAGCGACTCGAACCCAGGACCTTTACCTTTCGCGGGAAAGTGCTCTGCCAATTGAGCTACCCGGAAAGGACTCACGACCCGTCCTTGCAGCTTTACTTCTACCAGTACCTAGTCTCCTACTTCCAAACTTCTAGATAAAGTCCTCCAGGTTGTGACTAAGTCATGTCTCCGCAGTATCATTTCTTCCAGAAGTGCTAGTCCCTAAAGTTTCGCAGGAGAACTTCTGATAAGTTTGGAAGCTAGGAGATAAGGTACTGGAGGAAGTAAAATTCTGAGGTCGGGTGTGATTCGTACTCGGTTAACTCAGTTACTGGAGCACTTGCCCGTGAAAGGCAAAAGTTCTGGGTTCGAGTCGCGGTCCGGCACACAGTTTTACTCCGTCAGGAAGTTTCAAGAAATGGTATGTCTTACTAGTTTATATTTGAATGTACCTGACCATAGAATTCACGATGACTGAAACGCAGGCAACTTACTCCATTTTGTGTCTGACGTCGGCGCTGTACACAGCCAGGTGTATTTAACACGTTCAGCGCAGAGCCGATTTTGTAGGGCTTTCCAATGAGACAGCAGTCCCGCGTGCCGGCGAGTGGAGAGTTGAGCTTGTGTGAACAGGCATGGAATGGTGCGGTGCGCCTAGTGGGGCGGCAACCCATCCAACGGCCATGTAGGACTGGCCACTTACAACACAGGCGTTATTGTGGAACAATTTCGCTCCGCAACTGCCACACAGATCGGTAAGTAAATAAAATCTAAATACACCACTAGACGGTTCTTGAGGCGTAATAAGAACGAGTGAGGTATGGTAACAACTTCCAAGGATCGACCAGTTAGAGGAAACCAAAGTTGTGTAATGAGAGAATAGTTTCACTGCGGTTATTTTCAGAAAGCTTTGTTGCCCATAGAAACAAAATCGTTGCGAGGAGAAGACAGTGATTGATCCAAGGATGTGTTCTGATCCGCGAGATAACCAGCCAAAGATTGGGCATTTTACGAATACCCGTGGTGCCAAACTGAGTGACAAAAATGTGTAAAAGTGTAAGAAAGTCGAAGATTTTTATGGAATTTTTAGCAAAGGTTAAATATTTGAACAGATAAGTGAACAATCAAATATTTATGTTATGTAAACGACAACGATTCCCAACCGTTAGAATCAATGGTTGCCAAGGAACTATAGCCATATATTTATGCTGGTCCCAGGATTTATTCAGACATTCCTGCTATGAAGAGATCGTTTAGAAAGTTTGTTGAGAATGCTGCAATACAAAAAATAATGCTTCAGAATGTCTCTGAAGAGTTCAGTTCATAGTCGATGAACTGAACGAACTTTCTTAAAAAATATTATAAGCCTACCGAAATACTACGTATCGACGAGTCTCTAACACCTTTCCGAGAATGCATTGTATTCAGACAGTTTTGAAGAGAGAAGTTTGGCGTCAGTACAAATATACTTCAACTCTGCTGTGATGATGGGTACTACTACAGTTTTCGAATTTACGCTAGCAAAGTACTTGATAAAGAAAACACCACATCAACAAACAGTGCGATGAATTTGTTTCAAGATGTGTTGAACAGAGGACATACCATGTACAGTTAATTGATATACCACTGTAGGTTTGGAAAGCAAATTCATAACAAAGAATACGCATTTGTTTATCAAGAAACCACAACGGCCAAATTAAAAAGCGGGGAAGTGAGTGCAAAAGAAAATGGTCGAGCGTTTACGGTCCTGAAATGGAAAGACAATGGAGGGACGGTTTGGTTCCTTCCTCCAAATATTCGAGTGAAATTGAAAACGCGACAAATAAAGGCGTGATCCATCGAAAACCAGAAATTGTTACTGGTCGGTCTGATTTGGTGAGTGTATAAAGCAGCCAGTGTGAAAGACAGCAAAATGGTTTCTGAAGTTAGTATTCGTTTCTTGTTTGTAAACAGGTGTTGTGAATGCATTATGTGTGTTCCAAGATATTACGTTAACGAAAATGTTAATCACAAAACAATTGGCAGAAGCGTTCACCTGGCTTTCACGCGAAGGAACTCACAATTAACAGAAGAGGTGACTACCTTTTTGTAATACGTGCAAATCTGAACTGCACGTTTGTACCTAATGTTTTAATAAACCTCATTAAAAATTACATTTGCTTTTTGCTTGATATCGCCGTTCCCATGCATTGATCTTGTCCTAACGAAGAGTGCAGTGTCAGTCCCCAAGGAGTGACTTCGCCCAAATGAAAAGTGCACTGTCAGTCCCCACAGAGTGACTTCTTTGAACCGAAAAAGTACATTGTCGGTCCTCACGGACTGAGTTCATCCAAATGAAAAGCGCACTGACAGTCCCCACAGACTGACTTTGTTCAAACGAAAACTACACTTTCAGTCCCATGGGACTGATGGTGCACTTAACCAGCCAACGTGTGGCCATCACCTAAGTTAATATGTGATAACTTGAGTCTGAGATTTTATTTCATTTTATGCTGGTGTAACACATTCTAATTTCTCCCAATTTTGAAGATGCTCTCGTCTGACGAATGAAACATGAAAAATAAGGTATAGTTGTGTGCGATTTTATTAATAAAATTCGTGATTGAAGTCCTTCATTATTGCTATTATAATATTGTTATAGTTACTGTTATTTTTCTTTAAGCTCAGTATTCTTGAGATAGAACCCCACAGCTCCTTTTTCATTTTTTTTAAACTCGTGTCACTTTGTCTTTAACTCATCTACATCCCTATTTTAAATTTATCTCCAAACTGAATGAACAGCAAGTTATTCAATTAACAAATGAAGTGGGTGTAGACATTTTTGTCAAGTTACAAGCAGTATTGTGACAGAAACCTCCTAGCAGATTAAAAGTATGCCGAACTGGGACACGAACCCAGAACGATGCCTTTCAGGACAATATTCTTACCGTGATGTTTAAAGCTTTCCCGGCGTACTGATTGTTCCATAAAAACACGGGAGAACTGCCGGTTATCAGAAACGTCCTGCCACGATATTACGGCGCAGAGTCTTCCGGCCATCTTCAGGTGAGTACCACTGCAAGTATTGTTCCATAAAAACACGGGAGAACTGCCGGCTATCAGTAACGTCCTGCCACGATATTTCGGCGCAGAGTCTTCCGGCCATCTTCAGATGAGTACCACTGTAAGTGCTGCTTACAGTGGTACTCACCTGAAGATGACCAGAAGACTCTGCGCCGACATATCGTGGCAGGACGTTACTGATATCCGGCAGTTCTCCCGTGTTTTTATGGAATATTCTTACCGACTGAGCTACTCAGGCACGACTCACCTTAACTTTGGAAAGTAGGAGAGAGGAAGTGGTGCCTGAATTGCTCGGTCGGTAAGCACAGTGTCTGGAAACACAAGGTTCTGTGGCAGACTACCCACCTGGCACAGTTTTAATCAGCCAGAAAGTTTCAAATCAGGGCACTGGAATATTGTGACTGTTGTCATATTGTATTTATCTTTTGAAATATTCTCAGTTTCGTCAGAGCATGAAGAAAACGACTATCAAAATCGTATCTGCCAGAGGTTTGTATTCACTCCTTGAAAATCGACTTTTGCAATGCACTGCTTGACAAAGTACGTGAAGCTCCCAGTGGATACTGTCCGATGCCAATGTAACTTTGCACATGTACATACCATCGATGTGTATGTGGGACGGCTAGTCGAATCGTGTAATATGCAGATTGGTGGGGCATTCGGATGTGACAGTGGTCCGATGCTGGACTGCAAGGGAACATGACCATTGGGTGGTTTCCGGATTCCGTTTAATAGGCCAGGAATCCACTACACACAGGAGGCAGCTACACGTGTAGCGGGGGCTGTGTGGAAGGGACTGGGCGGTTTTTTAGGTTAGAGGGTCTCAGGGAACCACAGAAAGGGCGTCCGTCTAAAAGCGGGCAGGCAAAACACAGTAAGGTAGCTGTAGAAACGATCGTTATTGTAATTGTAAATTGTCGTAGCTGTGTTGGGAAAGAACCAAAGCTCCAAGCCCTAATAGAAAGCACTGAAACTCAAATAGTTATCGGTACAGAAAGCTGGCTAAAGCCGGAAACAAGTTCAGCCGAAATTTTTTCTAACGATCTAACCGTGTTCAGAAAGGATAGATCAAATACAGTTGGTGGTGGAGTATTTGTTGATGTCAGAAGTAGTTTGCCTTGTAGTGAAACTGACGTAGACAGTTCCTGCGAAATACTATGGGTGGAGGTTATACCTGACAATAGGACTAAACTATTAACTGGATAGTTTTACCGACCCCCCGACTCAACGTGAGTCTCATTTCAAATGGGTACCCCACTCATAAAATTGTAGTAGTTGGTGACTTCAATCTACCCTCGATATTCCGGAAAAATTATGCGTTGAAAGCCGGCGACAGGCATAAAACGTCATCCGAAATTGTGCTGAATTCTTTCTCAGAAAATTATTCTGCCCTCGAAGGGTAAATGGTTGCGGAAGTATACTTGACCTCTTAGCAACAAATAATCCTAGACAAATAGTGAGTATCGTGACGAATACAGGGATTAGCGACCACAAGGTAGTTGCTGCTAGGCTGAATACCGTAACACCCACAACCATAAAAAAGAAACGCTACCTCTATTTAAAAAAATGCTCTTAACGCACTTTTAAGAGAGAGTGTTTACTCCTTCCGATCTCATCATGTAAGCGTAGAAAAGTTGTGGAATGATTTCAGAGAGAGAGTATCGACAGTAATTGAGAGATATATACCACATAAATTAATAAGTGATGGTACTGATCCCCCACGATACGCAAAATGGATCAGATCGCTGTTGCAAAAGCAGCGAAAAAAGCATGCCAAATTTAAAAGAAAGCAAAATCCCCAAGACCTGGAAAGTTTTGCTGAAGTTCGAAATACAGCGCGTACTTCAATGCGAGATGCTATTAATAATTTCCACAACGAAATTCTGTCTCGAAATCCGGCAGAAAACCCAAAGAGATTCTGGTCATACATAAAGCACACCAGTGGTAAGACGCAATCAATACCTTAAATGTGCGATAACAACGGTGAAGTCACTGATCACAGCGCCACTAAAGCAGAGTTATTAAACACCGTTTTCCGAAACTCCTTCACCAAAGAAGACGAAGTAAATATTCATGAATTCCAATTAAGAACAACTGCCAAGATGAGAAACATAGAAGTAGATGTCTTCGGTGTAACAAAGCAGCTTTAAATCACTTATGAGGCCAAGGCCTCCGGTCCAGATTGTATACCAGTCAGTTTCCTCTCAGAGTATGCTGATACAATAGCTCCATATTTAGCAATTATATACAACCGCTCGCTTACAGAGAGATCCGTACCTGAAGACTGGAAAACTGCTCAAGTCACATCAGTACCCAAAAAGGGAAGTAGGAGTAATCCACTGAATTACAGGCCTATATCACTAACGTCGATTTTCAGTAGGGGTTTAGAAAATTTACTGTATTCGAACATTATGAAGTTCCTCGAAGAAAACGATTAATTGACACACAGTCAGCACGGATTCAGAAAACATCGTTCTTGTGAAACACAACTAGCTCTTTATACTCATGAAGTAATGAGAGCTATCGACAGGGGATGTCAAATTGATTCCAAATTTTTAGGTTTCCAGAAGGCTTTCGGCACCGTTCCTCACAAGCGCCTTCTCACCAAACTATGTGCCTATGGAATATCGCCTCAGTTGTGAGATTGGATTCGTGATTTCCTGTCAGAAAGGTCACAGTTCGTAGTAATAGGCGAAAAGTCATCGAGTAACACAGAAGTAATATCCGGAGTTCCCCAAGGAAGTGTAATAGGCCCTCTATTGTTCCTGATCTACATTAACGACATAGGAGACAATCTGAGTAGCCGTCTTAGATTGTTTGTAGATGATACTGTCATTTACCGTCTTGTAAAGTCATCAGATGACCAAAACGAATTGCAAAATGATTTAGATAAGATATCTGTATGGTGCGAAAAGTGGCAATTGACCCTGAATAAAGAAAAGTGTGAAGTTATTCACATGAGTACTAAAAGAAA
Organism: Schistocerca piceifrons; assembly: GCF_021461385.2. Lineage (NCBI taxonomy): Eukaryota > Metazoa > Arthropoda > Insecta > Orthoptera > Acrididae > Schistocerca > Schistocerca piceifrons. The sequence goes on from NC_060143.1 coordinate 24,626,009, forward strand.
TCCGATAAATTTCGATTAGGCGATAAGTCAAACAAATCTGAAGGCTGTAAATTCAACTAAATACTTAGGGATTACAGTTACAAATAACCTGAATTGGAACGATCACATAGATTATGTTGTAGGTAGAGCAAACCAAAGACTGCGGTTCATTGGCAGAACACTTAGAAGGTGAAACCGGTCTACTAAAGAGACTGCTTACACCACACTTGTCCGCCCTATTCTGGAGTATTGCTGTGCGGTGTGGGATCCGCACCAGGTGGGACTGACGGATGACACCGAAAAAAGTACAAAAAAGGGCAGCTCGGTTTGTATTATCGCGAAATAGGGGACATAGTGCCACAGACATGATACGTGAATTGGAGTGGCAATCATTAAAACAAAGGCGTTTTTCGTTGCGACGGGATCTTCTCATGAAATTTGAATCACCAGTTTTCTCCTCCGATTGTGAAAACGTTCTGTTCGCACCCATCTACATGGAGAGAAATGATCATGACGATAAAATACACTGCTGGCCACCGTAAATGCAACACCAAGAAAGACAAGAGGTAGCACAACAAAATTTATTTTGTAGATAACATGTTGACGAAGTATCAAATGATTACGTTTACAGACGTCTGTGACATGTGGTTCCTGCCAGAGTAGCCGCCATTGTTGGAGATCACCGCTGCCACACGTCTCGGCATTGAGTCAAAGAGACGTTGGATGTGTTCCTGGGGTACAGCAGCCCAAGCAGCTTCCACACGTGGCCAAAGATCATCTGGTGTGGCAGCTGGGGATGTAATCTGGGTCACTCGTTGAGCAACCATGGACCACATGTTTTCTATCGGAGAAAGATCCGGAGAGCGAGCCGGCCAGGGAAGCACTTCAATCTGGTTATTGACGAAGAACCTTTGGACACTGCGTGCCACATGTGGTCGCGCATTATCCTGTTGAAATATGGCTGTGGCCGAGCCCTGAAGGTAAGGAAGGACAACTGGCTCCAGCACCTAGGATATGTAGCGCCGGCTATTAAAAGTACCGGCAATGCGTACTAGAGGCGTGCGAGAGTAATATCCAATACCGCCCCATACCATAATACCCGGTGCAAGACCAGTGTGGCGGTGCATAATGCAGCTGTCCAGCATCCTCTCTCCACGGTATCTCCACACTCGAATCCGACCATCGTGGTGCTGCAGACAGAAGCGTGCCTCGTCAGTAAAGACAACGTCATTCCATTCTGCCGTCCACATCCGTCTGTCATCACACCATTGGCGACGGAGACGTCTGTGGTTCTGCGTCAATGGTAGACGAAGCAATGGACGTCTTGCGGACAGACCACTCTGCTGTAAACGGCGTCGAATGGTACGCGCAGACACTGGATGATGCGTTACAGACGCAATGTGCTGTGCTATGGTTCGGGATGTCACTGAGCGATCCGTCACTGCCATGCGCACAATTTGCCTATCAGCACATGCAGTGGTGCACCGAGGTGAATGCGATCGACCACGTCGGTCCGTCGTACCCTCCTGCATCCAACGGTCACATATCCGCATTACAGTTGTTTGGTTCCGTCCAACACGACTAGCGATTTCTCTGTATGATAATCCACAATCTCGGTAAGCCACTATCCTTCCTCTGTCGAACTCGGATACTTGATCAAACGATGTTCGCTGTTGTCTACGAGGCATAACTGATCGTCTTGTGAAACAACCACAAGGTAAACACACGTGCCGAACGTACACCCGTCGAAATCGCCAAGCCTTAAATGGCGCTATGAGGTGGCGCCACAGGCGCGCGTGATGTGCGTCTGCGCTGAAATTCTAATCAGTTGCATATCTCATCGCTGCAAACCCATGGTGTAAATTTCACTTGATTCGGATGCTTCCTTCAGGGTGTTGCATTTACGGTGGCCAGCAGTGTAAATCAGGGCTCGCACAGAAAAATTTAAGTGCTCGTTCTTCCCGCGAGCCGTTCGAGAGTGGAACGGTAAAGCGACAGCTTGAAGCTGGTTGATTGAACCCTCTGCCAGACACTTTATTGTGAATAGCAGAGTAATCATGTAGACGTAAATGTAGATGTAGATGACGGCAAGCCAAGTCCGTCAACGTTCTGGCAGACCAGCTCTCACCAGCAGAAGGTAAGATCACCGTATTGTGCACCAGGCATATAGTTATCTATTCAGAACAGCGCCCGCCATACGAGAAAAAGTAATGGCCTCCCTGCATCATTCTGTGCTATCCCGCAGCATCAATTGGAAACTAGCAGCAACAGGACCAGTACATAACAGTTCCGTGCACAGACTGCTGTTAACACCACAACACAAACGGCTGCGTTTGCTGTTGTGCCGCGACTGCTGAGCAATGGTGTCACACTGTTCAGTGATGCGTTGTGGTTCTGCACTACCCCGGGTGTGACGGGGGAGAGGATCCATTCTTCCAAAGTTATGAAGAGACACAATGGTATTACTCCTTGCGCCATTGTGTGTGGAGCCATCACGTTTGACTTGCGATCGCGGCTTTTAGTGACTGAGGTAGCTCGACGACACGGCGTTACGTCACGGACAGCCTGCGTCTTAATGAGTCATCTCTTATGCGACAGTATTGTGCTGCCATTTTTCAACAGGACAACGCTGGACCACATGTGGCACGTGTCTCTAAGAACTGCATGGCTGATGGTGAGGCATTCCTGTGGATAGTAAGATTCCTAGATCTTCGAATCTCTTCTGTTCTGGTTTCCCACAGTCCATATCTCACCACCATTCACTGCTGTGCTCCCAACGTAAATTATCACAAATTGTCCCAGTGTCATCTTTCGGGATACCGAGGACCATATACAACAGCTGTGGGCCAGCTTACCTCAGGATTTTTTTTTTTTTTTTTTTTTTTTTTTTTGAGTCATCAGTCTTCTGACTGCTTTGATGGAGCCCCCACACGAATTACTCTCCTGTGCCAACCTTTTCGTCAATTTTTTTCTGAATGTGTACAAATCTCTCCATTCCATATAGTTTTTACCCTCTACAGGTCCCTCTATAACTATGGAAGATATTCCCTGATGGTTTAGCATACGTCCTATCGGGCTGTTCCTTCTTCTGGACAGTGTTTCCCATATGTTCCTTTCCTCGCCGTTTCTCCAGAGAACCTCTTCACATTCCTTACCTCATCATTTAATTTAATTTTCAACGCTCTTCTGTAGCACCACAACTCAAATGCTTCGATTCTATTCAGTTCTGGTTTCCCCACAGTCCATATCTCACCACCACACATTTCTGTGCTCCAAACTTAAGTTCTCAGAAATTTCTTCCACAAATTAAGTCCTATGTTCGATACTGGTAGACTTGTCTTGGCTAGTAGAGGATACAACGACTTTAAGACACCCATGCTGATAAGTGGACTCAGAACTGCCAACTACTACCCACTGTCATCTGTTGCCCTCCTTCCCCCACATTATCACCAACATTAGCACCTAACTAAACAGTAGAACGAAAGACTTTTCGTGGGACACTTTTAGTTTTAAAATGATGAAAGGGAATGGTATTGGTGTGTGTGTGTGTGTGTGTGTGTGTGTGTGTGTGTGTGTGTGTGTGTGTCAGAATGAATGAAAATGGAATTCGTGGAGCATCACAAGTGCTATTCACAACTCCTCAAATAAGAAAGATAGCTCTCCACAGTGAGGGCACATACTTTTATAAATTTGATTCTATAGTATAATCACTGAAATAACATCCCCTCTGAAGGAGTGAAATTTCATTCCCCCCCTCCCCCCAATTTTCCGGGTGCTTTACTTTTCTTGTCGGCCTGTGTACATTGCCTAGTATTTACGATCAAAGCTGCTGTTTATCACTGAACTGCCTGACACAGGCACGATAAACATTTACCTTATGGATAACACATTAGTTAGCGCTCTCCCTATCTCGCATGCTCGCTCTTTTGTTACACGCACCTTGAGGAACTGCAGTGCCACTCTGCCGTCCTCGGGGGCCCGCATCTGCTTATTTCGCTATTTAGTGTGGTGACGAGCCTGAGGAATCGCTAAATCGGTGCAGTCCCTCCAGATAAACAGAGTGGTGGGTACTTCTCATCGCTGGGTTGCGAAACTATTTCGAGCCACTTGTCGCGTGGCCGGCGCCTAAATTGGTGCGTTACGCTGCGCGTGTAGGAAGCGGTCTGTTAGTAAATATGTTCGGGTAGGCCACCAGCGAACGGCGGAAACTTCTGGAGCGCCGCTGTATTTCTGACGCTGCCGTCAGCGGAGCCGCACTCCGCGGCTTAAGCTGTTTGCAGTTGCAAGAGCCGCGAAAGCAGGCGCCTTAAGAAGATGCTAAACGAACACATTAAGTTGTCGGCACGAGGGGATGCCGGTCATCATGTCCTCCTTTACAGGTCATGAGCTCATAAGAGCCGGCCGCTGTGGCCGAGCGGTTCTTGGAGCTTGAGTCTGGAACCGCGCTGCTGCTGCGGTCGCAGGTTCGAATCCTGCCTCGGGCATAGATGTGTGTGATGTCTTTAGGTTAGTTAGGTTTAAGTAGTTCTAATTCTGGGGGACTGATGACCTCAGATTTTAAGTCCCATAGTGCTCAGAGCCATTTGAAATCATAACTTGAAAGTTCCTAGTAGATTGAAACTGTGTGCCGGACTGAACTATTCAAACCAGCAAGTTTCAAAGCAGTGCACACTCCGCTGCAGAGCGAAAATTCATTCTAGAGCTCATAACCTAATGAACTAAAAACCATTTCTAACGGCATATTCAAAATAAGGATCACATTACGTAACCTACATATTTTCTTACGATTTTCGGATATGTAAATAAGGAGCAATTTACAACGAATATGACGCCTGTAACGACTGTATTTAATGCTCGTATATTGATTCATAGATAAGATTATATATATATATATATATATGTGTGTGTGTGTGTGTGTGTGTGTGTGTGTGTGTGTGTGTGTGTGTGTGTGTGAGAGAGAGAGAGAGAGAGAGAGAGAGAGACTACACTCGACTCTATTGTCAAAGTAATAATTTTACTGTTATCGTGGCCAAAGACATTAATTAAAGAGCCACGCTTCTGGAAGTATTCAGTAGTGATACTATCAACTTTTTTGATGAATGAAACTAGCTGCCTTCAATTTTTTGTCGTGTAAATCTACGCCTTTTTTTGTCTGATGTCGAGTTGTAAGCATGTAAGTGGCAATTCCAGTTGCTGGATCTACATAGATCATATTTTAATCTTAACACAGATTGTATTTATTTAACAATACTCTGCCTTCTTCGTTTCCTGACTAATGAATACAGTTTTATATTGTTAGAAGCCAAGATGGCACAAAATACTTTTTATTCCAGACAGCGGCCTACAACATGATTTTGTTGTTGTAAGACGTCTTCATTTTATGAAGACTTCATGCAGAAGATTCCAATGTATAAAACTGAGCACATAATAAAAGTTTGTCATCGTTAAAATATTTAAAAATATGCAAGACAAGATTCTGTGGATTTTAAAATATTTTAGCCACAACAAACGTTTATAATTTGCCGATTTTATCCACTTGACATCTTGCGCATGAGGTCAGCAAAAAATGAACATGTTTTACGGCAAAAAACAATGTTAGCTCCTGAAGATGAAAGCTAAGATTGTTGAAAGCGGTTGTCTTGAAAAAAAAAAAAAATTATGTGCGATCTTGGCTTCTTGATGGTTTTTAACAAATGAAATAGATCGTCCTTCAATATTCTTATAATGACAAAATTCAATCAGTTTTATATATATATATATATATATATATAAAACTGATTGAATTTTGTCATTATAAGAATATATATATATATATATATATAAATATATATATATATATTTTTTTCAGTGGCCATTTCAAAAACATTGAGGGCGGGTTGTTCGATGGTATAATGACTAGACAGTGTTCTTTCGTTATTTATTCCTTATTACAAAGCAGAAGCGCCCTGAGATTTACTTGCCGATCGTTTTATCACTCTAGTGTACATTTTTACGTAAGAATTTGGTCAAACTGTTCGTTCAGCTACTATCGAACAATGAAGACGTCAGTCGCCTCGCTGGTCTGATGTTCACAGCTCTACAATTTAATTTTGACAGTGAATTCCTTCATAAATGCACACTGACCTATAATCATATGGTATTTTAAAGGGTTTTATCTAAAAGGAGACAAACTTTAATTCGTCGTCCCGTTGCGATGTTTTAGTACTTAGTATTCATAGTATCTCTATATTGTCACTTACTGAGAAAAAATTTCATTGAAATATCTCAGCCTTTAGAAAAAGATGAGGAGAAACGCTTCAAAACCTCATGTATTGTATTTAACAAAGAAATTCGCCAAACAGTAGTGCAAATATAGAAGTTATTTGATTTTATTTTCGCTACCAGTTTCGACAATTCAATATGCCATCTTCAGGCCCCATATACACTACTGAAAAGTTACCGATATTGACATACTGGGGCCATCGGTTTCTGGATTCGTAACTTGTCAAGTGCTTCCTTCGATCTCAGTTGCAGTCAAGTCTTGGAAGCAAGCACTTGAGAATTCACAACATCCAGAAACAGATGGCCCCAGGATGCCAATATCGATAATTTTTTTAGAGGTGCATATGGGGCTTGAAGATGGCACATTGAATTGCCGAAACTGGTAGCGAAAATAAAATAAAATAACTCCTCTATTTCCACGGCTGTTTGGCGAAATTCTTTGTTAATTATTTGACAGCCACTGTCCAACGTCCACAGTGGGTCAACAGAGACTCATATACTGTCGCGCAGGCACCATCGAGGACTGCGGAGACTGGCTGTAAAAACTCGCGTGCATCAGCCGAGGACTTGCGAGTTCGAAAGTGTTTCCAGCAGTCCGGGCAGCACAATGACTGTGCGTAAGGACTTAAAAAGAATGGGCACAATAAGTCGCATTGTTTAGTGACGCTAGAGGTGGTGTATGAGAAGCGACACCGCTCGACGGTGTATGGCTGGAAACGCGTCATCTGGAGCGACAAATCGCGCTATACCCTGTGGCAATCCGATGGAAGGATTTGGATGTGGCGAGTGCCTGGAGAATTCATTTACTCGTATGGCTAGGGCCCCCCGTCGGGCAGACCGTTCGCTGGGTGCCGGTCTTTCAATTTGACGCCACTTCGGCGACCAGCAGTCGATGAGGATGATAGGATGATGATGAGGACAGCATAACACCCAGTCCCTGGACGGAGAAAATTTCCCGACCCAGCCGGGAATCGAACCCGGGCCCAGAGGACTGACAATCCATCAAGCTGAGCATTCAGCTACCGGGCGCGGACAGCCTGGTTAAAAATGGCTCTGAGCACTATGTGACTTAGCATCTGAGGCCATCAGTCCCCTAGAACTTAACTACTTAAACCTAACTAACCTGAGGGCATCACACACAACTATGCCCGAGGCAGCATTCGAACCTGCGACCGTAGTGGTCGCACGGTTCTAGACTGAAGCGCCTAGAACCGCTCGGCCACAACGGGCGGCGGACAGCCTGGAGAATGTTAACAGCCATCACGAGTAGTGCCAACAGTGAAGTACGGAGAAGATGGCGTCACGTTATTGAGGTGATTTCCGCTTATTGTGCTTAAGAAAATGCAAAATGCGGGAGCGACTATAAACACATTCTACAGCAAAGAAAATGCAAAATTCGGGAGAGACTATGAACAGATTCTACAGCACATTGCACTGAGTACAGCCGAGGAACAGGTCAGTGACGATGACTGTAAAATGTACCCTGACCTACTCGTGAAGCAACATCTATGAAGCAATGATATGTGGACAATAAAATTTCTGAAATGGGCTCCTGCCAATAGTCCCGACCTGGACCAAATGGAACAGCTTTGAGACGAGATAGAAAGTCGACTTTGCCCCAGATGCTAGGGTGCACTTTACTCCAGATTTCAGCGTCTAGTAGGTTTCGGCTCTTGAGGAATGAAGGGCTGCATACCTTCACAGACAAAAAAACAGAAAAAAAGGTTCAAATTGCTCTGAGCACTATGGGACTTAACTTCTGAGGTCATCAGTCCCCTAGAACTTAGAACTACTTAAACCTAACTAACCTAAGGACATCACACACATCTACGCCCCAGGCAGGATTCGAACCTGCGACCGTAGCGATCTCGCAGTTCCAGACTGTCCAGACTGTAGCGCCTAGAACTGCTCGGTCACACCGGCCGGCCTTCACAGACATTCAGACGCGTTAAAAAGTGTCCGTAGCAGATTGCAGGCCGTCATAAATGCGAACGGTGGACGCAGTCCATAGCGACGTCCACTAACAGGTGTCTGGATACTTCTGATCAGATAGTGTATATAGAGAAGAAGAAAGGTCCTGTCACACGACTGAGTGATCTTCGACGACGGGACCCGCTGTCGCAGGTCACAGCTGTGATGCACCAGCTAACGGCAGAGTCCCACGGACAACAGACCCGAGGAGGTGCAGAGCGGTGGAACTGGGAAGCGGCTGACGGCGTCCGCTGCTGGAGCAGTCTACAACACGGCTGTGTCTGGTCTAGGGCGGGCTATGGTACGGCAGCTGTTGGCGGCTGCAGCTCCACTCGTGTTTTTGGCAGAGCGGCCGCCCCCACCGTAAATTACGCTGCTATTAATAGCGAGTCGATCGTGCTAACTAGCGCCCCACGTGGAGGTGAGCCCCCTAACCTTTAGCAACACAAGGCCAACGACCTGGCGGGACCTTGGACGGTCTGCACGCCGCCGACGCGTCCCAACACCCTCCTCCTGCACCGCCTACTGTGCTCTGCCACTTAGCTGGCAGCAGTCCTCTGTCTAGATCACTTAATGTATTACATATTTCAGCTACTGACATTAGCAGTACTTCTATAATTAGGACCAAACAATTACGAGAACGAGAGGTTATTAGCAGTGACCGAAAGTAAAAATTCACCCACCAACAATTAGAAATCGTGAAAGAGATTTAAGTGTCCGTTACAATAAAAACTACGCCGAACCGCTGGTGAGGAGTACAGTGTCTTTAATTTTCAAACCATATACGTATAAGATTACAAACCACACAAAACTACTGCAAGTGCAACTACGGAACATAATTTCATCATGCATGTATCCACAATCATAGAACTATCATTTATAAATACAGGGTGTATCAAAAAGAATCATCCGATCTGCCACTTCTACTTATCTGAAACTAATAAACATATACAATGATTTTTTTTTTGGATGAACGGGAAACTCAAAAAGTTTTTTTCATACCTTTTCATAGGTGTTGAATAGGCCCCCGTGAGATGCACGGGATATGTCAATGCGGTATTCAAATCCACTGCAGCGAGCATGTCTTGAGTTACAGCTTCCAAAGTCGGTGTTATGTTTCAGTTCATTCATTGTTGTTGGTAACGGAGCCACATAAACAGAATCTTTTATAAGCCCCCACAAGAAATAATCACAAACAGTTAGGTCAGGTGACCTTGGAGGCCAGTAATGTAAGGCTGAATCGTTTGGTCCAGTGCGACCGATGCATTGTTCAGTAATAGTTCGATTTAAAAATTCCCTCACTTCCACATGCCAGTGTGACGGTGCTGCATGCTGCTGGTAAATGAAGTCATTCGAATCAGTCTACAACTGCGGGAAAAGAGTTCTCAAGCATATCGAGATATGTGCTTCCTGTAACAGTGTTCTCGGAAAGAAAAATGCACCACACACCTTTTCCCGTGAAACTGCACAAAACATATTAAATTTTGGATTGTCCCTCTCACGTTATACAACTTCTGTGGTTGTTCTGTACCCCATGTTCTCACATTATGACGGTTCACCCTTCCATTTAAATGTAATGTTGCTTCATCACTTGATCCAAACCTACGCTCTACCTATCAATTTTGTCCGTCTAGTCGCTTCCTTCCTCTCGCACCATCCTTCCTATGTCACCCTCCACAACACCAATCTTCTATCCCACGGCTGGCGTCCCCCAGGGTTCTGTCCTCTCCCCTCTCCTTTATCTTTTGTATACAGCTGATATGCCCAAGCCACCCCTGCCAGTCCACCTTCTCCAGTATGCTGATGACACCGCCTTCCTGGCTCTCTATCCTACCCTTCAACGGTCTCAACGTACCCTCCAAACCCACCTTAACCAGTTCACCACTTGGTGTAACCAGTGGTTCCTCCGTCTCAACCCCTCCAAAACCCAGGCAATCATCATAGGCCGCACCACTCGCTCCTTTCGCCTCCATGATTTCTACCTCACCCTTCATGGTCGTCCTATCCAGCTCACCCCCACCCTGAAATACCTTGGCCTCACCCTCGACCGACACCTCACCTGGACCCCTCATCTCCAGACCATCCAGTAGAAAGCCCATTCCCGCCTCCGCCTTCTGAACCTCCTGTCTGGCCAGACATGGGGATTGCATCCTTCTACCATCCTCCACACCTACAAATCCCTCATTCGTCCTAGCCTCTGTTATGCCAGCGTTGCCTGGATCTCTGCCCCCACCCGCTTTTACAAGGCCCTCCAAATCCTTGAACGCCATGCGCTCCACCTTGCCTTCCGTATCCGCCTTCCTTCCCCCACACGGCTCCTGTATGAACTGATCCCCTTCCCCCACCTCCTCCTGTTCCTCCAACATCTCCGCATCCTTTACATTGTTCGCAGGCTTGATCCCCCCCACCCTCTGGTTTCCTCCTTCCTCTCCACCCCCCACCCGTTGCCGTGCCTCTATCGCTGTATCCCTCCCTCTCTCCACCTCCACACCCTCCATCTCCTTCATCAGGGCAATTTCCAACGCCTCCCCCTCCCGGATGACGAGCTTTGCCGTGACATCTACCCTTCCTTCCAACTATAACCTGGCCTTGGTGCCCCCCCTCCCCAGGGCACCCTTTTTCCTCTTCCTTCCTTCTCCCAGAGCGGATTTTCCTCCTTCCCCTCCCTTCCCTGAGACCCTGCACCCCATACTTGCCTCTTTCCTTCCCACATCCCTCCCTACCTGGCCTTCTTCAGCGCGCCCCCCACTCATCTCCTCCATCCCTTCCCCTCCCTCCCTTCTTCAGGTCTCCCTCATCTCCTAGCGCCTGGCAGATCCTCTGTATTGATCATCATCAGTGTGCCACATCAGTGTTGTGTTTAGTGCTGTTTCTCCTGTGCGTCAAGAGGTGTGATTTTAATTGTGTACTGCTTTGAGGTTCGTCGTCAGTGTTATGTTATGTGCTATGCCATCCGTCGATACCTTTATACTGTGCCTTGTGTTCTTTTAATCGTCGCAGTGTGTGGCTTTCTGTGTGTGCTACTTTTAAACAGTTTTTTATCTCCATTTTAGCCACCCCATTTTTTTGTCTATTGCCTTCCATGTTGTTCCCCCTTTTTTTATATCTATGTTCACCTTATTCTCTCCTTTGCTGTTTTTAAATGTCTTCTATTGTTTTGTTCTATGTCTTTCGGCTGAAGAGCAGCGCACATGCTGCTGCCAGCCCGCCCAATGGGGAATTGAAATACAATAAAGAAAAAAAAAAAATCACTTGACTCGAAGCGTGGAAGAATACGCTTATCCTCCATCTTGCCAATAACGAAATTGAAGAACACACGCTGTCGCTTGTCACTTTTACGAAGAGCTTGAAGTAGCTGAATTTGTATGGTTTCATGTGTAAACGTCGACGCAACACACGCCTGACGGACATCGTGGGCATGTTGAGCTGTCGAGCTGCACGGCGAACGGATTTCTACTGACTCCATGTGAAACTATGGAGGATGCGTTCGACGTTTGTCAACATTCAGCGACGGCCCAGCGATTTGCCTTTACACAAATAACCTGTTTCTCGGAATTGTTGATGCTATCGTCTAATGCTCTGTGCTGTAGGAGGATCCACACCATACCTAGTACGAAAGTCAAGCTGAACAGTTATTACTGACACGCACTGCGTAAAATGTAGAACATGTTGTGGCGTAACAAGACAGCTACGCCACACTGAAGTAGCCGAAAGGCACGCGTTAATCTAGAGAGGTCTGAAACAGGATACGTAATGAATGGTAGCAAGAAAAGTACGTAGCTGATATAATACTTAACTTTTAATCTATCCTTGTTGTATACATCGTTCTTCTTGTTGAGACATGCTTTAGACGATAACTATCAAACTATGTAAGGCTAATGGCGCCTTGCTAGGTCGTAGCCAGGGACTTAGCTGAAGGCTATTCTAACTATCTGCTCGGCTAATGAGCGATGCTTCGTGAGTGTAGTCGCTAGCAATGTCGTCGTACAACTGGGGCGAGTGCTAGTCCGTATCTCGAGACCTGCCTTGTGGTGGCGCTCGGTCTGCGATCACACAGTGGCGACACGCGGGTCCGACATGTACTAAATGGACCGCGGCCGATTTAAGCTACCACTTAGCAAGTGTGGTGTCTGGCGGTGACACCACAGAACACAAAAGTCTTTCTGTCGTCTCGACACCATTTTTACTAGAACTGAAGTGGGCGCACACTGCTGCTACCTAGCGGGACCCGTGTAAAACTCTAGAGTTTGCTTTTTTCAACACTACATTGTTCACGCACATATCTCAAATAACATATGATTTTTTTTTAAATCGGCTGATTATTCTTGATACACCCTGTATATTAAGTTTATTGCTGTCACTAACAAATCGTGTAAGAAAGCAAAGAAGAAGGAAAATTATTTTAGCGAAACGTAACGCGATTATTACGACATATTTAAGGGAAGCGTGATGTATCTCTCAGCGTTCAGCCAAATGTTACTTCAGTTTTTAAATGCTAGTCAGACTACTTCCTCACAATGTTGGCTGTGTTTCTTTTTCTTCGTAACTGTTAATTGTCACAGCTTTGAACTATTGTGGATGGTTGGCCTAGTGGGACAGTGTATTATTATTTTTATTGTATTTTATGGTTTTATGTACGCTTGGTTTTCAAATGATGTATTGAAATGTTCGTTGAAACCAAACTCGCCTTGTGTGTGCTTAGTCGTGTGGTAATGTGTCGATAAAGAGCTGTGACAGATTTCTTTTTGCGTGCTCTTGAGTCCGTTGAAAGTAGCCGTATTTATTTACAGCTTCATTCGCCAATCTCGCCAACGTCTCTCCAACTCTACGTCGACGAAGTGTAGCTGAAACTTTCTGTACTATATTTAGAATGACTACAAAGAGTAATATTTACTTTCAAGTCTCACTTGATTACTCGTTTATTTCTTCCTTGAATAAAGCTTTTACTATCGAGACGTAATACGTAATATTGACAATATTATAAGTTCCCTTTATCAGAGCAAGAACAAAATCAGAGTCATTAACAATACGTTCCACAACAGAGATAATAAAAATCAGAGATAATGCAACGATAATGCTTGCTTTTCTTATGGAAGGAATAACGTCGTTGGTTCCTACACACAGCACGGCATGTAACACAATTATTTCCGTAATAAAGTGTGATACTACATCAGTAACAGACAAATTCAACGGTACGGGTCCAATGACCAGTGAGTGTTACTTTGTTTTCGTCATTTAGCGCTCTTTTCGCCTCTGGCAATGATGAAACACTATGTTGCAGAGTGCTTCGGAGCCATGTTCAAATTATAGGTCTCCCGCATCTGGTTTTTCAAGTCAGTTGCCGCGCGGGATTAGCCGAGCGGTCAGAGGCGCTGCAGTCATGGACTGTGCGGCTGGTCCCGGCGGAGGTTCGAGTCCTCCCTCGGGCATGGGTGTGTGTGTTTGTCCTTAGGATAATATTGGTTAAGTAGTGTGTAAGCTTAGGGACTGATGACCTTAGCAGTTAAGTCCCATAAGATTTCACACACAGTTGAACAGTTGAACAGTTCAAGTCAGTTCATTGTCAAATGGCTCTGAGCACTATGCGACTCAACTTCTGAGGTCATCAGTCACCTAGAACCTTAGAAATAATTAAACCTAACTAACCTAAGGACATCACACACATCCATGCCCGAGGCAGGATTCGAACTTGCGACCGTAGCGGTCGCTCGGTTCCAGACTTTAGCGTCTAGAACCGCACGGCCACTGCAGTTCATTGTCCACAGGTAGTCAACAGCATTCAGTCTCCAATAGGACCATGCCTGGTAAATCACTGTTGTCGTCCCACCAATCGTCGGGTTGTAGTTAGCTTTATTTTGCCTACTGCTGAACTATACCAGAAGAGGAAATGGAGTAGAATAGGATCCGAAAATGAACTTTCCACTGGTAGACAACAAACCACCTCAGCAAAAGAGCACATACATTTATACATGCAAACATAAATACACTATGTGATTTAATGCATCCGGGCACGCCTATGTAATGGAGAATTGGCCACTGCATATTACGAGAGCCAGCATGAGGGGAGGCGGGGAATATTGTTTCATCAGTAGAGAAGGAGTAATAGCAGAACGTATCCGAGAGCCCAGTGACTTCGAACGTGGACTAGTCATTGCAGGTCACGTGAGTACCGCTTCTAAATCTGCCCGTGCGACTGTTGGTGATGTGACTGAAGTGGATACGCTAAGGAACAACCACAGATAAACCAAGGCAAAAAAAAAAAGCTCAAGTACTGACGGACACGGACGTAATTGTCGAGGGTGGTTGTAAAAAGCAGCATGAAATCAGTCGAAGGCATAATTCGTGAGGGCCAAAGTGCCCCAAGAAATACAGCTAGTACGACGACTGTGCGTAACGAGTTAAAGAGAATGGGGGTACAGTGATCGAGCAGCTTCTGGTAAGTCACACATTTCCGTATTCCACGCTGAGCGACGTTTGAGATGATGTAAAGAGCAGCGGCACAGGACGGTTGATGTCTGAAAATGATGTCGCTGTAACCTCTGGCAATCCGATGCAAAGGTTTGAGTTTACGATATTGCAGTGCCTGTGATATTCTGAATGCATGTCCATAGGAACGTGCACTGCGGCGACTATAGCAGTTAGGAAATACTTCAAACGTATTCGCAGTTGCGGATATGGACAACCATCAGCTGCAGAATGGAATGACGACAGTGTGCCAGACCGGGACTCGATCCCAGGTTTCTACATCTACATCTATACTCCGCAAGCCACATGACGATGTGTGGCGGAGGGTACCTTGAGTACCTCTATCGGTTCTCCCTTCTATTCCAGTCTCGTATTGTTCGTGGAAAGAAGGATTGTCGGTATGCCTCTGTGTGGGCTCTAATCTCTCTGATCTGATCCTCGTGGTCTCTTCGCGAGATATACGTAGGAGGGAGCAATATACTGCTTGACTGCTCGGTGAAGGTATGTTCTCGAATCGAAACTTCAACAAAAGCCCGTACCGAGCTACTGAGCGTCTCTCCTGCAGAGTCTTCCACTGGAGTTTATCTATCATCTCCGTAACGCTTTCGCGATTACTAAATGATCCTGTAACGAAGCGCGCTGCTCTCCGTTGGATCTTCTCTGTCTCTTCTATCAACGCTATCTGGTACGGATCCCACACTGGTGAGCAATATTCAAGCAATGGGCGAACAAGTGTACCGTAACCTACTTCCCTTGTTTTCGGACTACACTTCCGCAGGATCCTTCCAATGGATCTCAGTCTGGCATCTGGTTTACCGACGATTAATTTTATGTGGCCATTCCATTTTAAATCCCTCCTAATGTGTACTCCCAGATAAATTATGGAATTAACTGCTTCCAGTTATCGCGACGGTCGCCTTACCATTTGGATACCCGGGCGAGATTCACGGCCAGACTCGAAAACTTACATACAGTGTTCGTGAACCACGCGTGTGCAACGTGTACTCTTACATCCATCATGCATTTTTTCGTTCAGGTGAGACATTTTACTTGAAAATCGCTTGCCCAGTGTCGGCCGATAAACACGATATTTGTGTTATGCTGAATTGCGATGCAAGGATCCTTTGGCCGTGCACGGGAATATACAAAATGGATGTACGTGTAAATGTTGTAAATGCATAGTTGACGACATATGGAAGTTTGATCCTGACCGTGAGTCATGCACGCTCGCGATAAGCGAGAACTCCGGGTTCGAGCCCCGCTCCAGCACAAATTTTAACTGTTGTCATTCCATTCTACAGCTGATGGTTGTCCACATCCGCAGTTGCGAGTACATTTAATGGGTCTGGGTTTCGCGAATGTCTGGAGAATTTTAGCTGGCATTACGTGTAGGACCAACAGTGAAGAACGGAGGTGGTGGTGTTGGAGTAGAGGGGTGTTCAGAGCGTCGTCCCCTTATTGCGCTTAAGAAAAGGCTAAATGCAGAAGGGTATGAATACGTTTTACAGCATTGTGTACTCCGTGCAGCTGATGAACAGTTGCGAGACGATGGCTGTATTCGCATGACAAAAGCAGCAATGCTTTGTGGGTAATAGCATCCTGAAGTACGCTAGCTGCCACGAGTCCCTACCTGAGCCCAATGCAACACTTTTGGGAAGAGTTAGAACGCCGATTTCGCTCCGGACGCCATCGTACAACATCACTGCTTTCTTTGGTTTTAGCTCTCGTTTAAGAATAGGCTGCCATTCCTCCTCATACATTTAGATACCCCATTGAAAGCATTCCCAGCAGAGTTAAAACTGTCGTAAAGGCGAAGATTGGGTACCATTATTAATGTTGACTAATGGTGTCCGGATACTTTTGATCAGAGGTGTGTATGTCATGTGCCTTGTGTCTAAGAAAGTAATCAGGAGTGAAAACGATAAGACACATGTTAAGATAATGAGTGGAGAATGTATTGGAATAAAATGAATCGGTTGTACACCTGCGTCAAGTACAGCTAGGTCAGTTTCTGATGATCCCATAGGATCTGGACTGGAGGCACTTTCTTTTTCTTTTTTTGATGTAAGCACTCACATCTGTAGCACTGAGATTCAGTAGTTCGAGACACGGATTCTGCCGAATCAGGAGCAGCGCAATATGGCTGGAGATTTTTAACATTGAAACCTCCCTTTAGGAAAATTTATGAATGACTGTGCTGATAAACCCCTTACGTTATTTGATTTTCGAACAGTTGAGCAAAACTGAGCTTACTCCGACATTTCGCTCTTTACTTATTCTGATCAACACTAAACTGACACACAATATTTTTGGCGCAACGCAATCTGACTTTCAATAATCCCTACAAAAGAATGGGCCTGACTAACAATAACCTATACCTTTCATGAATCACTTACCTCACAAAAATCTTCGTTTCTCGAACTACTGCAATACAGCGAGCGCCAATACTGCCAGCTAAATAAAATATTCTAACTACTGAAGGCACTGACTATTGATAGGCATAGTTAGCAAATGAAAGATTTTTATAGAGAACAAACAATGTATTTACCTTAATAATGTTCAAAAATGTATCAGTTCATGATATCCAATATTACAAATCTACTCTTTCTGATAGACGCACACGTCCAGATCGTCCGCTCTCAAAATTCTGCCATCTCTCTCCCCACATCCACCACTGCTGGCGGCTTACCTCCAACTGCACAACGCTACGCGCTGTTCACATCCAACTGCCCAACACTACAACAGCGAATATTCCACAGGCTGCACACAGCACAGCCAGTGATTTTGATATAGAGCGCTACGTGGCGTTACCAACATAAAAACCTAAACAGCCTACATACATCATCTCACTTGTCCGAGGACGCTGGAGTAGGCGTTTAATCGACTGCGACAGGACTCAAGCGGCGTCGCGAGTGTTTGAAATCGGCCAGTCTGATAGCGGTGACTCGAGTCTGGGGACGTGAGTTATGGGCAGGGGCAGAGCCGGCCGTCCTATAAGAAGCGCGCATTAAAAATAGCGGCGAGCGCCGACTGCTGCCCGCCGTCCGCCGCCTCCTACAGTGTCCGGTCACTGGCCGCCGGTATACACTCGGCCACTTCCACTCCATTAACTCACCGGCGGCCGGAGCGCCCTCCAAGAAACTAGAACACAGAGCTCAGAACACGAAAGCTGGCTATTAGCTCCTCCGCGCACAGAAACTGACTCCTCATTACGCCAAGAATCGCTAAAGGGGGCAAATTTTCTTCGCCAGAGATCATTTTTAAAGCACTCAGAAAGCTGTATAATGCATGACAAAAAAACTGAAGCACCCAGAAAGGGAGTAGGTAGCGAAATTTCACTAGTTGATACGGTATGTGATGTTATCTCATTCATTACAATATCAAGTCAAGTTTATAAAGAACTGGCCAGTGTGACGTCACTTACCAGTATGACGTTGTACCCGAACGTACCCTAATGCATACATTGATTCGGTCGGGAAGGATGTCATAAAGCTGTTGCCTCCTCTCCAGAGGCAAGCTACCACAGAACTCTTTTAACTGGCCTGTATCTCTCACATCGATCTGTTGTAGAATTTTAGAACATGCTTTTTGCTCGCGTATCATGTCATTTCTGGAAACCCAGAATCTACTCTGCAGGAATCGACATGGATTCCGGAAACAGCGATCGTGTGAGACCCAACTCGCTTTATTTGTCCATGGGACCCAGATTATATTAGATACAGGTTCCCAGGTAGATGTCATTTTCCTTGACTTCCGGAAGGCGTTCGATGCAGTTCCGCTGTCGCCTGATAAAGTAAGAGCCTACGGAATATCAGACCAGCTGTGTGGCTGGATTGAAGAGTTTTTAGCAAACAGAACACAGCATGTTATCAATGGAGAGACGTCTACAGACGTTAAAGTAACCTCTGGCGTGCCACAGGGGAGTGTTATGGGACCATTGCTTTTCACAATATATATAAATGACCTTGTAGATAGTGTCGGAAGTTCCATGCGGCTTTTCGCGGATGAAGCTGTAGTATACAGAGAAGTTGCAGGATTAGAAAATTGCAGCGAAATGCAGGAAGATCTGCAGCGGATAGGCACTTGGTGCAGGGAGTGGCAACTGACGCTCAACATAGACAAATGTAATGTATTGCGAATACATAGAAAGAAGGACCCTTTATTGTATGGTTATATGATAGCGGAACAAACACTGGTAGCAGTTACTTCTGTAAAATATCTGGGAGTGTGCGTGCGGAACGATTTGAAGTGGAATGATCATATAAAATTAATTGTTGATAAGGCGAGTGCCAGGTTGAGATTGATTGGGAGAGTCCTTAGGAAATGTAGTCCATCAACAAAGGAGGTGGCTTACAAAACGCTCGTTCGACCTATACTTGAGTATTGCTCATGAGTGTGGGATACGTACCAGATCGGGTTGACGGAGGAGATAGAGAAGATCCATAGAAGAGCGGCGCGTTTCGTCACAGGGTTATGTGGTAAGCGTGATAGCGTTACGGAGATGTTTAGTAAACTCAAGTGGCAGACTCTGCAAGAGAGGCGCTCTGCATCTCGGCGTAGTTTGCTGTCCAGGTTTCGAGAGGGTGCGTTTCTGGATGAGGTATCGAATATACTGCTTCCCCCTACTTATACCTCCCGTGGAGATCACGAATGTAAAATTAGAGAGATTCGAGCGGGCACGGAGGCTTTCCGGCAGTCGTTCTTCCCGCGAACCATGCGCGACTGGAACAGGAAACACCGGTGGGTGGCTTGCGGACTATAAATGTAGATGTAGATGTAGATGGTCTCAGTATCCTGGATACGGGCAGCGGGACGGAGCTCCGTCCGAGCTGGTCGCACACAGGTTCTGTCGGTGACAACTATCACTGTAGATCTTTCTGGCCAAGGGAGCAGCTCAGCATCACGCCGACACGTGCACTGACACGTGCCATTTGTGGACGAGCATTGTCCTGCTGAAAAATGGCACCGCGATACAGTCGCATGAGCGATAATGCATAAGGGCGCAGGAAGTCCGTGGCGTACCGCTGTGCCATCGACCTAAGTGTACGTCTGCAAGGATACTCCGCGAGCCACCACACGGCGAGCGGTGCAGGGTACGCTGTACCACTAGTTATCATTCCCTTGCCTGTTCCACTCGCAAACAGAGCGAGGGAGAAGCGACTGTTTGTTCGCCTCCGTAGGAGACCTAATTTCTCGTACATCATCTTCGTAGCCATTACTTGAAGTGTATGTTGGCGCTAGAATCGTTCGGCAGTCAGCTCCAAATGCCGGTTCTCAACATTTTCTCAGTGGCGTTCCTCGAAGAGAATGTCGCCTTCCCTCCAGGGATTCCCACTTGAGCTCCCGAAGCATCCCCGTAACACTTACTTGTTATTCGAACCTCCTGGTAACAAGTCCAGCAGCCTGCCCCTGAATTGCTTCGTTGTCTTCCATCAGTCCGACTTGGTGCGAATGCCACACACTCGCCTGTATGGCGTCTCCTCTACAGATGAACCGCACTACCCTAAAATTCTCCCAATAAACCGGAGTCGATCATTCGGCGACCTACCAGCCACGACCTCAAGTCATACCCGACAGCTCCGCACGTCACGACACCAGAGTAACACCACTGTGCCTCGGCCAGCCACTCTAAGAATGCGACCTCCCCCAGTCGACCGCTACACGTAGACAATGGCCATCCAGGGTAGTACAGCAGCGCTATTCATCGTCGAACACAATGGGACGCCATTCATCAGCAGTCCATGCTTCCCGGTCACGACTCCACTCCAAAAGCAGCCATTTGTGATATGTATGGGAAGGTAATCCCCTAATCCGACCAGTGGTGCGGAATCTCTCAGAATGTTACAGCGACTCCAGGCGCAGACGTGAAGGAGTTACGACGTGCCTAGTGGACAATACGGCCATCCTTCCGGTGTCGTTGCCTTCATATGCGTTCCAACATCAGACCGCTGTCATGTCCGAACGTGCCACAGATTTGTATACAGCACAATCTGACCAACCGCCCAAATGGAAAAGCACAACTGCACCCCTTTAAAAATGGCTCTGAGCACTATGGGACTTAACATCTGAGGTCATCAGTCCCCTAAAACTTAGAACTACTTAAACTTAGCCTAAGGACATCACCCACATCCATGCCCGAGGCAGGATTCCAACTTGCGACCGTAGCGGTCGCGCGGTTCCAGACTGAAGCGCCTAGAACCGCTCGGCCACACTGGCCAGTCATTCCACCAGGAAGAGGGTACACGGCTCGTGTTGTCTGTAGTTGAGCCACCTCTAGACGGTCAATACCGCGATTCGATTGCGCCTGCATTGTTACCTTGTGCCACGAAGGGCTGTCAACAAGGGAAGAGTCCAGACGTCTCGGAGTGAACCAAAGCGATGTTGTTCGGACGTGGAGGAGATACAGCTAGACAGACTTGCGAGTAGAAAACATATGCTTTGAAATCTAGAGAGTGGTAAACGAAAAAAGCAAAACTCTGATGTTAGCATGCGATAATTATTTAGGCTGGTTCACATCTGCTAACTAATGCAGATTATTCATTAGTTTATTTCCATAGAAAACAAGCGCCTTAGTTTTCTCAGGGGATGCCACTTTCTTGAAAAGAATCGTCATAGGCATTTTAACTGATACCGCGCCTAGATGAATCAGCAGGAATGGTGAGCTCGCAGGTCGTTAGTGCTGGTCTTGCTGATGGTGCTCAAGTCCGTAGAGAGGAGCTCTGTGGCGACGACACGACACTGGGAATCTGCCGGTGACTCGTGCCGCTGGCGCCGGTGCTGGTATTGTTACGCGGTGACTCAGCGTTCTCGCGGCTGTGTCACCGAGTCATGGGCCACAGACTCTAGCGGGAAAGCGTAAACAAGCTTACCAATAGAGGAGAGAGCTTCAAACAGCTAGTATTTTGATGTTCGTACAATAGTGCACAAATAGCAGCTTTTCTTCCACAGAAAAGATGTCTGTCGAACAAATAATTTGATTTCGTTTGCATAAAATTCGGTGTATAATTCTCTAAGTTTTTGTTGCAAAAAGGTAGGGAAACGTTTGTGTTTCTTCTTGCTCTCCCATTTCAGTAGCTTCATATTTGTACAACAATGCCATAGTATTTACACACACCTTTAAGAACCTAAATAAGTAAGGCATACTCTGGTGGATGACATGCAAGCAGCAGGCCGCTGTGGTCGAGCGGTTCTACGCGCTTCAGTCTCGAACTGCGCGACCACAACGGTCGCAGGTTCGAATCCTGCCTCGGGCATGGATGTGGGTGATCGCAATCTTCAGTACAGTAAGCGATGCTATACAGTGAATGTCCATGTTGGTATTGTGAGTAATGTATGCTAGAAATCGACATGTCAGTTTTAAAGTAACGGGTATGTATACACATGTTATTGTGATTTCAAGTGTTCATCACCTCTTTATTACAACTTCAGAGCCCAGTGTGAACATTCTTAGTGATACATAAGTTCATCAGATGGCGACGTGGTAGTATGTATCGACATTATCATCTCACATCAGATTGAGGCATGCCACATAATTACATATGCCTCAATTATTATCATAACATATGACCCAAGTCGATATTCTACAGTTAAAAAATAGCTGTTTGTAAAATGATTTGCAACATCCATAAAATATAATTAATACATTAACCTTCTTATATCTTTTTAGAATTTTCTTTAAAAATGTTTTATTAAAATTGTTAAATATCCTTTGGCAAATTTTTATTCATACAAAATCACAAACAATATGACAACCCATAACCAGTTAAAAGGTCTATATGTATATGTAATGGTATCATATACAAGGTGAACATTAACAAAACTGACAAACTGCAGTTACAGATTCCTGACTGGAAATGGAGCAAAAAACGTCCAACGAACATGTGTCCAAAAATGCATCGTTGCCGTGGTAGGTGGTGCTGACGAATTTAAGTTCCTCTGACCACGTGCCTTGGATTGCTGTTGTGTTGCAGGCTCTGTGATTGACACAGCATACCGTAAGCACCAAAATGGTCCGGTATCCACGTCTAGATGAAGTCGAAATGATATTTGTGCACGGCCAAGAACGTGGAAACATCGAAAGACAGAACCAGGTCTTCCAGATCTGGTGTACACACAGCCCGCCGCCTCCCTGCATGTTCGACTGTCTGAAAGGACCAATGATCACACAAACGCCCACAAAGGTCGTCAAATGTTGTGTTGTGCAGTTGGCGTCTGTGAGGGTACTTGTTTTGGTATAGGCGTACTACCTCTAGACCGTTTTCATCTACTTGGCCGCACACAAACTCCATCTCGTCTTGTTCCCGATGTGAATACCGAGCCGTTCTGTTGCTTACAGTACGCTGCGTCAATCACACAGCCCGCAACACACAAGGAACACACAGCACATGGTCACAGTAACTTTCATTCGTCAGCGCCGTCTGCCGTGGCAACGATTCATTTCCGGACACATGTTTTTAGGACCTTTTTTGCCTCCGTTTCCAGTCAGTAATCAGTCCCTGCAGTTTGTCGCTTTTATTAATGTCCACTCAGTATATGATGATTTTAATACATCCAAAAATAGCTCGATGTCCACAGGCACACATATGCTATTTCATCAGAATACATTCAAAGTACAGGGTGTTTCAAAAATGACCGGTATATTTGAAACGGCAATAAAAACTAAACGAGCAGCGATAGAAATACACCGTTTGTTGCAATATGCTTGGGACAACAGTACATTTTCAGGCGGACAAACTTTCGAAATTACAGTAGTTACAATTTTCAACAACAGATGGCGCTGCAAGTGATGTGAAAGATATAGAAGACAACACAGTCTGTGGGTGCGCCATTCTGTACGTCGTCTTTCTGCTGTAAGCGTGTGCTCTTCACAACGTGCAAGTGTGCTGTAGACAACATGGTTTATTCCTTAGAACAGAGGATTTTTCTGGTGTTGGAATTCCACCCCCTAGAACACAGTGTTGTTGCAACAAGACGAAGTTTTCAACGGAGGTTTAATGTAACCAAAGGACCGAAAAGCGACACAATAAAGGATCTGTTTGAAAAATTTCAACGGACTGGGAACGTGACGGATGAATGTGCTGGAAAGGTAGGGCGACCGCATACGGCAACCACTGAGGGCAACGCGCAGCTAGTGCAGCAGGTGATCCAACAGCGGCCTTGGGTTTCCGTCCGCCGTGTTGCAGCTGCGGTCCAAATGACGCCAACGCCTACGTATCGTCTCATGCGCCAGAGTTTACACCTCTATCTGTACAAAATTCAAACGCGGCAACCCCTCAGCGCCGCTACCATTGCTGCACGAGAGACATTCGCTAACGATATAGTGCACAGGATTGATGACGGCGATATGCATGTGGGCAGCATTTGGTTTACTGACGAAGCTTATTTTTACCTGGACGGCTTCGTCAATAAACAGAACTGGCGCATATGGGGAACCGAAAAGCCCCATGTTGCAGTCCCGTCGTCCCTGCATCCTCAAAAAGTACTGGTCTGGGCCGCCATTTCTTCCAAAGGAATCATTGGCCCATTTTTCAGATCCGAAACGATTACTGCATCACGCTATCTGGACATTCTTCGTGAATTTGTGGCGGTACAAACTGCCTTAGACGACACTGCGAATACCTCGTGGTTTATGCAAGATGGTGCCCGGCCACATCGCACGGCCCACGTCTTTAATTTCCTGAATGAATATTTCGATGATCGTGTGATTGCTTTGGGCTATCCGAAACATACAGGAGGCGGCGTGGATTGGCCTCCCTATTCGCCAGACATGAACCCCTGTGACTTCTTTCTGTGGGGACACTTGAAAGACCAGGTGTACCGCCAGAATCCAGAAACAATTGAACAGCTGAAGCAGTACATCTCATCTGCATGTGAAGCCATTCCGCCAGACACGTTGTCAAAGGTTTCGGGTAACTTCATTCAGAGACTACGCCATATTATTGCTACGCATGGTGGATATGTGGAAAATATCGTACTATAGAGTTTCCCAGACCGCAGCGCCATCTGTTGTTGAAAATTGTAACTACTGTAATTTCGAAAGTTTGTCTGCCTGAAAATGTACTGTTGTCCCAAGCATATTGCAACAAACGGTGTATTTCTATCGCTGCTCGTTTAGTTTTTATTGCCGTTTCAAATATACCGGTCATTTTTGAAACACCCTGTATATTTACCACAATGGAGCTATTTAATGTTTGTTATCAGTTACGATATTTAAATTAGCTTGTTCACTACAACACGTGGCTCGACATCTATCTGAAATCTCTTCACCTGATGTCTGTATAGTATCAGACCACCTGTTATTTAGGTGAACACTCTTCCAATGTTTAAAAAAATGGTTCAAATGGCTCTGAGCACTATGCGACTTAACTTCTGAGGTCATTAGTCGCCTAGAACTTAGAACTAGTTAAACCTAACTAACCTAAGGACATCACACACATCCATGCCCGCGGCAGGATTCGAACCTGCGACAGTAGCGGTCGCTCGGTTCCAGACTGTAGCGCCTAGAACCGCACGGCCACTCCGGCCGGCACCAATGTTTAATATAACCAATGTACAATTATTACGCTATGTGATTTTGCAGTCGTTATAAAATGAGTCCATGCTCACTAACATATGCCTGTGCTTAGAACAAAAATGTTCATGTGGTATTCACCCTAGATGACAAATGTCAAAAATGCCATCATGTAGCAGAATACGCCTACCATCCAGGTCGTCATAATTTTAAAAATATTTTTACAACAAATCCTTAAGACAAATTTTCATACAGAATTACATTGTAGGCCAATCTTTACCTAAAAAACTTTTTCCTAAAATATTTTTAAAATCTTTTAAGTATTCTTAATGTCAAATTACATTACATAACCTAAGACTTTTTAAAATCCTATGCATGTCTATCAGTCTAAATAAACAGTTCACGGATTTAGTTATGAGCAACTGCAATTCCATGTAAAATATTAATTTTACACTGCTACATTAAATGTTGTAAGTATGTCACCTAGACATCAAGTCCGAAATTGCAAGTAGATATTTGGTAACTATTTCTCATTTCTAGACGTCGAACGACATATTCTCGTATACAAGCTCGTACAAACAGCATGTTCACCAACAACAAAAATGCAAAATATTCGTTGTAGCTCCATTGGTAAATAGGCACAGTGTATATTTTCCAGAGGAAAAATATCATAATTTATTAATTGTACCTTTGATTTCGAGTTATGATGGAGGTAATAAAATTAGCATACACATGGAATTATGACACATATAGGATTTTTAAAAAGTTCTAAGTTTACCTTATGTAATTTGAAGTCAAGAATTGTTTGAAAGTTTTCAAAATATTTTGGGATTTTTTTACATGAAGATTGGCCTATAATGTAATTCTGTATGGAAAACAGTCTTAAGGATTTGTTGTAATATGATTTTAAGATTATTATGATGTGGTCACTGGCCATATTCTGTTACATGTTGGCATTTTTGACATTCGTCATCTAGGATGAATATCATGTAAACACATTTCTTCTAGCTCAGGCATATGTAAAACTGATCTGGTAACGCCAGATCATGGACTAAACTTAATGTCGATTGCAATCTCATATGGTGTAATAAATGCACATTGATTATATTAAATATTGGAAGTGTTCACCCAGATATCAGGCGATCCGATTGCATAAAAGCGTCAGTTGATGAGATTTCGCGTAGATCTCGAGTGAAGCGTTGTCGTGGATAAGCTCATGTAAATATCATAATTTATAACAAAAGCAAAAACAAATAGCTCCATTGTTGTATATGTATTCTGATGGAACATCGTATCTGTGCCTTTAGATATTAAGGTAGTCCTGGATGTATTAATACCAATCTACATATGATTTTAAGTGGTTATAGATTGACGTATTGCTCGTGACTTTGTATGAAGAAAACTTTGCCAAAGACTATTTAAGAATTTTTATAAAATGTTTTTAAAAAATTAAAAAAGGTTCGTGTATAAATTAGGTCTTATATACTGGCCATTTCACAGACAATTTTTTAAATTTGTTGAATATTGTCTTATATGTTATGATGGTAATTGAGGCATATCTAATTATATGGAATGCCTTGATCTGATGTGTGATGTAATGTCGATTGGTACTACGAATGCACCATCTGATATACTGATGTATCCCTAAGAATGTTTGCGACGGATCTTCAAATGGTTCAGATGGCTCTGAGCACTATGGGACTCAACTGCTGTGGTCATAAGTCCCCTAGAACTTAGAACTACTTAAACCTAACTAACCTAAGGACATCACACACATCCATGCCCGAGGCAGGATTCGAACCTGCGACCGTAGCGGTCGTGCGGTTCCAGACTGTAGCGCCTTTAACCGCTCGGTCACTTCGGCCGGCTACGACGGGATCTGTCAGTAGTAGAGTACGAATAATATGGACACTTGTAGTCGGCGCAATAACATATATGTATATAGCTGTTATTTTAAAATTAAAGTGCCGACTTCTAGCATAGCTCACGATACCAACATGGACATAAAGTGTGTAGCACCACTTACTGTACTGAAGGAGATGATTGTGTAACGATGTAAACATAGGTATGTTGTTATTCCATGTATTGCAAATCTTGGATATAAGTAAGTCCGCTGTATCCTAGCATTTTCTGTCCCATATTTTGAAGATCGAAAGATGGCAACAGAGAATTTCTGAAAATGTAACCTACATAAATAAGTTGTTTTAGTGATCTTGGCAGTTAAAAATTTATTCAGTGTTCACAGCATTAAAATAATGTGAGTAAAAGTATCGGCTGAAAAGTGTCGAGCAGGTACTCTACGTGATCAAAAGTATTCGGACACCTGTCTGAAAATGACTTACAAGTTCTTGGCGCGCTCCATCGGTAATGCTGGAATTCAATATGGTGTTGGTCCACCCTTAGCCCTGAAGAGAGCTTCCACTCTCGCGAGCATACGTTCAATCAGGTGCTGGAAAGTTTCTTGGGGAATGGCAGCCCATTCTTCATGCAGTGCTGCACTGAGGAAAGGTATCGATGGCAGTCGGTGAGGCCTGGCACGAAGTCGGCGTTCCAAAACATCCATATTCTATAGGATTCAGGTCAAGACTCTGTGCAGGCCAGTCCATTACAGGGATGTTATTGTCGCGTAACCACTCCGCCACAGGCCGCACATTATGAACAGATGCTCGATCGTGTTGAAAGATGCAGTCGCCATCCCCGAATTGCTCTTCAACAGCGGGAAGTAAGAAGGTGCTTAAAACATCAATGTAGGCCTGTGCTGTGATAGTCCCACGAAGAAAAATAAGGGGTGGAAGCCCCCTCCATGAAAAACACGACCACACCATAACAGCATCGCCTCCGAATTTTACTGTTGGCACTACACACGCTGGCAAATGATGTTCACCGGGCATTCGCCATACCCACACCCTGCCATCGGGTGGCCACATTGTGTACCGTGATTCGTCACTCCACACAACGTTTTTCCACTGTTCAATCGTCCATTGTTTACGCTCCTTACACCAAGCGAGGCGTCGTTTGGCATTTATCGGCGTGATGTGTGGCTTATGAGTAGCCGCTCGACCATGAAATCCAATTTTTCTCACCTCGCGCGTAACTGTCATAGTAATTGCAGTGGATCCTGATGCAGTCTGGAATTCCTGAGTAATGGTCTGGATAGATGTCTGTCTATTACGCATTACGACCCTCTTCAACTGTCGGCGGTCTTCGTCAGTCAACAGACGAGGTCGACCTGTACGCTTTTGTGCTGTACGTGTCCTTTCCCGTTTCCACTTCACTATCACATCAGAAACAGTGGACCTAGGGATGTTTAGGAGTGTGGAAGTCTCGCGTACAGACGTATGACGCAAGTACACCCAACCACCTGACAACGTTCGAAGTCTGCGAGTTCTGCGGAGCGCCCCATTCTGCGCTCTCACGATGTCTACTGAAGTCGCTGATACGGAGTACCTGGCAGTAGGTGGCAGCAAAATGCACCTAATATGAAAAACGTATGTTTTTGGGGGGTGTTCGGATACTTTTGATCACATAGTGTATGTATCGGTATCCAGAAAGTATTCGATAGGAAGAAGAATCGATATTTGTTGTGTGTCCCTAGTTGGGAGCAAGTAGGGCACCTGCGATCGGTCTACGCAAGGCGGCGTGCCGCGAGTATAGCCGCCAAGTTCAGGGCTGGCTGTCTGCATTGTTCTCTGCCGTCCTGTCCTGGCCGGGACGGCTGCCAGGGTCCGCCACAACTGGAGCTGTGCCCGCGATCCGCTATGGCGCCACTCGCTTACATCACAGGCACACTCCGCAGACACTGCCCGAGCCGGCTCAACCGGCGCTCCCCACCTGCTACGCCCGCATTAAATCAGTGCGGAGTCCATGCAGCAAATAAGCGGCAAATCGTTATATGTATCGATAGCCCGCCATTAGCGTCGCGTTTGTTTCTTGGCGCCCAATCGGTTGTGTTGCCTAGCAGATCCATACACTTTCATGAATACCCGTTACAGAACAACGGACGCCCGTCTCGCTCATCGGGTCATTGAGGGGGACGCGAAGATGACGAAGATAAAAAGTTTGAGTGATGAAAGGTGTTCCGTGTACAGTCATCCTCAAAAGTATCCGAATGACCTGAATTGCATTTTACCTGATTCGCATACAACCCACATAACGCAGATGTCTAGGAGGTCCTCTAATCGCTCCTTGGTACAGTCGTTTGACTATTGAAAATGGTTCCAACAAGTCACCACTAGAAAACACTGCTCTGTATCGCAATAACTCAAGATGGAAAGTAATACCACGATATTACAAATATCAGGGAACGCCTTATCACAGATAAGACTGTCCTTAAGCCTTGTAAGCTCACATTTATTGCAATAAATGGCATACCTGAAATGTTACCACTCTCACTATTACGCCAGATAGGTAATGCACGTCGTATCCATGATTTCCTCTTCAAAGTAACATACCATACTTGTTATATAACACAAAATGTCATTAAAAATTTACGTTATTCACGAGCAGCTATTTGAAAATATGTATGAACTTCAAATGACACGACGAACCGTCTCGTTCTGCATATGGATTCAAACCCAGATCATGCAGAGTAAGATTTCGTGACTGATGGAAACTAACTGTCATTCCTGACTAGGCGTAAACAGAGAGATATACCTCGATCTTAGACAGTATCAGTTAGCAAATATAAATTTTAAATTATATAACGTAAACATTTTTAACGGTCGCGAATTCCTACCCAGCATCTATTGTCCCTGTTAACGAACTACGAGAGGTGTTAAGTATTGCTTCTTCACAAGTAACTTACTTGAAATGCCGTGAGGTAAAGCTTGGTGTTGGACAGGGATTCGAACCCAGAACCTAATCGGATTGCTATCGAAGCATAATCAACTGTGACATATAGCATTTTCTCGGCAGTAGCTAGATGTTTTAACTGAAATGACGAGACGAAACATTACTTCTTTCCTTCCCAGGACTCCAACCCGGCACCTATCGCTGTTTTATTCTAGAGAAAACGAACGTTAAATATGGGTTTGTAACACCAGCAGCGACATGTGAGCATGTTTGAACTAGAAATAATATGACGAAGAGTTTAGTGGTGACTGAAAATCGAACCCCACACATATCGTTGTTGACTACACACAAAGAGACGTCAGCTACCGAATTTTTCTCCACCAGCAGCTCGGAATAACGTCCTTGAACTTACAGTGATCTCGCAAATAGTTCTGTGTCTCACTAGCCGAGGCAGCTAGTTCATGGCGATTTGGTCAATCAAGTAAACGAATGTACTGAACATGCTGCAAACCACTACAGGGAGCCTGTGTGTCAGAATTCTCATCGAGTGTGCCGCAACGGTGTTATGATAGAGAAATGAGTTTCAGAGAAGAGGATTTGGTGATCTGTTGGATTGATGATGGGTTCATATGATGATGGTCTGGGTTCGATTGCAACTTCTGCCGATGATTTTTCATAGGGAGAGGCAGATTCTATTCTCTTCTGGCTACGCCAAGCGAAGAAGGAATAATGGCATTGTGGTCTGAGAATCACATTAAACATGATATTCCTCCTCTACCAAGTAGACCGTAGGTTGAAATGTGAGCTTACAAGCCTTAAGGACAGTCTTATCTGTGATAAGGTGTTCCCTGATATTTGTAATATCGTGGTATTACTTTCCATCTTGAGTTATTGCGATACGGAGCAGTGTTTTCTAGTGGTGACTTGTTGGAACCATTTTCAATAGTCAAACGACTGTACCAAGGAGCGTTTAGAGGACCTGCTAGACAGCTGCGTTATGTGGGTTGCATGTGGATCAGGCCAAATGCAGTTCAGGTCGTTCGGATACTTTTGAGCACGACTGTACATGTTTGCCGCGTAGCATTGCAGCTGATTCGTTCAGTGAACAATTTAAGCAAATTGGTCTCCGCTGCTGTCACCTCTCTGCTGAACTCAAACAGAAGAATATGTCGGAAGTGTTCCGATTTCTCCACTTGCCACTCCCTTTCCTAGCGTCCAGAGCTCCACTTACTATTTCCAAATCGCAAAATGACAATGTGTAAACTCAAATAGCAAAAGTGAACTACAAATGAAAAATGACAGTAAATAAATAAATCCAAGCAACCGGATACCAACGTTAAAACAAAAACAAAAAGAAAAAAAGAAAGAGATACAACCTCCTATACCAACCTAATAAATCAGTCGCTGTTGAGGGAATTAGATTAGGAAATGAGACACTGAAAGTAATTGACGAGTTTTCTTATCTAAGGAGCAAAGTAAATGACAGTGGTCGGAAGAGAAGATATAAAATGCAGACTGGAAATAGCAAGAAAAAACGTTTCTGAAAGATGGGAATAGAATGTATATCTAAGTGTTGGAAGTGAAACGTGAACGATAAACAGTTCAGAGCAGAAGATGATAGAAGCTTTTAAAACGCAGTTCTATAGAAGAATGCCCCAGTGGCGCAATTAGTTAGCGCACGGTACTTATAAGGCAGTAACCGTGAGCAATGCAGGGGTTGTCAGTTCGGGCCTCAACTGGAGCATACTTTTGTGCACCGCTCGTGGTCTCGCGGTAGCGTTCTCGCTTCCCGAGCACGGGGTCCCGGGCTCGATTCCAGGCAAGGTCGGGGATTTTCACCTGCCCCGAGATGAGCGGGTGTTGTTGTGTCGTCTTCATCATCATCATTCATCCCCATTACGGTCGGAGGAAGGCAACGACAAACTTTACCTAGTACGCCGGTGCGGGTCTCCCGCATCGTTCCTCTACGCTTTCAAGAAGCATGGGACTTCATTTCCGCAGAACACTGTTGATTATTATGCAGACGGAGATGACCAAGTAAGAGCACACTGAGAACCGTGTGAGGTTACTATCCTACTTGCCGTTACGGTTCAGACACGGTGTGAGATGCTTCCAGTCACAAAACGCCATGTCTCACGTAGTTTGATTTATTTATTTATTTATTTATTTTTTGAGTCATCAGGCTTCTGACTGGTTTGATCTGGTCCGCCACCCTCTTCATCTGAGACGAGCAGTTGCAAACTATGTCCTCAATTATTTGCTGAATGTGTTAAAATCTCTGACTTCCTCTACAGTTTCTACCCTTTACATCTCCTTCTAGGGCCGTGGAAGTTACTCCGTGATGTCTTAACAGATGCCCTATCACTCTGTCCCTTCTTTTTGTCAGTGTTTATCGGAGAGGCTTCTCATTTCTTATCTTATCATCCCACCTAACTTTCAACGTTATTCTGTAACACCACGTCTCAAATGCTTCGATTCTCTTCTGGTTTTCCACAGTCCATGTTTCATTACCATGCAATGCTGTGCTCCACACGTACATTTTCCGAAATTTCTTCCTCAAATTAAGACTTATGTTTGACACTAGTGCCGCGCGGGATTAGCCGAGCGGTCTAAGGGGCTGCAGTCATGGACTGTGTGGTTGGTCCCGGCGGAGGTTCGAGTCCTCCCGCGGGCATGGGTGTGTGTGTCTGTCCTTAGGATAATTTAGGTTAAGTAGTGTGTCAGCTTAGGGACTGATGACCTTAGCAGTTAAGTCCCATAAGATTTCACACACATTTGATACTAGTAGATTTCTCTTGGCCAGGTATGCCCTTTCTGCCAGTACTAGGTTGCTTTTGATGTCCTCCTTGCTCTGACCGTCTTGGGTTATTTTCCTGCCTAGGTAACAGAATTCCTTAACTTCATCTACTTCGTGATCACCAATCCTGATGTTAAGTTTCTCGCTGTTCTCATTTCTGCTACTTCTTACTTTCTTCTTTCTTCGATTTACTCTCAATCCATATTGTGTACTCATCAGACTGTTCATTCCATTCACCAGATTGTGTAATTCTTCTTCACTTTCACCCAGGTTAGCAATATCATCAGCGAACCTCACCATTGATATTCTGTCACCTTGAATTTTAATTCCACTATTGAATCTTTCTTTTATTTCGATATATAGATTGAACAGTAGGGGAGAAAGACTACACCCTTTTTAATCCAAGCACTGCCTTCTTCGTCTCCATTGCATATTACTCGTCTTTCCCTGTAGCTTACCCCTACTTTATCGAATTTCGACCATTCTGCACCATTTTACATTGTCGTAAGCTTTCTCCAAGTCGACAAATCCTAGTAATGTGTCTTGGTTTTTCTGTAGTCTTGATTCTATTACTAACCGCAAGGTCAGAATTGCCTCTCTCGTGCCTTTACCTTTCCTAAAGCCAAACTGATCGTCATCCAGCGCATCCTCAAATTTCTTTTCCATTCTTCTGTATATTATTCTTGTCAGCAACTTGGATACATGAGCTGTTAACCTGCCTGTGCGATAATTTTCGCACTTGTCGGCTCTTTCATTCTTCGGAACTGTGTGGATGATATTTTTCCGAAAGCCAGACGGTACAATGCCAGACTTATACATTCTACACACCAATGTAAATAGTCGTTTTGTTGCTCCCTTCATATGCTTCCCGTATCTTTTCATCTCCGGCTTGCGACGTCGGCATGTATACCTGAACCATTGTTGTCAGTGTTAGTTTGCTGTCCATTCTGATGAGAACAACCCTATCACTGAACAGTTCATAGTAACTCATTCTCTGCCCTACCTTCCTTTCATAACGAATCCCAACCCCGTTATGCGATTTTCTGCTGTCGTCGATATTACCCTACACTCCTCTGACCAGAAATCCTTGTCTGCTTCCCACTTCATTTCACTGACCCAATCACTATATATAGACTGAGCCTTAGCAATTCCCTTTTCAGATTTTGTATTTTCCCTAGCGCGTTCAAACTTCTGAAATTCCATCCCCGACTCGTAGAAAGTTATCGTTTCTTTGGTTACTCAATCTTTTTTTCGTGGGCACCCCTCCCTTGGCAGATCCCTCCCGGAGATCTGCATGTGGGTCAATTCTGGAATATTTTGTCAATGGAGAGATCATCATGACACTTTATCAATTACAGGCCACTTTTACAGGCCACTTGTCCCATGGATACTCAGTAAGTGTCTTTAATGCAGTGGGTTCCATTGCCTCCTGCATTCTCATGCCATTGATCATTGCTGATTCTTCCGTTTTTAGGGGCAGTTCCCCACTCCAAGGGCAAGAGTGTGCCCTGAACCTCTCTCCGCTCCTCCGCCCTCTTTGACTAGGCCGCTGGCAGAATAAGGGTGATTTCTTATCCGGAAAGTCTTCGGTCACTATTGCTGACGATTTTTATTCAAAAGTTAGGCGGTGGTGGGGTTCGCATCCGGGACGGAGGATGTTTTCTTGATCAGTAATCAAAGACTCTACCCCTAGACCACGGGTAGCTATTGATCATTAAATTACAAGTAATATCAAATCTGAAGTGGCTATGAAATCTTACAAGAGAACCTTATGGACTCGTTCTCTTCGACTTTCTTCATACTTGCAAGATTCGAACCGGCTTGCCTCCCTACCCGAGGTTGCTAGCGTACACCTGCAACGGCACAGCTATACTTTTCGTACTACAGAAATGCACACACTCCTTGCGGTGAATTTCTTTTTC
The DNA here is from genome assembly GCF_021461385.2 of Schistocerca piceifrons. Lineage (NCBI taxonomy): Eukaryota > Metazoa > Arthropoda > Insecta > Orthoptera > Acrididae > Schistocerca > Schistocerca piceifrons. Next base: position 24,660,705 of record NC_060143.1, read on the forward strand.
TGCAATCCAGTCCACACGCCTGACCTGTTAGAAGATGAGTAATGTTCGTCGGCTAGAGAAAGCTGTTGCAGAAACCAGCCGCGTTACACGCCTCTACAGGTTGCAGCAAACGCTTTCTAGTATCAGTTTAGCGGAGCTGTTATAGGATAGATAGTTTACGAGTGAAAACTTCAATATGGTGTGACTTGTTTAACACAAAAACACCGCACTCTGTGCTAGTCTGAATTTACAATTTCGAAACACACACGCGCCACAGTCACTCGTAATAACCAGCTTATGGTATTTATCCAATCCTTTTACTTGTAATATTACAAAACTGGGATTTTCTATGGCAGAATTCTTGCTCAAATATTCCGCAACTCCATCCCTTTGAACGTTCAGTTCTCGGTCCCGACTTGCACAATACGCCACGAGGATTTTGGTTATTCAAAAGTCGCAGTTTACAGGTAAAATTCGGAATTTCGCGTACTCGTGTTTCACACACGTTCGAGTTCACTTTGCAGCACTCCACAGTCGAGTTTAACTCATTATTTCGCAAAATCGTTACAGCTGTTAAGAGCTTATACATGCGTCCGAACATGATGGCTGAGTTCCGAACATGTCCTAGACATCATAAGCAGTTATTTATCTCACAAATTACTCCCTAACTTATTGTCGTCTGATTCGCTGAGGAAAATTATAGCCAATCCTGTACCAGAATAAAACCGCGCAGTCCCGCATCTTTTACTAAGAACCAACCAGATATCAAAATAATTCCCTTTTTAAATATCTGAATTATCGTAAAACGTTTCTTGCTTTACAAGTACAGTAAACTGACTAGTTGGACTTTACACATTTCTGCTGAGATTATGGTTCGCTCTATCTATACAGCGAGAGCTCTCGCGCTCTCAGTTAACAGACATGATAATATTAATTTATTATGTTACTTCGCACTCACACCTTCATTCGCACTAATAACAAGTTAAATTATCAGTAATTAACAGAAGACGTAATATTCACAGAAGATAACATATTGTTTCGAGAATATGCTGTTTTGACTACTAAGAATTTTGTAACCCGTAAGACGTTGACACCTATCGACCAAAACCGTAATTGCTTGGAGCTAGCTACTGGATCGGATCATACACCCGTTACGAGATAGCCACGACTAATATGAAATCTAAAAAAAATGCCCTGAAAAATCGCTTTTGAAGATTAGAAAATTTCCGAGTGCTGTTAAGTACAAAACATTTCTATTTTGTTAAACGTTTTCTAGGTGGTGAGTGAGTAGCATAAAACTCCTGTAAACAAAGTCGACGAAACGAATGTCGCTTGTAGCAACATTATTTTTTACTTTTATTTAAGTTCTCTATTTACGGCAAATGGAAATGGGTGAATTTCCTTGATGCCAGTCACACGTTCTGTCGACTAACAGGTGATACCGTGTATAGAGCATGAAGCCAAAACAAAGTCTAAGTGGTCTTATAATTACGAAAGCACAGGATCTTAGCGCATATTCACCCACATGTCAACTGCAATCAGACAGTAAAAGAATGGCAGTTTCCAACAAATTTGTTTTCCAGCTGAGTGACATAGCAATCAGTTTCTAACGTCTAAATTAGAAACCTTATTCTTTTAGGTAGCGATAGTAATCCGTATTTATGTTCCATGCTGTCGAAGTTATAGTCCATTTTAACATACCACAATTTGCAATCAGACAGTCTGAGACTCGGTTTATACCTCCGTTTTTGATTGCAAATATGTTCTATAGCAGTTTACATGAACAATCCTCCCTATGGCCGCATACACCTTCCGTTGCCGAAAACATAACTGACTGAGAAGCGAATTTTCCTGGTGGTGTGGTATAGAGAAGGTCTGCTCGGGGTACATTTGAAGGACCACGCTGTGAACTGTGGAACTGGCAACGAAACTTTTCGTTATTCAATATGTATCTTGCGATTGGCCTTTCCATTACTAGGGGCTGTAGACATTGCATCATCCCGAGAGATGAATACTCAGTCGTGAAATCTCAGTCGTTTCAGGAGATGCATGTGTGGATATATTGCTGTACTAGCTGGTTCTGTATTTTTCAAAACTATCCTTATTCTTCTCATTAATAATTCATTAAAACTAGAGGCATAATTTGGCTGTATTATTGTTGACGATTTGCTGTTTGTTAGCGTTCGTGAGTCATGTACTTAAATCACAAATCGTCGAACGGTCAATTACAGATTCGAAGCGTTTTTGGGACTATGTGGACACGTGGACGTTCTTATTTCTCATGATATTTGTTTATTAAAATCGTACACTAAATCTCAATATATTTTCTCAGTGCTTCTGTATCTGTGATTTGTGTATCATTGGTTGTAATTTTACATCATTTACTCATCTGTTAAATGTAACCGCATGCTCTCTGTCCTCAGATTCTGAAGACATAAAGTGAGTGAGGTGCCCCTACCTCTGGGTTTTATGCAACCTTCAACACTTTCAAACACCATGCACTAGATTTTCGTGTTCTCCAACCCGCTACATGCAAACTGTTAATCCTACAGAAAAACTGAACGGTGCCTTTCTGTTGGAAATTTAATGTAGCTTAATTTTATACTGGGATACGCTTTCGCTGGAGATCACAGTTTTTGAATGATTAAAAACAACTCATTTGAAGGTCAGTTTGGTACGTTTTCCTTAAATAATTTGAAACTACACCCTATAGGGAAAACTACATTAAATTTACTACAAGAAGGTACTGTTTATTTTTTCTGTAGGACTAATAGTTTACATGTCCGCAGCTCGTGGTCTCGCGGTAGCGTTCACGCTTCCCGAGCACGGGGTCCCGGATTCGATTCCCTGCGGGATCAGGATATTTCCTGCCTCGACATGACTGGGGGTTGTTGTGTCGTCTTCATCATCATCATCATCATCATCATTCATCCCCATTACGATCGGAGGAAGGCAATGGCAAACCATCTCCACTAGGACCTTGCCTAGTAAGGCGGCGTGGGTCTCCCGCGTCGCTCCCCTATGCCCCGTAAAGAAGTATGGGACTCATGATCATCAATAGTTTACATATAGCGAGCGAGAGCAAGAGAATCTTGAATGTGGTATATGAAGGCATTGCGGGTTGCATAAAGCCCAGTGTTAGGGGTAGCTGAATCACCTTGTGTGATATGTAAACTCCAACTTTCGATTCGTAACACACACTGTGACCTAGCTGCAATAGTGGCACGCGTATCAGAATATGAAGACGAAACATCTGCTCCATATTGACACATCAAATTAGTTCACACATGCTGGTGGGCAACCATATTAACAGACTTCCAAAGCAGCTACTATTGCGCCTTCCCGAGAAATTCATGTCAGCGTTCGATGAAATGCACGCACGTATTGACGTCAGCAACTTCACAAATAGTGCCCATATTTAGCAACTGAAATGTGAGTTAAGAACTTCATGCACCATACACTCATTTTTCTCTATTTGTCTTGAAGTTTTCGCACAGTCTTTGCTGTAATTGGGACCTCTGTTCATTTTGTTAATTTGGCTTAAATCTTAATGATTAACACAAGATTTTTACCGGTGTTTTCAACCCTAGCCAATGATTTTCCTCATATATTCTACCACATTTATAATTACGTAAGCGGAAATGTAAATGTATACACCATGACGTGCATGACAGAGCATAGTATATCTGTTGCGCACAATCGTAGGTCCAACTAGAAAGAATTCAGTATCAGGGCGTAATTCTGTCAGTAAATTAATACTAAATTTAAATGTTTTCGTCAATAGATACGGTCCGTGCCGTCAAATAATATGTAATCAAAGTCAGATTAACAACTAATTCACAAGCATTTATTTAAGTTCGTGATTGAAACACAGGAAGTCGCTTTCAGTATGGGCGTGAGTTTTCGGACTGGCTTCTGTTCTGTCAAACACCTCTGGGTGTGTGACCATGCCACGATGTAAGTTGAGTTACCATCGTTTCGGCTAATGTTGGCAAGATCTTCTGTGTTGTTAAGCCGCGTCGTATACGTCTTCAAACTTCTTCAATCCTGGACGTTCATGTCACTTTTCTGTGATCATAATCAGGATTGTACTGGTGTCGCTGGATGACTACTGTTACAGGCAGCCTTCATCAAAGAGAATAGAGGATGAATTCTAGCGTCATTTCGTTGCCATAGATTCACCCACTTAGTGTTGAGTTTTTCCATTAAGACACAAAGCAACAGGTAACTAAGGCAAGATTTACAATGTGTTCTTACAATTGAATGGTATTAAGGATATACCTGCTGAGTCGGCGGTGATTGTTGAAGTGATCACTATAGCAAAAGTCTACTAATACCAGTATTGCTGGCCCCTGTTTTGATCACAACGAAGGTAGATTATTTTTCCTACACGTCGATAAGCGGCCTGAAGATGGCATAGTAAAACGCAGAAACAGATTGCCAAATAAAATAAGGTTGCAAACTTGATGGCTATAAGGTGTTTAATTTGGCATCCTCCGTTGAACAGCCAAGCCCCGCAATATCTCTAAAAACATGGACATACAGAGTAAAGACTGAAATGTCGTAGTGAGATAGTAATAGTGATTAAATTTCTGCAGCCACCATTGCAAATCACGAACAATTCTCGCCATTTTCTCATATTCACAATATAAAGTTGCGAGTTGTGCACGGAGACTAGATGCCGTCAAGCGATACCACGCGAGTTGTTTTGAATGAGCCACTTTAAATTTTGTCTAATTAAAGTCGTAAGTAGGCCACTATGAATAAAATATAAGTAACGGTTATCATTACGGTTTTCTAATAGTTTTTCTGTGTTTTGGTAATCAGTCAAATGTAGTCCTTTTACCTTCGAAGGCGCATTTTCTGCTTTTATCTTCCTTGGTTTCGAATATGTATTATACGGTTACAGATACCAACAAAAAACTCCTAAAATTAAAAAAGTATACAGTATATTGACACTTATTTTCATGTGTATAGTTTTTAACTGCTGTTACACACTATGCTATTTATGGAAACTGCCTGGCCCAATGAAGGGAACCAGTCTCCTTGATTGGGCCTATGACACACGTTTTTACTTTTCAAATATTTCATTAAGCGTGAATATTTATGACTTCTGTATCTACTATGGTGAAGTGCAAAAGATAATGTTCAAGTTACACTGAAAATAAAAAATGTTTATTACAATATTCGATGATTATATTACACATTTTCTTTACGTGCCCCAGCAATAGCTACCTCACCCCACATCCCCTGCGCAGTGGCGTTGCAACTGTATTTGTGATAATGGGTCCCTGGTGCCCATCCGAAACCAGCAACAGATCCCACGCACCAACGGGAAATGCGAAACCAGCACTACATAATGCAGGAAGCTATCACCGAATTACACGACGGTGCACAATAAAAATTGAGATCAAACAGTAATAAACTCTCGTGGTTAGTCTTGCCAATGCCACGTAAAAGCTACAGACCCAACGAGCAAAAAACGGAGAGAGAGAGATAGAGAGAGAGAGAGAGAGAGAGAGAGAGAGAGAGAGAGAGAGAGGCGTCACAAGTAGTCACCCTTATGAAGGAGGCTGTTGGCAACACTAGCCGAAAAGTTATCGTCTAGTTGCACGCGGTCACGTTAGCCAGTCCTGTTACGGTGGTAGGAAAGACGGCCGTTCCACTGTTCTGCCTTAACAGTTGGGAACTTCAGGTAGAAGACCTACGTCGAGACGTTGCTGAGAACGAAAATAAACGAAACCGAGTAGCTGGCAAGATAATGGAAAAACTAAGAATTCTTTTTAAAGCAAGAACCTTTTTAAGGATAGTATTTCCATCAAGGTTCAGCTTACCGCAAACTTGAGGGACAGGAGAACATAACTTCCAACAAAGATCCAGTTTTAAACACGACTGCACACTTTGCCCGCTATGGAAAAGTTCCAGCGCAGCATTACTGAACTATCGTAAAATATAGATAAAAATTGCCTTCAGTCACGAATGGTGATTTTATTTGTATTCTGACTAAACGCAGCTTTTTTCTTTCGAGTAACACTTACCTTTTTTCCATCACCATCCATAATGGATAAAACTGAGTTACTGTAATTCGTGTAGACCCGACCCTTTAACAGCAGTGCATTTTATTTAACATATTAGGTCTCTTCTCCTACAGTTTCTTCTAACACGGGGAGATTTTATTTTATTTTTCTTCATTTCCTACTCATGTGGTAAAGGCGGACAGTTGATCAATTCTGATTTGACTCCTGGCAATTTCCAGTGAGCTGGTAAAATGGGAATAAGGGATTTTCACTTCCAGAATTCGCCTGATAACCACGAGACCTTTCCGAATACCTTGGTAATCACCACGAAACGGCAGCTATTTTTAGGTTTCTGTTCAGGGACTACATTGTTCCATATGAAGTTAATGAGGGCTGTGTATATGTGAACGTTTGTTTCTATCATTTTATGACACATGTGATGACATGCTGAATATTAAGCCAGTGGATGTCCAAGTTGTGCTCCTGCAGAGAGAACTACTTTTATCTACTTTTACCGTGGGCTTTAAGGTATGTGGGACTAACAGGTTATATCGAACTTATGCGAAGAGACAGCGCGGATGCTCATTGGTTTGTTTCTCCCACTGGAGAGAGTGTAATGTAGGTGCTGAAAAACATGGGCTGGCAGACATTTGAAGAAAGACACGAACTGTCCAGCGAATAGCTTTTTATAAACTATCAGGAACCAGTATTATGTGAAAAATATGTCAGTTCTCTATGTACCGCTCTCGTAGGGACCATGAACTTAAGACTGGACTAATTGCAGTGCACACAGAGTCATTCAAGTTATGGTTCTTCCCTAATCCTAGTTTAGTGGGAAGTAGCCTCTTTCGTGCACTTCGATGATTTGCAGAGTGAAGTTGTACGGGGACGACAAATGAGAACGAGATAGATGGAAAAATAAATTAACGTTTTATTATTTCAGAACTATTTACCATAATTGTTAATAAAATTATTCTTCGATGGAAAATGCTTGCGGTTGTCTACGGAACAACGATTGTACCCAGGTGTGCACCACTTCGTCGCGAAACATGTGCAGTGGAGTCGGCGCAATATTGCAACAAGTGTCTGAATGTCCATCTTTTTACAGATGGTTGAGGGACTCGGCTGTTCACTGTAGCAAATATCTACTTACGCCATTATTACTGACTCCTGTTTTGACCACAACCGAGGTAAATTCTTCCTGCACGTCGGTCAGGGGCCTGAAGATGGCCTATTAAAACCCTGAAACTGGTTGCCAAATAAAATAAGGTTGAAAATTGACATCCAATATTGCAACAAGTGGGTTGTTGGCATTATTCCGCAGCAGGCGCCCCAACTCCGAGAAAATCCTGACGACTTTTCCTTTGACTCCAAGAACCGCTGTTCATTGACTTTCTGGAACACTGCACCACAATTAACGCGTAGCGGTAAACGGAAATTTTGCACAGATTGAAGTGTTTCATCAAGTCTAGATGCTCAGGAATTTTGACGGATGGTATCATTTTCTCGCACGATAATGCCAAGGCCGTTTCGACTGCGCTGTAGAAGTTTCGCTGAAAAGACCTAACACATCCTTCATACCGTCTCGAACTCTACCAATGGGATTTTTATGCGACGGCTGTTCGGAGAGTAAGGTCCGATCGGTCGCGAAATGGAAACCACTCCGAAAATCATAAACCTTTTATTCGCAACAGTTAGCTGCTTCTCTAGAGAGTCGGTGCTCCTACTGAAACGTTTGTCGTAACATTGTGCCAACTTCCCAATATCCTTGTCCCAGAAGGCAGTCGCCTGTACTTACTGCCAATTGTCTACGGTGATTTGTGCTAAAATGTTGTGTTCATAGCCAGCGGTTCATGTAGGCAGAGATCAAAATCTGAGAGAGCTAAGTCCGGGCTGTAAGGTGGGTAATCGAATACGTCCTTTGGAAAACTGCCATGTCCTCATTGCCCCTTCAGTATGAGGCCGACAATTGTTATGAAGAAGGCAATGCATGAAAAGAGTGACTTGACGCTATAGACGGGCGTAGTAGAGACACTGTCACACACATTATGGAAAGTTTCGTCGGATTTTCACCGTGGTTTCCATTTCACGACCGATAGGACCTTACTTTCGGAATATCCCTCATATTTTTGGAGCCCTGTAGATAGACATTTGTGGCAATCAATTTGCTTCAGACGAAGGGATGCACGCCTGGGTATAATTATTGTTCCATAGGCAACCACAACCACTTTTCCTTGAAGTCATTGACTGTCTTGTCACACAATATTAACACTGACGGCGACTACATTTGAAACAATAAACAGTTTATTTGCTTTTCTTCCATCTGTCTCGTTTCCGTCTATCTGCTCATTATAAATGTGATGGTGGCTTTGTACTGCATGATTTTCGCATGCACGGATATGCAGTCGTCTCGTGCAAAATCTCAAAAAAAAAAAAAAAAAAAAAATAAATAAATAAATAAATAAATAAAAAAAATTCAAATGCGTGTGAAATTTTATGGGACTTAAGTGCTAAGGTCATCAGTCCCTAAGCTTACACACTACTTAACCTAAATTATCCTAAGGATAAACACGCACACCCATGCCCGAGGGAGGACTTAAACCTCCGCCGGGACCAGCCGCACAGTCCATGACTGCAGCGCCTGAGACCGCTCGGCTAATCCCGCGCGGCGCAAAATCTCATTTTGCCCCGTTGCCAACAGGTGAATGGAGCAGTTGGGAAACTAAACAGACTGAACTGGTGGCCGTGTGAAGATTTTCAAAGAAAAACGTACATTGCATATAATAAAGTGACCTACTAGTTTTCAGAGAACAACTTTTTTCGTTTATTAGTCGTCATTAGACAGTGTATGTAACACATTAAAAATGGTTGTCACCAGTACGGTCGTATAAAACTGCTTATTCGGCATGGACTTAATGAACTCCGAAATATTCGTGCTTGGAATGGTGTGTAATTTCGGAAAATGGCGTTGGAAACGGCTTTAAACGAAACGCTAGTTCCTCGTGACTGCCGACGAAATGGGAGAAGCTGTGGGGAATGGCTGCAGTCCTATTTTTACGAGCTGACCTCTGATCTTTCGTTTTCGACTTGTTAACAACCGGCGCCTTCCGCCAGAAGTCGCGGCTGCACGGAAGACAGTGGCGCTGTAATGACTGCCTACCTGCAGGAGCCGCTGCTGAGCTCAGGGGTAAAGCGCCGAGTCGTTTACAGTGGCACGAAGAACTAGAGCACAGGCGACGCAGGGATGTGCTGCAAGAGTACGGGCTTCCGTACTAATAACGCCTTACAGTACATAGGAAGAATATTTTGAACATACACTGACACACGGCATTTATGTTCGTTTGTTGATTAACAACAGAAAGGGTAAAACTTATAGACAAAAGTAACTTTCGTATGACGTGTCATTGCCAAGTAACACTTTTCGATGGAACTTGGGGCATACACAGAACTAGTACAATGTAGAAACTTCCCCCTTCCCCCACACACATACGCACTCTCTCTCTCTCTCTCTCTCTCTCTCTCTCTCTCTCTCTCTCTCTCACACACACACACACACACACACACACACACACACAAAGACAACTGACACTTTTATTCAAAGACATACTGAAGTAACCGCTATTTCAGAAGGTCCATTGGCATTAAAAAAGGCGGGGCATGTTTCTCAATATAGTGTGTGTGTGTGTGTGTGTGTGTGTGTGTGTGTGTGTGTGTGTGTGTTTTCAGAGCGGACACAGTTGTACGTATTTGCCTGCATAGTTGATCGTTATCGACGGAATATTGGCTTTTGTAGGCAGCTGGTTAGTGGCTAAAGGCGATGGTTTCTGCAGCGTTCTTATCTGTGGTGTGAGGCGGCTCCGATTTATTTGCTGCTTGTGTGATTTTCTTGCTGTCTGATAGTTTCTCCGTGGGTTGTTTCCGTTTGCTGTTGCTTTTCGTGTAGCGAGCAGTTTAAAATGCCTGCTCGTTACCTGGTTGGTCCTCTTGGACATCGATAGGTTGTGATTGGTATTCGTTTGGCCTTCGTCTCCGTCGGAAGAGAATTCCGGCCTTTCTCGAAGTGCTTTTTGATGATCGCAGCTTCTTGTGCTTTGATCTCCCTTTCATGTTAGAGTTACATGATTTTTTTCTTGAATCAATGAGGAGCATAAATCTTCCGTCTCATTTGTATCGTCTGCAGCACTGAGTTGTTGGGCTGTCTCCTTTGTAGCCTATAACCGCTCTTTTAATTAAGAACAATATTATCAGGTTTATTTTCATATAGGTGAGATATGATCGATAATATCGGTAATAGTTTATAGCACTGAAAAGGTTTTAATTAAAATTATTGGTATATAACCTCTCATCAGAAAAACGCCCGCAGCAAAATAGCGCTTCAGGGAAATCAAAGAGCGTTTAATGCTAAATTCTACTATATAAACCATGTGCGGGTATTGTTAGCGCTCTTGTCTTGTTTTCTGCGCTCTGAATAAGTCTACATAGCTGCGGTGAGCGATATGGCGGGCATTTCTGTGTGATATGATACGGAAGGGATCAGGGCACTTTAGTTAAACTGCAAGAAAAACGACTATAGTTAATTTATACGGGGCAGACTTTTGCCGTAAGGTCAAGGACTAAGAACATCTGAGGAATTATGTACACGAGGAGAAGCAGCGCTCAGTATTAAATTCTATTACATGCCGAATAACTGATAATAGGATCTGTGGACTATACGAAACTGAATATAAGAACGGAATTGGACACTTAGCTTTGTGAAAATAAAAACATACGAAGTTTGAATTAATGTAGCGAAGTATAATTGTTGTTCCCAGAATGAGATTTTCACTCTGCAGCGGAGTGTGCGCTGATATGAAACTTCCTGGCAGATTAAAACTGTGTGCCCGACCGAGACTCGAACTCGGGACCTTTGCCTTTCGCGGGCAAGTGCTCTACCATCTGAGCTACCGAAGCACGACTCACGCCCGGTACTCACAGCTTTACTTCTGCCAGTATCTCGTCTCCTACCTTCCAAACTTTACAGAAGTTCTTCTGTAAAGTTTGGAAGGTAGGAGACGAGATACTGGCAGAAGTAAAGCTGTGAGTACCGGGCGTGAGTCGTGCTTCGGTAGCTCAGATGGTAGAGCACTTGCCCGCGAAAGGCAAAGGTCCCGAGTTCGAGTCTCGGTCGGGCACACAGTTTTAATCTGCCAGGAAGTTTTATAATTGTTGTTGTTGTTGTGGTCTTCAGTCCTGAGACTGGTTTGATGCAGCTCTCCATACTACTCTATCCTGTGCAAGCTTCTTCATCTCCCAGTACCTACTGCAGCCTACATCCTTCTGAATCTGTTTAGTGTATTCATCTCTTGGTCTCCCTCTACGATTTTTATCCCCCACGCTGCCCTCCAATAATAAATTGGTGATCCCTCGATGTCTCAGAACATGTCCTACCAACCGATCCCTTCTTCTAGTCAAGTTGTGCCACAAGCTCCTCTTCTCCCCAATCCTATTCAATGCCTCCCCATTAGTTATGTGATCTACCCATCTAATCTTCAGCATTCTTCTGTAGCACCACATTTCGAAAGCTTCTATTCTCTTCTTGTCTAAACTATTTATCGTCCACGTTTCACTTCCATACATGGCTACACTCCATACAAATACTTTCAGAAACGACTTCCTGACACGTAAATCTATATTCGATGTTAACAAATTTTTCTTCCTCAGAAACGCTTTCCTTGCCATTGCCAGTCTACATTTTATATCCTCTCTACTTCGACCATCATCAGTTATTTTGCTCCCCAAATAGCAAAACTCCTTTACTACTTTAAGTGTCTCATTTCCTAATCTAATTCCCTCAGCATCACCCGACTTAATTCGACTACATTCCATTATCCTAGTTTTGCTTTTGTTGATGTTCATCTTGTAGGGAAGCAGCCTACTCACGCCGTAGTAAATTCACATCAGTCTTTCCATTGTGTGCCAGCCAGTCCGCTGTAACTAGCTCTGACCTCATAAATGTTGCGCAATACTTTTAAAATCAAGTAAATAACATAAAATGTTTCTAGCATGTCAGGAGTAATACTAAATTAATATGTGTTGAATATCAGTTCGACAACTTTAACCATTTTCGAAATTTGGATGTTTTTCTGTAAAAATCATTGGCGCAACAGAAAAGAGCTAGAGACTTAAAAATTTATATTTAGATTCCTTTTTCATAATTATTTAATAGAAACAGTACTTTGGACCACACAAATTAAAATTTTTGTTGAAATTCATAAGTTTCTGATTTTTTGTCTTAAAAATTAAGGAAGCAAGATTGATTAAGTAGGCTAATAAATAAGGCTAAGATGTTTATATTTAAGTAGAATGGAGATCCGCTATAACCATAAAGATGTGAGAAGTTTCATTTGAATAACTATAAAACTATAGTGATAGCGTATCTCCAAAGGGCAGGTTCAGAGCTCGTCTACTGCGTGTAATGTAATTAAATTAATTCTCTCACCCAAAATAATTGACTTAGCCACATCAGCCTTTTATTGTGATTACTTACGTAATGCGCATTTAAATTGAGAGCTTCATGTGCCATCAGCAAAGGAAGCGATGATTTATTCAATAACTTAAAGTGGTGCATTACTAGCCCAGCGGCTAGTCGGGAGAGCCGATTTGATCAGGCGTTCCCTTAGCCGTCCGCACCGCGGCTTTATATATAAGAACGCTGCGCGAGGAAGAAAGGCCCCAGTTCTCTCCAGACGCTGAATAGCACACCAGCTGCGTCGGGAGTCGCGTCGCGTCCGTATCATTGCTATAAGCAGCCTCGGATGCCGTATTAAGTTACTCAGGATACGCGTAACCATGAAATCATTTTCGAGTGAAGTGTTAATTCTGGGATGACTTTAATTATCTATCTTCAGTTTGCGTATGTCGTATTTTCACGTGCCGCCGCGGGACAGACATTCTACCATTATTTAGCGTGGCGTTTGATGAACATTATCATCAAATTATGGCGAGCATTCATTTAAATATTTAATTTGGACAGTTATAGTGGCATCAGCGCATTAGACTCTGAACTGCTCTGTTAGTTAGATTGTGTGGATTCTTTTTTTTTTTTTTTTTTTTTCATCTGTGACTTTCAGAATATACTGAACTATTTTTAATCATAATCGTTTTGTATTATGAATCCCAGACAATCTCCTAATTTCTCAGAGCTATAAGTTGTAGCTATAAGTGTATTTCTCAGATGAAGTGGGCACTAGGAATTCTAATTACAGGCTTCACGTTTTGCTAATCACTTTCTGGTTGCCAATATTGTAGTTAGAGAGCCAGTGTTGAGAACGGCAAAACAACAGCATGATTAAATTCCACCCGCCGCCCCACAATCTTATACCCTCCTTTCAAGACACTGTCCATTCCGTTCAACTGCTCTTCCAAGTCCTTTGCTGTCTCTGACAGAATTACAATGTCATCGGCGAACCTCAAAGTTTTTATTTCTTCTCCATGGATTTTAATACCTACTCCGAATTTTTCTTTTGTTTCCTTTACTGCTTGCTCAACGTACAGATTGAGTAACATCAGGGATAGGCTACAACCCTGTCACTCGCTTCCCAACCACTGCTTCCCTTTCATGCCCCTCGACTCTTATAACTGCCATCTGGTTTCTGTACAAATTGTAAATAGCCTTTCGCTCCCTGTATTTTACCCCTGCCACCTGCAGAGTTTGAAATAGAGTATTCCAATCAACATTGTCAAAAGCTTTCTCTAAGTCTACAAATGCTAGAAACGTAGGTTTGCCTTTCCTTAATCTTTCTTCTAAGATAGTTCGTAGGGTCAGTATTGCCTCACGTGTTCCAACATTTCTACGGAATCCAAACTGATCTTCCCCGACGAAGTATAATAATGGACCATAATCCTTGCTTTATGTCTTTAAATGACGAACTATAAAAATCACGGACAAATGGTTCAAATGGCTCTGAGCACTATGGGACTTAACTACTGAGGTCATCAGTCCCCTAGAACTTAAAACTACTTAAACCTAACTAACCTAAGGACATCACACACAACCATGCCCGAGGCAAAACCACGGACATTTTAGCTGCTGTAATTGCTGAGAGTAATTTTAGGAACAACTCCCTTTTCCCTCAATACAAAACGCAATCATTCATGAATGTTGTTAATAAAAAACTAAAGTGATTTCCATAGTTACGTGTTATTAGTAACTAATGATTAACATCCAAAGACGTTATTAACTATCGTGTCTTCGGTAACGCAGCAAGAAATGAGGGGTGATCGACTAAGCAAAGAGTTAACATTAATTATCATGAAAACTCGAAATTTAGTCGCCGTTACAGTGAAGATTTTTGTGACTGCTCCACCTGAAGTAAGGATGTAACGAACAGTGAGGCGTATACAGTAGGTAACAACAAACACCGTGCGTCAGAGATGTCGACCACAGCAGATCCGCGGAGGACCACTACATGACCCAGGCGTCGTTTTCTGGTTTTGCGCTGATGTTCCGCCGTCGTCTAGAAGAACATCGAGCGACCATCCGAGGGGGGATTCCTGGCTCTTCATCGTTCCCTGAGCTATTTGCGCTGCTAACCCACAAATTCTCGCCTGTTGTTTGAGAGCACTATCAGACACGACGATTTGGCTTTTTCTGGGGCTAAAAAACACAACTGAATTGCGCAGAACGCAAACCTCACTCGAAAAGACGTAGCGATCCGTGTAAGACACCCCTCATACGCTTCTAAGTGATACACACTGGTCAGCTCGGAGATAATTGTGTGTCTATATCTGCACATATTATAATGTAATGTCCCCAGCCGCCGTTTCTACATGTGTGTTCAAGCTAATCTCGGGAACTACTGTAGTTATTAGCGCTAAGTAATTATGAGTGTGCCGGCCGGTGTGGCCGTGCGGTTCTAGGCGCTTCAGTCTGGAACCGCGTGACCGCTACGGTCGCAGGTTCGAATCCTGCCTCGGGCATGGATGTGTGTGATGTCCTTAGGTTAGTTAGGTTTAAGTAGTTCTAGGGGACTGATGACCACAGATGTTAAGTCCCATAGTGCTCAGAGCCAATGTAAGTAAGGTTGGGTGTTACATTTGTATTTGGCGTTTGGAGTGATATCTCGTGGCAGTGATGGAAGCTCCCAACTGGTCAGCTATAGAGGAGGCGGTATCTGACAGGAAAAGCAGTAAACAGCCGACAACTCCAGATCAGCGAAGCTTGGTGATCTAGCGTCTGAAAACTGAAAGGTTTGGATTCGAATCCGGCTCTAATCAAGGATTTTTCAGCGCGCCTTTTAACCTGGCATTCACCTCTCAGTGATGTGGAGGTTAGCTAGAAACGACACGTATTTAGGATTCCACGTTAAACTATAGTACGTCCCCTTTCCCCAGATCGATAACTGGCGTAGGTTAGGGACACGCAGGTTGCCGAAGTGGTATCCCATTGAAATACTTGCAAGAGGTCATTGAACCGCACGAAATTATTATTACCACAATCTATAGATATGTTTTTTATCCATACATATTTTAGATTAAAGTCTCCTGCCACATATTTGTGTCCGTTTCTTCAAGCTAATTTCTGGAAGTACTGTTGGGATTCTGGCATGGTATCGCCTGATATGGTGCTGAAAATGCATTTGCAGACCTGATGATGGTCCGTCGACGCAAACCGATTGCTCAGTACAGAAATTTTATCTCTAAGTCTTCACGGTAAATGATAAAAATATTTGTATGTATATTACTGCTGCTCTAGATAAGTTGTTCGACCGTAGATAGTTAATGCTACCCCTGTGATGCCGTCCCGCTGGATAATTACAGTTTTACCCATCTACTAACACTGTTTAGGCTCCTATGTGGCCGTGCGGGGTAGCCGGGCGGTCCAGCGCGCCTTGTTACGGCCCGCGCGGCTCCTCCCGTCAGAGGTTCGACTCCTCCCTCAGGCATGAGTGTGTGCGTTGTCCTTAACGTAAGTTAAAGTTGGATTAAGTAGTGCGTAAGCTTAGGGACCGATGACTTCAGCAGTTTGGTCTCATAAGACCTTACCACAAATTTCCAATTTTCTACTCCTATGTGTCAGCCAATTTCAAGAACGAGGGAGTGATTTCCCTATTTAAATCATGGCTTGAGCGATTATGACCCCAGTTGCTTTGCAAGATAAAGCCCAAACGAAAGGGAAACCATGAAAATGTATTGGATTTGTGAGAGAATGGGTGGTAGGTGGACCAAAAACATTTCTAATAGATTCCAAAAGATAAGGAAAGACTGGAAATAATTTTTGTGGTCACTATTAGAAAACACTCAGAAGCAAGGTGGATGCATACAGATGAAAACTGCAACGCATGGGAGAAATCCAGAAGATGAGAATAATAATGTAGTCATTCCCGTCTCTGATAACCAAAGAAAGGATTTATGTTCGGAAGCGTCCCTCTCAAAATAGTGCCAGCTGTCTTTGCGGATGTAAATGGGTGCACGTATCGAAGTTGAATGACCGTTACTTCACCGTGTAAAAGGCAAAATAACAATGAAATACATGACAGTATCTACTCTTTGGTAATAGTAATTAAACAGCTCAAGTTATTCTTTATTTGTAAATCCACCATGGGACATGGGTTGTTAAATATACATTCTAATGAATCAGGACAAAAAAATAGACATGGAAGACACGTGATAGTCATAGCTGTATATACAGAGTACTTTAAAAAAGTGTCACGTATTCTTACAGGAGGTGGAACTGGTCAAAACCGGAAGAAGAAAATTTTCTTTAACGAAAAGTCCGGAAACCAAAATCTATTGATACATATGCCGTTGAAAAGTGGTTAGACTTAAGTTCACCAACAACCTATACGAACCTGGAAGCACACAGTCATCGATTCAAGTGGGCGCTGCACGAAGTCGGCTAAAAATATAAATCCCCAGCAATTTGTTAACTTTTTCAATTAACGAACCGTGAATATTCTCTCCAGTTATTCGCCCTGTACTGGATGTGGGGAACTATCGCGACTGCTAAAATGGTGCCTCGTCCACGGGAGAGACTACGGAGATCTGCCAGTGAACAAAAGCACAGTGAGCCGTTGGGCGAGGTATCTGTCATCGTCGCAGCAAGGTCGGCCAAACCTGACCCATCTCCCGCGTGCCAGCTGACCGCACGCAGCTGACTCATGAATTGTTGAGAGTTGCGGCCGTTCTCATTCGAAGTGATCGAGAGATACAAGTACATTTCTGCTTCCAATGGCAACGCAAGGCCTCACAGAAGTCTGCGCACCCGAGAGGAGCTCACAGATCTTCGTTGGACTGTTCTTCCTTATCCACCCCACAGCCCGGATATGCCACTTTCCGATTTACATGTGTCTGGTGCAATGAATGATGCAGTATGTGGATGGTGGGGAAGTTATTGCTGCAGCAAGACGTTGGCTCCGATGTCTACCAGCAGAGTGGTACCATGTTGGCATACAGGCCCTCCCAATAAGGTAGCGTAAGACCGTTGCATTGATTGGAGATGATGAAAATTAGGGTTTTATAGCCAAAAGATTGATGAATAATGGGTAAGTGAGCACTCAACTTTAGTGTCCAGGATCGGTGGGCGAAGAACTTCGTATCCCTCTCAAGAAGCGCCCTACAACTCCAACCGCGCTTGCTCACCGCCTGCGGCTGTGGCCTGACTACGGCCTACAGAGACTTCCTCGTTGCTCTGCCCCAACCGACCGACTGCCTCACACACGGGAACGGTCAAGAGACCAAATTAACGTCGGCCGACGAGACGACCGACCGTACGACCAACCAACGGTCGGTCCCGCCCCAGTCTCCTTCCGTCGGACAGTGCACGTGTGCCCCCGGCGGTCGGCGAGTACTGTCTGTCAGCACCTCAGTGGCGCTCCGTCCCCGACGCTGCTCCGTGGCCGTCTGCACTCCTGGTCCGTCCCCAACTGATTTCCAGACACACGACGACCCGGAAATACACTACTGGCCATTAAAATTGCTACACCAAGAAGAAATGCAGATGATAAACGGGTATTCATTGGACAAATATATTATACTAGAACTAACATCTGATTACATTTTCACGCATTTTGGGTGCATAGATCCTGAGAAATCAGTACCCAGAACAACCACCTCAAGCCGTCTACCGGTCTTCATACGCCTGGACGTTCAGTCAAACAGAGCTTGAATGGCGTGTACAGGTACTGCTGTCCATGCAGCTTCAACACGATACCACAGTTCATTAAGAGTAGTGACTGGCGTATTGTGACGAGCCAGTTGCTCGCCCACCATTGACCAGACGTTTTCAATTCATGAGAGATCTGGAGAATGTGCTGGCCAGGGAAGCAGTCGAACATTTTCTGTAACCAGAAAGGCCCGTTCAGGACCTGCAACATGCGGTCGTGCATTATCCTGCTGAAATGTAGGGTTTCGCAGGGATCGAATGAAGGGTAGAGCCACGGGTCGTAACACATCTGAAATGTAATGGCCACTGTTCAAAGTGCCGTCAATGCGAACAAGAGGTGACCGGGACGTGTAACCAATGGCACCCCATATCATCACGCCGGGTGATACGCCAGTATGGCGATGACGAATACACTCTTACAATGTGCGTTCACCGCGATGTCGCCAAACACGGATGCGACCATCATGATGCTGTAAACAGAACCTGGATTCATCCGAAAAAATGACTTTTTCTCATTTGTGCACCCAGGTTCGTCGTTGAGTACACCATCGCAGGCGCTCCTGTCTGTGATGCAGCGTCAAGGGTAACAGCAGCCATGTCTCCGAGCTTATAGCCCATGCTGCTGCAAACGCCGTCGAACTGTTTGTGCAGATGGTTGTTGTCTTGCAAACGTCCCCATCTGTTGACTCAGGGATCGAGACGTGGCTGTACGATCCGTTACAGCCATGCGGATAAGATGCCTGTCATCTCGACTGCTAGTGATACGAGGCCATTGGGATCCAGCACAGTGTTCCGTATTACCTTCCTGAACCCACCGATTCCATATTCTGCTAACAGTCATTGGATCTGGACCAACGTGAGCAGCAACGTCGCGATACGACAAACCGCAATCGCGATAGACTACAATTCGACCTTTATCAAACTCGGAAACGTAATGGTACGCATTTCTCTTCATACACGAGGCATCACAACAACGCTTCACCAGGCAACGCCGGTCAACTGCTGTTTGTGTATGAGAAATCGGTTGGAAACTTTCCTCATGTCAGCACATTGTAAGTGTCGCCACCGGCGCCAACCTTGTGTGAATGCCTTGAAAAGCTAATCATTTGCATATCACAGCATCTTCTTCCTGTCTGTTAAATTTCGCGTCTGTAGCACGTTATCTTCGTGATGTAGCAATTTTAATGTCCAGTAGTGTACTATCGGCCGCTCCAGAGATGGTACGACAGTGCACTTATCGATAAGCGCTGTTGCTGCCACTCACGGCCAAGTAAGGCAGAAGTTAGCAACGCCAGTAAATGGAATAACAAAACGAGGTGGCAGTACCGTAAAATAAGATGACCAACAATAAATAACATGAACACGAGCCGTGCACGGCTCAAATGTTTGCACTACTTATTGAACGTCCCTCGTAAATTACCACAATACGCACATAGCGGCGGATGCAAATCCTCGAGTAATAGTGGAGGTGAAACATCAGGATCGCTTCAGAATCATTGCATGGGTAGCAGTCGTCGGTGACAGACAATGATTACACTTGATGGGACACTACTCCATTTCCTACGGATCGTACGAGGGTACCTCACAGCAACGTTTCATGGAGCATGGATTGGTCGCAGAGGTCCTAGTAGCAAGTCCTTTCTGTTCACAGGATCTGAATCGGTCGAGTTTCTGGCACTGGTGTATGCCCAATCGATCGACAACACGCAGGCGTCATAGGACCGTGTGACCAATGCATTTCACATGATCCGAATTGAACTTGTTGTATTTGATTGATTACATATTTCGCTGCAAAGGAGGGCTGAAGGATGTGTTAGGATATGCGCGGTAAACGAATCAAAGACTACGTATAATTTCTGCTTCTATGTAATAGACACGGCTGCAACCTGTCTCCACTGTTGTTCATATTATTTATGGGTCATATGTTGAAAACAATAGACTGGTTGGGTGAGATTAAGATATGTGAACACAAAATATGCAGTCTCGCATATGCGGATGACTTAGTTGTGATGGCAGATTCGATTGAAAATTTGCAAAGTAATATTTCAGAGCTAGATCAGAAATGTAAGGACTATGGTATGAAGATTAGCATCTCCAAAGCAAAAGTAATGTCAGTGGGAAAGAGATATAAACGGATTGAGTGTCAAGTAGGAGGAACAAAGTTAAAGCAGGTGGACGGTTTCAAGTACTTAGGATGCATATTCTCACAGGATGGCAACATAGCGAAAGAACTGGAAGCGAAGTGTAGCAAGGCTAATGCAGTGAGCGCTCAGCTACGATCTACTCTCTTCTGCAAGAAGGAAGTCAGTACCAAGACTAAGTTATCTGTGCACCGTTTAATCTTTCGACCAACTTTGTTGTATGGGAGCGAAAGCTGGGTGGATTCAGGTTACCTTATCAATAAGGTTGAGGTTACGGATATGAAAGTAGCTAGGATGATTGCAGGTACTAGTAGATGGGAACAATGGCAGGAGGGTGTCCACAACGAGGAAATCAAAGAAAAACTGGGAATGAGCTCTATAGTAGTAGCAGTCAGGGCGAACAGGCTTAGATGGTGGGGTCATGTTACACGCATGGGAGAAGCAAGGTTACCCAAGAGACTCATGGGTTCAGCAGTAGAGGGTAGGAGGAGTCGGGGTAGACCAAGGAGAAGGTACCTGGATTCGGTTAAGAATGATTTTGAAGTAATAGGCTTAACATCAGAGGCGGCACCAATGTTAGCACTGAATAGGGGATCATGGAGGAATTTTATAAGGGGGACTATGCTCCAGACTGAACGCTAATAGGCTTAATTAGTCTTAAATGATGATGATGATGATGATGGAATAGATGGAAATGACTGGACAGACCCGTTCCTATCCCAACAGGTACTGGTTTCCGGACAGAATCTTTATTTCTAGTTTTGGGCAATACTGTCTCCTGTTAGAATATCTTACACTTTTTCCAGTGTCATTTAAAGGGCTAACAGTTGTGATGGTTCTGCAACAGGTCACACGTTCATCAATCACGGCCTGACAACGTGGGGCGCCTTAGCCATTGACAAATAATTGGATTCCTGCGCTAATTTTGTCTGCTTGCTTCATTGCGAAGCGCGAGCGTTACGAATCTTGGCTGCGTCTCAAACCTTCTATGACGAAAGGTGACCTATATTCCGACCTGCACGACGGAAGCGTTATAAACGACAGAGCGGCAGCTCTCCGCTATTCCCGGTACCGGAATCTCTCGGTAATTGGAC
This sequence comes from Schistocerca piceifrons, assembly GCF_021461385.2. Lineage (NCBI taxonomy): Eukaryota > Metazoa > Arthropoda > Insecta > Orthoptera > Acrididae > Schistocerca > Schistocerca piceifrons. Next base: position 24,682,078 of record NC_060143.1, read on the forward strand.
CGATTGCGAGCAACGCATAAATCCCGCCAACGGGGACAATAAAGCTGTTCAGATGACGTTGTATTTTCGTCGCTCACGCTCTAAACTTGGTGTCCGCACCAAATGTGTCACTCCGGAGGAAGATCCCTTCGTTACGCAACAGATCACCGACCCACCGTGGTTTCTCGTGGTGTCTTAACACACTGCACTTACAGAGAATTTGAAGGAAAGCAGCAATTTTCGGGGGTGCTGAAAATTTTAAGTGAAAACATACAGAGTTAGTATATTTACTTCCATTAGCTTTCGTCGTTTGAAGGTTAGACATCGAAGCAGCTTTACGTAACTAATCTAGAGTATACTTTTGTTTTAAAAAGTGCATAACTTAAAAAATTTTCCTCGTAATTTTCAGAAATCAAATTCCCCTCTTGTATCTACTCTTGTTTCGAAAAATGTTTTTGTCAACCATTTATGAGCTCTCTCCTTGCTCACTTCCTTTATAATCACTCCCCTCCTTGTCGATTACTGATTGTTTCTTTGTTACCATAATATGATTATCGGCTGGATGGAGTTCATTAAGCACATTTCACTATAATATCGCCATTGATTTATTATAGACTCTGTTCGAGTCGATTATTCAATTAGAGTAACAAAATTATGCCCCGAGATTCGAATAAAACTTCACCAGTGCTTCAATCTAGGACGACGTTCCCTACTTGCGAATTACTGTCTTGCACTACTATTATTATTGTTCCTCTTAGCATGACACGTCACACTGCTTCCTCGGATCGACTGGGACCGGACATTCGCGACCGTCCGCATCTGTGGACTCCGTTCTAACTCTTCCGGCGCTGGTGTGCGTTCAAAACTTGCAACCGCAAAAACTCACTTCGTCGAGACGCTTAACCATACGTTGTCCCACCTCGTAGACTGCAACATATGTGAAAAAAGTGGAGCAAAATCAGAGGTTTAAATTAGCAATTTAATGGTGGAGAATCAGCCACTGTTAGTCATTGTATATGAAAAAAAAGCTTATGAAACGTAGAGGTACAATAGTTGTCTTTTTCTTCATATTTTGTAATTGTAGTTTCATGTGAATTAAAGCTTGTATAGAGAAATTCTGTAAAATAGTGTGTGTGTATAATGTCTGTTAATTGTCAAACTTATTTTTGAAATGTGGAAAATTTGCTTGCAGTCGTCTTATAACTTTCTCCATTGTTAGGTGAGCTTCCTTTGGTAATAAGCTGTCCACGACATGGAATTCGACATTTAATACATCGCTTTTAACTGAATATGTATGTCACCATTACTGTAAAAGACGGTGCAAACAAAAATGCGTCGCCTGTGCCAACATAACACAACATAATTTCTTTAATGTCAACTCCATTTCTCAAGTCGAAAACATTCCACCTTTTCGTTGAGGTTGCTATCGATCCAGAGGAAGCACCAAATTCTACGTGCGAAAAGCAGCGCAAATACTGAAACAATATTTCGTAAGTGTTGAAGTAATATGTACACACCATAGCGAGACTGCCGTAATTTCTTGCTTCTGCAGTATCATTTCTCACGCCTTGGTCGACCCCCTGCATCCGACCCATTCCCCCATTCCCCCCCCCCTCCCAACGCACACGTATTAGGTACTTCATTAAGTTAAACATTATCGAATTAGGAAGTCCAGTGACTAAGTATAATCGGGAAGTTAGATTTTGAATATATTGGGAGAAAGAAGCCACGGGCACGAATCGCGTAAATATATACAGGGTGTCCCATTTATCCTGACCACCCTAAATAACTGTTTGTCCAGACGCAAATTGCAAAATGTTTCATGCAATCGTTCTTTAGCGGTCAGGGGGACATCAACCAGCATGATTCCCTTCGTTGTAGCTTGGTTTTTTTACAAAGATATGAACAGCGGTATGAATTTTTTAAATGACACCCTGTATATTTTATTCAGTAATTGATTTCCTCTCCTAAAGACCTATTCGAAAACGAATGGTTTCAGCAGGACAGTGCTACAGCTCACACGGCGAGAGCATCCATGGAAGTGGTTTGACGAATGTTCCCAAGACGTGTTATTTCGAGATATGGTGATGTTTACTGGCTCCCCTCGCTCATCCGATTTGCCGATATGCGATTTCTTTTTGTGGGGATATTTAAATTCAAAAGTCTACCTGAACAAACCTCGCACAATCGATGACCTGAAGAATTCCATTCGTCAGGAAATTAAAGCTGGGCCGAATGACGTGTTGGAGAGCCATGCGTAACTTTCGGGAGAGGATCCAAATTTGTATCCAGCAAGAACGACGTCATCTCCAAGACATTATTTTTCGAACCTCATTAAAGTAAGTATATTTCAAAAATACATTAAAAAATCTATCACTTAATGCTTGTTTTTATTATTTTTATAAAAAAAAGTGTCCCAGTCATTCAATAGTGAAAAACACGCGTTTCCTCTGCTCCACCCTGTATAATTAGAAATAAGAAGAAATGCATTTTTCATAAAAAAATCGATGTGAGTTAATTATCATATATTTGATGAATTTTATACTTTAATGACGTATCCTGCGATTACCAGCATCAAGCGCCACCGATTTTGTTTAATTTTATATATTTTACGGTTCACAGACACCTTCTTAGAACATGCATCTTAGTTTATAAAGTTGCATCGCTCGAGAAATGAACCCAGACCGTTCTCGTGGAAGGCAAACGTTCCAGCACAGAACAATCTGGTCACCAACAACAAGTCGTCCTAACTCTAGTGAATAAAAGGCACAAGGAAAACTTTTTATTTCCTAGAGATTTTTTGAGAGTTGCATCGAACTGCTACAAGCGATTGATATTTGGGTTTTGAGCTTCATCTACACTACTGGCCATTAAAACTGTTACACCACAAAGACGACGTGCTACAGACAGGAAGAAGATGCTCTGATATGCAAATGATTAGCTTTTCAGAGCATTCACACAAGGTTGGCGCCAGTGGCGACACCTACAACGGGCTGACATGAGGAAAGTTTCCAACCGATTTCTCGTACACAAACAGCAGTTGACCGGCGTTACCTGGTGAAACGTTGTGATAATGCCTCGTGTAAGGAGGAGAAATGCATACCATCACGTTTCCGACTTTGATAAAGGTCGGATTGTAGCCTATTGCGATTGCGGTTTATCGTATCGCGACATTGCTGCTAGCGTTGGTCGAGATCCAATGACTGTTAGCAGAATATGGAATCAGTGGGTTCAGGAGGGTCATACGGAACGCCGTGCTGGATCCCAACGGCCTCGTGTCACTAGCAGTCGAGATGATAGGCATCTCATTCGCATGGCTGTAACGGATCGTGCAGCCATGTCTCGATCCCTGAGTCAACAGATGGGGACGTTTGCAAGACAACAACCATCTGCACGAACAGTTCGACGACGTTTGCAGCAGCATGGACTATCAGCTTGCTGCGGTTACCCTTTACGCTGCATCACAGACAGGAGCGCCTGCGATGGTGTACTCAACGACGAACCTGGGTGCACGAATGGCAAAACGTCATTTTTCGGATAAATCCAGGTTCTGTTTACAGCATCATGATCGTCGCATCCGTGTTTGGCGACATCGCGGTGAACGTACAATGGTTCAAAATGGCTCTGAGCACTATGGGACTTAACATCTGTGGTCATCAGCCCCTTAGAACTTAGAACTACTTAAACCTAACTAACCTAAGGACATCACACACATCCATGCCCGAGGCAGGATTCGAACCTGCGACCGTAGTGGTCGCGCGGTTCCAGACTGTAGCGCCTAGAACCGCTCGGCCACTCAGGCCGGCGAACGTACATTGGACTGGGCTGTTTTGAGGGAAGAGACCAAACTGCGAGGTCATGGGTCTCATCGGTTTAGGGAAGGACGGTGAAGGAAGTCGGCCGTGCCCTTTCAAAGGAACCATCCCGGCATTTGCCTGGAGCGATTTAGGGAAATCACGGAAAACCTAAATCAGGATGGCCGGACGCGGGATTGAACCGTCGTCCTCCCGAATGCAACGTACATTGGAATCGTGTATTCGTCATCGCCATACTGGCGTATCACCCGGCGTGATGGTATGGGGTAGCATTGGTTACACGTCTCGGTCACCTCTTGTTCGCATTGACGGCACTGTGGACAGTGGACGTTACATTTCAGATATGTTACGACCCGTGGCTCTAGCCTTCATTCGATCCCTGCTAAACCCTACATTTCAGCAGGATAATGCACGACCGCATGTTGCAGGTCCTGTACTGGCCTTTCTGGATACAGAAAATGTTCGACTGCAGCCCTGGTCAACACATTATCCAGATCTCTCAACAAATGAAGACGTTTGGTCAATGGTGGCCGAGCAACTGGCTCGTCACAATACGCCAGTCACTACTCTTGATGAACTGTGGTATCGTGTTGAAGTTGCATGGGCAGCTGTACCTGTACACGCCATCCAAGCTCTGATTCAATGCCCAGGCTCATCAAGGCCGTTATTACGGCCAGAGGTGGTTGTTGTGGGTACTGATTTCTCAGGATCTATGCACCCAAATTGCGTGAAAATGTAATCACATGTCAGTTCTAGTATAATATATTTGTCCAATGAATACCCGTTTATCATCTGCATTTCTTCTTGGTGCAGCAATTTTAATGGCCAGTGGTGTATAAAAAAAGAAAGGTTAGTAAAATCCCATGGTTGTGTGGTCTCCTTGGGAGTCGTACTGGTGGGTGAGCCTGCGTTCGTACAAATACGATGTGGGATAACAGCGCAGGGACCGACCTTGCAGCTGCTGTATGGTGGCCTGGTACTCTGCGAGCTTCTCGTCGACGTAGTCCTGCGACTGACTGGCGATGATGGCGGCGGTCTGCGCCGCCGGGTCCTCCGGGGGCCCCGGGGGCTCCAGCGGCACGTAGCCCATCATGTCGTAGCCCGGAGGGGGCGGCGGCGGGAACGCGTACAGGTACTCCGGCGACGGACACATCACTGGCGAGGGGCTCTGCAACACACGACGCCTTCATTAGCGCGCCGGCTGGCTGATACATCGTTAGCTATTGAAACTACCACACCACAAAGAATAACAAGTAACGATATTTTGCTTGCAGTGCGTATAACAGCAAAAGTATAGGGGAAGGAAAGGATCCACCTTGGTACAACAAAGTTGCTGAGAGAGCAGAGAAGTTTGCACAGACGTTTTAAACGTAGCCACTGCCCAGCTGACAAACAGAAATTATACGAAGTGAAAGCAGCTGTCAGAAGGACAATGAGAGACTCTTTTAACGAATTTGAAAGCAATATTTTATCTGCAGAAACCAAAAATAATCCCAAAAAATTTTGGTCGTACGTAAAATCTATGAACGCTACAAATAATTCAATACCTTCTCTCGTTGGCAGTGCGGGTATCGCAGCTGGTGATGGTAAACAGAAGGCCGAAATTCTAAACCTAGCTTTCAAAACTCGTTTACGATAGAGGACTGCAGCACCATTCACCCTTTCAATTATCGCACAAACGAAAGGATGGCTGACATAGTGTTTAGTGTATCTGGGATTGTAAAGCAGTTAAGATCCTTAGACGCCAGAAAGGCATCTGGCCCAGACGGTATCCAAGTAATATTTTATGTTGACTAGGCTACAAATATACCACCATTCGTATCGGTTATGTATCAGAGATCACTGGAACGGCGCAAAGTTCCACGGGACTGAAGAAGGTCCAGGTCATAGCAATCTATAAAAAGGGTAGAAAATCGGATGCACATAATTACCGGCCAATTTCACTGACATCGATTTGTTGTAGGATCATGGAACAAATTTTGTGTTTAGACGTAATGACTTTTCTAGACTCTGAGGAGCTCATCTGCAGAAACCAGCACGGTTTTAGGAAACAGCGGTCATGCGAGACACAGCTGGCCCTCTTTGTGCATGATATACAGCAGGCTCTAGATACCGGCTCCCAGGTTGATTCCATATTTCTCGACTTTCGAAAGGCGTTCGACTCAGTTCCGCACTGTCGCTTGCTACAAAAAGTGCGCGCCTACGGTCTATCCAGTGACATATGCGATTGGATAGAAAGTTTTCTAACAGACAGGGAAGAGTATGTCGTCCTGAACGGGGTAACTTCAACAGAAACAAGAGTAACTTCAGGTGTGCCCCAGGGCAGCGTAATAGGTCCGCTGCTTTTTACGATTTAAATAAACGATCTGGTTGATGGTACAGACAGCGGCCTTAGACTGTTTGCCGACGATGCTGTAGTCTATAGGAAAGTAGTCTCACACGAAAGTTGTGAACAAAATAAATGCGTGGTGTAATGACTGGCAGTTATCTCTCAATATTATTAAGTGTAACCTACTGCGTATAACAAGGCGAAAATCCCCATTAATGAATGAGTGCAAAGTAAATGATCAGTCTTTGGAAGCGGTAACATCAGTGAAGTATCTGGGTGTGACTATTCGAAATGATCTCAAATGGATTGATCAGATTAATCAAGGAACGGGTAAGGCGAACTCTAGATTGCGGTTTACTGGTAGAATCCTGAAGCGATGCAGTCCTTCAACAAAGGAAATTGCTTACAATACGTTAGTTCGTCCAGTCATAGAGTATTTTTCGTCTGTATGGGTCTGATTCAAGAGATTGAGAAGGTCCAAAGAAGAGCGGCAAGATTCGTGACTGGTACATTTAGCCATCGCGAGAGCGTTACAAATCTCATAGAAAGTTTGAAGTGGGACATACTTGCAGACAGACGATGCACTAAACGGAAGGGGCTGCTCACTCTGTGCGGCTGGTCCCGGCGGAGGTTCGAGTCCTCCCTCGGGCATGGATGTGTGTGTTTGTCCTTAGCATAATTTAGGTTAAGTAGTGTGTAAGATTAGGGACTGATGGCCTTAGCAGTTAAGTCCCATAAGATTTCACACACATTTGAACATTTTGGCTGCTCACTAAATTCCGAAATCCAGTCTTCACCGAGGATGTAGAGCATATATTATTACCACCAACTCTAAGAGCTCGTACTGAGGCGTTCAGACAGTCGTTTTTCCCTCGCACGATCCGCAAGTTTAACAGAGGGGGGGGGGGGGGGGGGAATATGACTTTGGCACGAATTGTGCACTTCGCCACACACCACTTGGTGTCTAGCGGAGTATATATGTAGATGTAGATAGGAGAAAGACACATGATTAGGTTTCCTTTTCTTTTTCATTTTCATTTTCGGATTTAATAGCGGTAATTTAAGAAATTATCTTGTTAGAAAATATATCAATGCAGGGGTGATTTTCTGTTTTCGAAATTAATTCTGTAGATTACGGTCTCACTGTTAGGAATCATTCGATACCATTTTTGTTCAATATTTGCGACAATCTCAGATTTTGCCGGAAAGGCTGGCTTTTGCTGTATTTTTCATTATTTCTATTTTTTTATCCTATCGGATAGTTATGAAAATATTCGGTACGCTTGTTATGCAAAAACATGTGCATCCCATAAAAACTAGCCAGACATTTTTACAAGGTGAATTCTATAAGTAATGCACCATTTTTTCTCGGCCATTTTCGATTGAAAATATGCGGAATTTGTTGTTGGAAACTGTGGAATATTCCAGCTTGAGTCACTATTGCTTCATGAAGTTATCGTAGGTAACAGCGCCATACGTCGCCTTCAAAATGGCGTCTGTAATGCAGATCCGTTCCAAGTAGGCAGCTGCCATTGAGTTTCTTTTCGCAGAAAACAGAGCATCGTAGATACTCATAGGAGCTTGCAGGATGTCTACGGAGACCTGGCAGTGAACAAGATCATGGTGAGTGTTGGGCGAGGTTCCCCACGATCGCAAGTAGGTCGCGCAAACTGTCCGATCTTCCGCGTCCCGGCCAGCCATACAAAAACGTTGGAATGTGCGGACACACTCCTTCGATCTTCGTTGATCCATTATGGACCATGGGACAACAGCTGGCATGTATTTCTTGATGCAATAATTTACTAACACCCGTATGTATTGTAGAAATTTATTTTATGAACTTCTTATGTGCTACCGGGCAACGGCTTTGCCGCAGTGGATACACCGGTTCCCGTGAGGTCACCGAAGTTAAGCGCTGTCGGGCGTGGTCGGCGCTTGGATGGGTGACCATCCAAGTCGCCATGCGCTGTTGTCATTTTTCGGGATGCACTCTGCCTCGTGATGCCGATTGAGGAGCTACTCGACCGAATAGTAGCGGCTCCAGTCAAAGAAAACCATCGTAACGACCGGGAGAGCGGTGTGCTGAACACACGCCCCTCCTATTCGCATCCTCAGCTGAGGAAGACACGGCGGTCGGTTGGTCCCGATGGGCCACTTGTAGCCTGAGGACGGAGTGCTTTATGTGTTACCAGTTTCGGCATTACATTGATGCCATCTTCAGGCCCCACACGTTATAGTCATAAAAATGCTATACACACAAGGAGCCATATAACTGGATCCGTGAATCAAATTGTGGCAGCACATAAGAAGTTCGTAAAATAAATTTCTACAATAAATACGGCTGTTGGTAAATTATTGCATCAAGAAACACTTATTCGAAGTGATCGATGGATCAGGACCAAACACCTCGCTGCTCAAGTGGACTTCTCTGTTGGCTCTGCTGCGACTCTCTTCCACTACTTGGGGTACTCAAAGGTGTGTGCCTACTCGGTCCTCTCCGCTTAATAGAATACCATAAAGAGCAACGAAGGACCAACTGTACGGAATTGCTTGCGCATTTTGTCGTACATCGTCAAAGGGAATGAAAGATGCGTTTATCACTTCGGGGAGGAGGAGATTAGTGTTCAACGTCCCATCGACAACGACGTCACTAGAGACGGAGCACAAGCTCGGATTAGGGACGGAGCATAAGCTCGGATTAGGGAAGGACGGAGAAGGAAAGCGGCCGTGTCCTTGCAACCGAACCACCTCGGCATTTGCCTTAAGCGACTTAGGGGAATCACGGAAAACCTAAATCAAGATGGCCGGACGCGGATTTGTACTGTCGTACCCATGAGTGTAAGTCCCGTGTGCTAACCACTGCCCTACGACGCTGAGTGTCGTAACTTCGAACCGGAAACATAACAGCAATCCATGGAGTGTCTCCAGACGAGCTGTCCTCCGGAGAAAAAGTTCAAAGCCGCATCTGGAGCCGGTAAATTCATGGCGACATCGTTCTGAAACTCTGAGGGGGTTATTTGGTTTGATGTCCTCTCTCATGGCGCACCCTCAGGAAACTTAACCGTCGCTTCAGCGTTTTCTTGGTCACAAAAATTCAAACGAATTTCTCCTTCTCCTTGATAGACCCAAGGCCTCTCACAAGTCTGCAAAAGCAAAAGGAGCTCACAAAACTTTATTGGACTGTTCTTTCTCATCCATCCTACAGCCCGGATCTCGCAAATTCCGAATTCCAACTGTGTGGCCGAATACAGGATGCGCTCCGCGGGAAGCAGTTCGTCGATGATTATTGACGCAGCAAGGACAGCGAGACGTTGGCTGCGACGTCGACCAGTAGAGTGGTAGGTGCAGGCACCCAGGCCCTCCCAGTAAGGTGGGGTCAGGCCGTCGCACTGAACGGAAATTATATTGAAAATAGGGTTTTCAGCCAAAAGAGTGGAAAATAACGAGTTGTATTGGAACCCTGAATAAAACCAACCTGCTTTCAGAAAACAAATCTGTTCCATTACTTATTGAACGTCCCCTCCCCCGTACATTTAAGTTGAATCGGATATAAATAATCATTAATATTAATAGAAATTATATTTTACGGTAATGCATGAATCTCTATTTTCCTAAATTACAAAACTGATGTCATAGCGTAGATCGCTCTAACTTCTTTGAAAATTATTGTTAAGGCCATGTGTAGCCGTCTGTGTTGAAATGTGGTTGTGGTTAAGGCTCTGCGCAGTTGAGTCTTGTTTCGAATGTGTTACCAGATGTTATGACTTATGTATGTGGTGCGACAATAAAGTAATGAGACTGATTTTCTTTGCAAGATGTGGCAACCCTGCAGGTTTGCGTAGGCACAATATCTTTGACCTTGGTCTATAAGCTGCTCCTAGTCCAAATGGCACATCGATGCAACTGCTCAGTCGTGAGTTGTGCTGCAACAAGTTAACACGTGTTTGTGTCTCTCGTCACGGAAATGGAACTGCATAATATTGCGCAACGGTACGCCATTTCTTTTTGCGTGAAATTGGGTGAAAACGCGACGACAACTTACGGTAAGCTTCAGAAGGCTTTTGGAGAGGAGGTTTTGTCAAGAGCTCAAGTTTTTCGTTGGCATAAAATGTTTACTGAAACCAGAACGAATGTTGAAGATGAAGACCGCAGTGGACGACCATGCATGCTTGTGTCCTCCTTTGATTTTAAGGGAATTGTTCATAAATAGTGGGCGCCTCCTGAACAAACAGTTAACCAATATTACTACAAAGAAATTTTAGAAAGATTTCGTAAAAGAGGTCTTTGTGTCCGTGCCAACATTGCTGATAATTGGATTCTGCATCACGATAATGCGCCATCCCATACTGCTCTGTCAGTACAGCAGTTTTTAACCTAAAAACAAATATCAGTACTACCACAGCCACCTTCTTCACCAGATATCGCACTGTGCGACTTTTTTCTATTTCCAAGAGTCAAAACGGCGGTCAACGGACACCATTTTCAAACAACACAAGATGTCCAAAAAGCTGTGACGAGCGTCTTGGAGGATATTACAGAAGATGAGTTCCAGAAATGTTACCATCAATGGCAGAAGCGCTGGAAAGAGTGTGTTCAATCAGAAGGGAAGTACTTTGAAGGAAACGACACTAAACTTGACAAAACCGGTAAGCATCAGTCTCATTACTTTATTGTCGCACCTCGTACATTGCCTGTTCTGTCTGGTAAAAAAACGAATCTAATTCGAAGAACTACGCGAATGAAAGAATTACTGTTCAAAAATGGCTCTGAGCACTATGGGACTTAACTACTGTGGTCATCAGTCCCCTAGAACTTAGAACTACTTAAACCTAACTAACCTAAGGACATCACACACATCCATGCCCGAGGCAGGATTCGAACCTGCGACCGTAGCAGTCGCGCGGTTCCGGACTGCGCGCCTAGAACCGCTAGACCACCGCGGCCGGCAAAGAATTACTGTGTCATAAAAAGTAACGTGGAATGTTTCCAGTAGAGAAAAGAGGCAAAATAAATCAGTGTGCTACCAGCGCACCACCTAGCTCGGAGTAATTCAAATCCTCGACCTTTTATTTATTTTCATCATTGTTTCTTCGATGTATTGATTGACTGGCCAAAGACTACATCCCTGTGTTACACCCTTTTCAATCCGAGTACTTCGTTCTTGGTCTTGTAACACTTAAATGCAGATGTACGTATTTAAAAATTTTTTGCTTTATATGCTATAAATATTGTGTTTCGATTTATTTGCAAACATCGAAAGATATTTGTATGTGTAAAGAATGTTTAATGATCTGTGTAAGGATAATGTAAATAACTGTAATTTACTCTGGGTTAATACTGATTAGGGAAATGTTACGGATATGCATTGTTCAGCGGCGTGCCTCGACGTGAGTGGAATGACGTCAGAACGTGCGAGCTGCACAGGCCCTTGGCTGTGGTCTCACGTGATCGGACACGCGAGTCGCGTGCCAAGTCATTGTGAGAAATAGTCTCTGGCGGCACGATAACAACTGATGAGCGTGGGCGGCTCCATTCACATCCAGGTGCAGAGGCACTCATGGCGTGTTCCACCACACCAGTCAGAAGTAAAAAAAATGGTTCAAATGGCTCTGAGCACTATGGGACTTAACATCTATGGTCATCAGTCCCCTAGACTTAGAACTACTTAAACCTAACTAACCTAAGGACATCACACAACACTCAGTCATCACGAGGCAGTGAAAATCCCCGACCCCGCCGGGAATCGAACCCGGGAACCCACCAGTCAGAAGGCTGATGAGTCAAGCGTGTAGTAAATTTTGCCCAAGAGTGATACAATTTAGGTCCGCCAGTGGTCATTGCTAAGTAAATATGTGCTCGCAAATTTTGTCTAGAGCTACTGCTTCATTGTCGACGACCACTACAGCTTCATCTATTCAACATCGAACGACAGGAAGACTGTTCCACTTAATTCACGTTTTTTTTTTGTATTGTACCGGCAGTAACCAGTTATATTGGTAAACTTTTCGTTTTAATAATAATGTGTGCAAAAGTTAGAAACATTAACCTAATAATTATCCCAACTCATTATTATCAAGAGGGCCACGTCCATACCTGTTACTGGAACACTCGGAGTGTTGTTTATTTCAAAAGCAAAAATAATTTTGAAAGCAGAAGTAAAGTTATTTTTAACGCAGTTCAGTAACTTCATTGTTGGGATAAATGTTGTTTAGAGGAACAGTTATTCTTGAAGATCAAAAGTAAATTCAGTTATCCCAAAGTAAATTAATTCCTGGCACTTCAAACTACAGATTTTATTTAAAAGATAACTAATCCTAAAGACGATTTAAGTTTTCTTTCGTGTTTCATTGCCAGTTCCCAAGTTAGCAAAAATAACTAAACGCTACCGTGAGATGTCGCAACTGTTTAGCATAAAAGTAGGCAGTTTCCAGCCAGTGTGAGATTTATTTATTCCAAATCGATTTCATTGCGTTTAGTAATGAGTGTAGTAATGACTGAACTTCTTTCTCATTATCATTTCGTGCCGTGTTTTGTTACTACAAACATGTGTGTGGCCATCTGTTGCCAGGCGTCTTCAAATTATTACTTGTTTTGCTCTCAGTTTTAATTACTTAGTGAATAGACAGTGCCCAAATTGGCTGCCGAGCGTTTTTTCATTTATTCCAAAAGTATTAGTAAAGTTAATTGTTTTGTATCTACAATTCTGTGAATTCTGTGCTAATCCTATTCGTTGGAACTATACGTGAATGATGATACAGTTCTTGATCATTGAACTACTTTTAACTGAAAGTAGAGTAAACAGAATAACTTGTCCTCAGAGATACGAGTAACTTGTTATAAACCTAACCCTCACTAACTGGTGTTACGTTTTCCTTCGGAAACGACAGACTTGTCAGAACACGGTCAAACATATTTTCACGAAAGCCGGTAATGTAAACTCCTCCCGAACAGGCCATACAGGCCCAACGGTACTGGCCGGCTGCCGTGTCATCCTCAATTCATAGGCGTCACTGGATGCGGATATGGAGGGGCATGTGGTCAGCACACCGCTTTCCCGGCCGTATGCCAGTTTCCGAGACCGAAGCCGCTACTTCTCAATCAAGTATCTCCACAGTTTGCCTCACAAGGGCTGAGTGCACCATGCTTGCCAAAAGGCTCGGCAGAACGGATGGTCACCCATCCAAGTGCTAGCCCAGCCCGGCAGCGCTTAACGTCGGTGATCTGCCGGGAACCGGTGTTACCACGGCGGCAAGGCCGTTGGACGGCCGGTAATGTAAAGGGCGACGTTATTGCTCCCTCTTAACTCTTGTACATTCTGTGTATTACCCAACTTCCCCAATATCTTGCGCGTATTTTTTCAGAATTTCGTACATCTTGCACCATTTTACACTGTCTAACGCTTTTCTCAGCTCGATAAATCCTATTAATGTGTCTTGATTTATATTTAGTCTTGCTTCCATTATCAACTGCAACGTCAAAACTGCGTCTCTGGTGCCTTTACCTTTCTTAAAGCCAAACTGATCGTCGTGTAACACATCATCAATTTTTCCCCAATCTTCTATATATTTCTCGTTTCAGCATCTTAACAAGCTGACTGCGCGATAATTCTCGCACTTGCCTGCCCTGAAGTCTTCGGAATTGTGTGGATGATATGGTATACCGCCAGACTCAGATTCTACACACTAACGTCAACAGTCGTTTTGTTGCCACTTCTTCCAATGGTTTTAGAAATTCTGATGGAATGTTATTGGACCCTTCTGCCTTATTTGATTTCAAGTCTGCCAAAGCTCTTTTAAATTCCGATTTTAATACTGAACCCCCTATCTCTTCTATATCGACTCCCGTTTCTTCTTTTATCATGCCATCAGGCAAGTCTTCCTCCTCACAGAGGCCTTCGATGTACAGTTTCGATTTAACAGTGGAATTCCAATCACACTCTTAATGTTACCGCTCTTGCTTTTAATTTCACCGAAGGTTGTTTTGACTTTTCTGTGTGTTGAGTCAGTCCTTCCAACAACAGTTTCTTTTTCAGTTTCTTCACATTTTCCATGTAACCATTTCGTCTTAGCTTCACTGCACTTTCTATTTCTTTCATTCCTATGCAACTTGTATTATTACATTCCAAAATTTCCCTCATCATTTTTGTGCTTCCTTCTTTCATCAGTCAACTGATTTCTTCTATTACCCATGGTTTCTATGTAGTTACCTACTTTGTTATATGAAAGTCCGAAAGAACAGACATCATGCGGAAGCCACAGCTGTGGAACATATAATGTAAATTGAGGGAGGATGGGGGAGAAAGGAAAGGAAAGGGATTATTGATATCAGCTGCATCAGGACTTTGTGGGGCATCAGCAGCGACGAGTGAAAATGATTGCTGGACGGGGATTCGAAGCAGGAGATCCCGGGTTCGAATCCCGGTCCGGCCCGGCACTCATTTTCACTCGTCGCTACTGATACCGCACAAAGTACTGATGCAGCTGAGTCAATAATCCCTTCCTTTTCCTTTCTCCCCCCTCCTCCCTCAATTTATATAATACCTTCTTTGTACCTACGTTATTCTTCCAAACTCCTGTGATTTCCCTTTTTCCAACATAGGATTAAACAGCCAACCGTTTGCAGATGATCGGTAGGTTTGGGTGCTGCTGCCTCTGGATCATGGGGTCCTGGGTTCGATTCTCGGCCGGGCTGGGGATTTTCTCCTCTCGGAGACTGGGTGTTTGTATTGTCCTCACATTTCATCATCATTCATGAAAGTGGCGAGATTGGACTGAGTAAAGATTGGGAATTTAAACGGGCGCTGATAAACGCGCAATTGAGCTCCTCACAAACCAAACATCATCATCAAGGTTTCGGCACCCCCAGTAGGTGTCGAAACCTACGTCAAAGTACCTATCGCTTATGAGCAACCGGTTGGCTGTTTAATCTTATGTTGGAAATAGTATACGGTTGCTGAATAACAGCCACGTTCAAAAACTGTAAAATTTCCTTTTTAAAACGTCCATTCCTCTTCAACTGAACTGCATACTGAGCTATTCCTTGTCGCAGTATCTATAGTCTTAGAGAACTTAAAGCGTATCTCTTCATTCCTCAGTGCTTCCGTATCGCAATTCTTTGTGTATTGATTCTTGCTGACTCGCCTCTTAAACTTCAGCGTAGATAGACGCCGGTCGTAGTGGCCGAGCGCCTCTAGGCGCTGCAGTCTGGAACCGTGCGACCGCTACGGTCACAGGTTCGAATCCTGCCTTGGGATGGATGTGTGTCATGTCCTTAGGTTAGTTAGGTTTAAGTAGTTCTAAGTTCTAGGGGACTGATGACCTCAGATGTTAAGTCCCATAGGCCTCAGAGCCATTTTCGCAGATAGACAAACATATGGCATATGTCTACGTATGAAATATGTTTTATATGTGACATGTGCATACGCGGGCAAAGCCACAGGTAAAAAGCTCATCCCAAACCCTTGGAACTATTTCAATCACATTTGATCACATACAGTGGTCAAAATAAATGTTGCATATTTCCGTAAATGTAATGTTGAATGCATTGTGATCCAGAAACTATGTTGTCAAATATTGGTTTGTTTGCAGTATAATTCTAGCGGAAACAGGCCATTTTTCTAACGTGAGAGGGTGGTATGTGCCATCTAAGGCCATCGTGTAACCTGTAAACATTGCTGTACTTGTGTATCATTAGGAGTGTTGTATTGCTTCAGGATGGTTCGGACAACAAAAACATCCAATCAGAGGCTCCGTATAGTCACTCTAATGGAGCGGGGAATGAGAAAGGTGCACGTTGCACCGAATGTAGCTGTGCGGCAAAGTGATGTCTCTAGAATATGAAAACATTTCTAGTGAAGAGATTAGCAGAGGATC
Source organism: Schistocerca piceifrons (assembly GCF_021461385.2). Lineage (NCBI taxonomy): Eukaryota > Metazoa > Arthropoda > Insecta > Orthoptera > Acrididae > Schistocerca > Schistocerca piceifrons. Next base: position 24,698,073 of record NC_060143.1, read on the forward strand.
TTCACAGAAGTGGCCGCAGAAGAAAAACGCAGGACCGGTATTTGCGAATAACGGAAGCAGAAACCCTCAAGACAACGCTACTAGTCTACAGCAGCAGTTCTAAACAGACAGAAGAGCGCAGACATCAACACAAACGATACGCAGCTGCCTTCCTGAGCGTCGGGCTCGTGTCGCAAGGATCAGAAAGCATTCTGTGGACCGGGAAGCAGAGGGACACAACACACTTGTCTGATGAGGCCCGAAATAGCCTCCACACTCATCAGGAAGATTCTTGTGTGGAGGCAAAGAGACAACGTTGACACTGTACCTGTGTTGCAGGCCGCCACACTTATCAAGCTCGTCATATTTTGGCGTGTAATCATGTACAGTCGCAGTCACAGTCGCCAATACATAGGAAGATGACGGGAGTGAAGTACTGGGACGACATCGTCGCATGCATTGTGACTCCATTTGGTGAAAGTACTGTAGTGGGATTCAATTTGATGTACGAAAATGCCCATCCCCTCCATCACAATCTTGTGAACAACTTCCTAGTGGAGCATAGAATCAGCTGCATGGAATAGCCTCCATATGCTCCCGACCTCTACTGCGCTGAGACTGCATGGGTCATACTGAAACGATCGATTAGCAATCTTCCTGTCCAGCCTGAGACCTTACATGGCATCATAGAGGACGCTGTGGGAGAATGGGACAACATCCCACTGGCTTATACGAACAATTTGTTAAGGAGTATGCCTAAATGCATTCAAAAGTGTCATCAATTATGAAGAGGGCCAGTTGGTTGGTTCAAATGGCTCTGAGCACTATGGGACGTAAGTTCTGAGGCCATCAGTCCCCTAGAACTATTTTTTTTTGGTCATCTGTCTACTGACTGGTTTGATGCGGCCCGCCACGAATTCCTTTCCTGTGCTAACCTCTTCATCTCAGAGTAGCACTTGCAACGTACGTCCTCAATTATTTGCTTGACGCATTCCAATCTCTGTCTTCCTCTACAGTTTTTGCCCTCTACAGCTCCCTCTAGTACCATGGAAGTCATTCCCTCATGTCTTAGCAGATGTCCTATCATCCTGTCCCTTCTCCTTATCAGTGTTTTCCACATATTCCTTTCCTCTCCGATTCTGCGTAGAACCTCCTCATTCCTTACCTTATCAGTCCACCCAATTTTCAACATTCGTCTATAGCACCACATCTCAAATGCTTCGATTCTCTTCTGTTCCGGTTTTTTCACAGTCCATGTTTCACTACCGTACAATGCTGTACTCCAGACGTACATCCTCAGAAATTTCTTCCTCAAATTAAGGCCGGTATTTGATATTAGTAGACTTCTCTTGGCCAGAAATGCCGTTTTTGCCCTTGAACTTAGAACTACTTAAACCTATCCAACCTAAGGACATCACACACATCCATGCCCGAGGCAGGATTCGAACCTGCGACCGTAGTGGTCGTGCGGTTCCAGACTGTAGCGCCTAGAACCGCTCGGCCACCCTGGCCGGCTGGGCCAGTTGGTTCATACTAAAATGTGTTAGGCAAGATGACAAAGAGTAAACTGTAGTGTTTGCACTATAATCTTCTGTAAGGTTCCGTTTTTGTTGTTTGTTTTTATTTATCAATTGGGAATGTGTTTATCTTCTTTATTTTTGTTTTCTTATGACGAACTGAACGAAAAAAATGAATTTTTTTTCCTATTGCATCCAGTATTGACAAGAAAGCAATAAGCAACATTTATTTTGACCACAGTGTCAGTTACAACCTGGAAAGAGATACTATAGAGGTAAGAACCACCAACCTCCTATTGAGATGAGCGAGATAACGTGAAGAGAGAAGGGGGAGGTTGGAGACGAACGGACAGTGAGTGGGAAGGAGGAGATAGGCAGAGGTGGGGGAGGCAGAAATGGGGGGGGGGGGGGATGGAGGACATTAAAAGAGAGACAGAGAAGGAGGAGATGGATTAATAGAAGATTGGTATAAACGCATACCCAGGCAACATGAGATACCCAGCTAGTATCTATATATACTTTTATTCATAATTTAAATATCTTAAAAACACCTTTCTTCATGGCCATCCCCATATTTTCTTAGCAACAAATTCTTAGCATCCCACAATGCCACCAGTGATTTACGCATTTCGATGCACTCTAATAATGTTCTTTCGTCTTGTTTTGAACTCACTTTAAGCACAACAACAACAACAACAACAAACCTAACCTGACATCCTTGTTCTGTGTAGCTCGTGACAGGACTGTCTAGTGTCAAGGATATTGTCAATACTGCCCACAGACGGCACAATGTTTCCGGGCAGCACAATGTATTTCCAAAGCTTTTGATGTTCTCAATATTCTTGCGCAACCTCTCAGTCTCACTGCTAGATGGTCAATATTATTGCACCTAAGGAAATATTGCGCAATATTATTACCGTGTAGGGCATGTTTATAAATTTTAGAAGGAGACCAAGGCTTTAATACAGTAAACTGGTTCTAATAAAGGTAGGTTGCTGTAGTTATGCGGAGATGAGGTTTACACAGGACAGGCTAGCGTGGGGAGCTACAATTAAGCCCATCCTCTAACTGAAAACCACAACAATAATCTAAAGCTTTCTTCGTCAAGATATCACGAATAACATCGCACAGATGGTAACAAAACTTTTATTTTTGTTTCGAATTGTCGAAGGTCGAACATTAAAGCAAGGTGAAGACACGTAATCAGAAGACATGGAATAAGTGTAGCCCAGAAATTCGGCGCCTGCACAAACAAGCGTTCGCGACAGACGACATCCTATTATTCAGAAAAATACACCGTGGATGGAACACGTGATAAATGTGAGCACAGATAATCGACGGAAATGGGGCTATACTTTTGACATGCAATGTTATTATTATTATTATTATTATCTTCACTTTCTCGGACGTTAAGTCCGGTTAAAAATGGAGTGACGCGGACCTTGATCAAGCGTCACTTCCTTTTAACTGTACGGTATGTGTTATATTGCATTTAGGAACTTTCGGGTAATTGAACATGTATCAATAATTACGGATTTCTGTAGTTGTATATATATGTTTGGATGTAGCTGTATTGCATTGATGTGCTGGTGGATATTGTGTGGTATGACTCCTGTAGTTGATAGTATAATTGGTATAATGTCAACTTTATCCTGATGCCACATGTCTTTGACTTCCTCAGCCAGTTGGATGTATTTTTCAATTTTTTCTCCTGTTTTCTTTTGTATATTTGTTGTATTGGGTATGGATATTTCGATTAGTTGTGTTAATTTCTTCTTTTTATTGGTGAGTATGATGTCAGGTTTGTTATGTGGCGTTGTTTTATCTGTTATAATGGTTCTGTTCCAGTATAATTTGTATTCATAATTCTCCAGTACATTTTGTGGTGTATACTTGTATGTTCATTTTATTATTATTATTATTATTATTACTTTTTTATATTTCACTCTATGCGATTCGGCCCATTTACATCATAATAGTGACATAGCAAAATAAATGTCATCCTTAAGAAATAATTTTGAACAATCCGTAAAAATACCATGTTCGATACAAGTGGTGGACAAAGAAAATAGCACAATACAGATGAAACGCAGTGCGGGTGGAAAACTCATGTAGACGATTCATTGAAATTTCAGACCATTATCTACCAATTATATTCACCAACAACCGTCACTGGAGCCTGATAGACATCCATTTCTTACAAGCGACCTTGAAGCAGCATCTACGAATATGGGACGAAGCGTGGCAATCTTAATCCAAACCACAGGCGTACATTACTAGGTTGGCAATATTATACACAATATCACTGGTGTCACTAAAACCCAGCAGTTTAAAATAACAATATGGCGACGAGCGCAAAGCTCACTCTAATAAATAAGAACAAACTGATACAACTAAACTGATACTCTACGTTACCTTCAGAATTTTGAAATAATTGTCAATGCATGCGTCGTGTATAGCTATAAGTTTTCGTACAGCAGATGGAGGATGCAAAGAAAGGAACATATCTCAATGCATGCGTAAGTAGAAGCATCTTACTTGTTTTTGTACTGTACGTAAGGCTAAATAAGTGCATTACAATTTGTTTTATTCGACGTACTGGCAGTATTTAGGTACTTCATGTATGTGTTGGGGCGTTTAACAATCTAGTGTTAGCGGGTGCGGCTTTATTGTTCGTTAGTGCCCGGTTTTGTGAGGGTGCTCCTACGGGTAAGGCGTTCTGTTTGATGAACAACTACCGCGCAAGCCTAACACGCTGCCGGCCGGAGTGCCCAAGCGGTTCTAGGCGCTTCAGTCTGGAACCGCGCGACCCTCCTGACGCCGACATGTAAAGTATACCTACTTGAACGACTGCGAGAATAATTACCAATACACGTACTGTTTATGTATTTCAGATTGAGCGAACATTGATGTGTGCCTAGATTTAAATATGGGAAGTGCGATTTTAAATTGATATTACAAAACGTTCTGTCTGTAATCGTGCTGAAAATCTGCTTGAGTTGAATAGCTGAGCAGAGATGAATGTATAACCATTTTTCCTTAAAAAAAAAAAAAAAAAAAAAAGTCGGCCATTGTGGCCGAGCGGTTCTAGGCGCTACAGTCTGGAACCGCACGACCGCTACGGTTGCAGGTTCGAATCCTGCCTCGGGCATGGATGGGTTTGATGTCCTTAGGTTAGTTAGGTTTAAGTAGTTCTAAGTTCTAGGGGACTGATGACCTAAGAAGCTAAGTCCCATAGTCCCATTGTGGGCGATGGTAGTGCTAAACGGATATTCGTACGCTCAGACGCCGAGCTACCGATGGATGTCTCTACGGTCCCACTACCACGATCCTTCGCGATTCATTGCCATCTTTGTTTTGTTGTTCTGTATTCGTTTGCGTTGCTGTTCTGTTCTTGTCGGTTGTGCGAAGTTTTACAGTGTGTCCTGTCTTTCGTTTCAACTTGTGAGTTAAGTTGGAAGTGAGAGATGAGCAGAAAACCAACAAACTATTTTACTTGTTCTCCTGCATCTAAAAAACCAAAAGCTGTAAATAATTCATGTGCGAGTGGAAAGCCAGGAAGTTCAACATCAGTGGATGACGAAAGTGAAACTGTAAACCTTCATTTGAGCTGTAGTAAAGTCAAACGAAGAGTCCGATACCATTTTTTTTAGTTAGACATGTTGATGACGTCATTACTAAAAGTAGACGGCATGCTTCAGTTATAAGTTATTTTCGCTGCATTATATCCAATGCCAGAGTACCTTCAAACTTTTTTTTGGAAAAAAGCACTGCATAGGCCTACCATGTAGCAGAAAATGTGGGATTTTTCTCAACAAGTTTTAGTTATTGGTCCTTCTGACAATCATGTTTTTGCTTCTTCTGAAAAATTTGTGATACTGGATATAAGGGGTTTCTGGTTTTATCAGTTCAGTTTCGTTTCACTGTCATATCTCATCAATGCAAGTTTCTTAGGAAATAAATCTTCCACGAAAATCATTAACTGGTCACTGCGAAGCGATACAACCCCGTAGAACAAACATTAATGACCGTAGAATAGAGTCGACAGTAGTATCTCGTTCCAAGCTGCCTTCTTCCGATTCCTCCTCCCCTCCTCTTTCCACACCATTACTCGCTGTGAGCCGGCCGGTTGTTTACTGTTGAGGCGTGAACACGAGCCAGTGCAAACAAGCAGATTGGTGAACAAGCCTATGCTAGATCATCTGGAAGAATTTATATTCCCGCATCAGATATGGCAACTATAGTTGTCAAAGGGCAGCATAATCTCATGAAGTGCAAATGGCGACTCCACAACAGATTGCGTAAGCAATGGTTTCCAGAAACAAAATCGCTGACAACTGTTCAAAGAAATTATCGCAGGTTATATGGACGTGAGTCGCCTGGTGTGAAAACAGTTAAAGAATCATATCACAAGTTTCTGGCAACTGGAAGTGTTCTGAATCATTCTGGCAATGCACGCCGTAGTGTTCCGGAAGAGGCAGTGGAGGACATCAAACAATGGTTTCTCAGGAGGCCACGTAAGTCAGTTCGGCAGCCATCTAGATCAGTCACATCAATTGCGACAAAGGACTACCATGAGCTCTAGTATGGAATGACGACAATGAAACTTTTTGCCGGACCGGGACTCGAACCCAGATTTCTGTTTATCGCGAGCGGTCGCCTTACCATTTGTCTATCCGTGCACGACTCACGGTCACATCCAAACTTCCATATATGTCGTCAACCATACGCTTAGTAAATAATGCAACACATTTTTTTCTCGGCCGGTTTCGGTTTAAAAAATGTGGAATTTGTTGTGGGACATCATGGAATATTCCAGCTTCAGGTGCTATAGTTTCATGAAGTTTCGATAGGTGGTGGCGCTATACGTAATCTTCAAAATGGCGTCTGCAATGGAGGTGCGTTCCAAGAAGAGAGCAGTTATTGAGTTTCTTCTGGTGGAAAACGAGAGCATCGGGATATTCATAGGTGCCTGCCGAATGACTGCTGAGACGAGGCAGTGAAGAAAAGCGCGCTGAGTCGTTGGGCGATGCGTCTGTTATCATCGCAGCAAGATCGCGCAAACCTTTTCGATCTCCCGCGTAACGACCGGCCACACAAAGCAGTGACTCCATCATGTCGCAGCATGTGGACACACCATACGGTGATCGACTGATCACAATCAAATATCTCGCAGCATAATTAGACGTCTCAACCGCGCAAGGCCTCATACGAGTCTGTACACGGGAGAGGAGCTCACAGAACTTCATTGGACTGTTCTTCCTCATGCACCCCACTGCCCTGATCTCGCACCTTCCGACTACCGTCTGTTTGGTCTAATGAAGGCTTCACTCTGCGGGAAGCAATACGTGGATGATGGGGCGATTATAGATGCAGCAAGAGGTGGGTTCAGACGTCGACCAGTTGAGGGGTACCATGCGGGTTGCAGACCATTCCAGTAAGGTGGCGCAAAGCCATCGCGTTGATCCGAGATTACGTTCAAAAATAGGGTTTCGTAGCCCTACGACTGGGGAATAATATGGTACATTGGAATCCTGACTAAAACAAACCTTCTTTCAGAAAAAGTGTCGCATTACTTGTTGAACGCCCCTCGATGTTTATGCCAGATATCTAGCTAGATTGTCAGGCTACTACACAAAACAAATAAGCGTTTGACATATATACATGTAACATACTTTGTTCTTCGAATGTAACGAATGTGTCCTGTTTGGCCGATATACCGTTTGTATCAAAAACTAATATAAAGGCCTTTCTGTTTAGCAAGAACGACAAGAGACAGATTTTAGTTCACCTGACAGGTCTACAAGAAATCTTCATCTGAAGCACCGAAAATGCTGAGCATCAATGAAGAACCTTCAGAAGCATTGAGCAACACTATTTGAACAAGTATGTACCGAGCATAATTGTGAGGAATGGGGAAGACTCATCGTGGTTTGACAGCCGTTTCAAGAAGCTGCTACGAAAGCAAAGAGAGCTTCACTTCAAACTTGAACGTAGCCAAAGCCTCAAAGACAACAAAAACTTAACGAGCCTAAAATTAACGTAAGGAGGGCTATGCATTCAACGAATAGAGAAGTAAAAGTTTATCTACAAATACGACAGAAAATCCTAAGAAGAACTTGTCTTATGTTAAATCAGTAAACGGACAGAATTCAGCTGTCCAGATAATGGCAATGAATAAGAGAATGACACAGAAAAGCAGAGAAGGCCGAAATACTGAACGTCTTTTTCCAAAACTGTTTCACAGAGGAAGATTGCACCTTGGTTCCTCCTTTAAATCGTCTCACTAGAGAGAAATTGACAGATTCAGAAATGAGAGACCAAGGGATAGAAAAGCAACAAATCACTCAGAGAAGTATGCGAAAGAACTTGCCCTCTTCCAGAAGGAGTGTACCGAGCGAAGCATTACTACTGATTAGAAAAATCACGGTTCATTCCAGTTTTCAAGGAGGGTCGTCGAATAGACGCACAGGACTACAGGCCCATATCCCTGAGGTCAGTCTGTTTGGAACATGTTTAATGGTCACGTATGATGATATTTCTGGAAACCGAAAATCTGTAGAGACCAACATAGGTTTCCAAAACAATGATCACCCACGGGACCCAGAAAGCAGCAGGTATAGGCATCCAGGTAGATTTCATGTTCCTTGGACTTTCGAAAGGCATTCTATACAGCTCCGCACTGCCGTCCAACGAACAAAATATGACCGTACGGAATATCAGCTCAACTGTGTGACTGGATTGAAGAGATTCTAGCACACATAACACAACATTTCAGTCTGAATGGAGAAAAGACTTCAAACATAAAAATAACTTCGAGCCTGCCCCAGCGGAGTATTATAGGACCATTACTTTTCACAATACAGATAAATGACCTTGTAGATGACGTAGGAAGTTCCTTGGAGCTTTCCGCTGTTCTGTACAGTGACGTCGCGACGCTGTAAAATTGCAGCGAAATGCAGGAAGACCTGCAGTGGATCGGCACTAGGTGCAGGGAGACGCAACTGGTCCTCTTCATTAGCAAATCTAATGTATTGCTAATACATAGACAGAAAGATCCTTTATTGAATTATTACAAAATTACAGAGCAATCATCGGTAGCATCACTATCATAAAATATTTAGGAGTGTGCATACGGACCGATTTGAAGCGGAAAGGTCACATTAAATTAATCACGAGTAAGGCAGATACCAGACTGATATTCATTGGTAGAATCTTCAGGAAATGTAGTCCATCAACAAAGGAAGTTGCTTACAAAACACTTGTTCGACCAATAGTTGAATATTGCTCATCACTCCGGATTCGCACCACATAGGACTTGTAGTGGAAATAGAAAAGTTCCAAAGAAGGGCAGCACGTTTCATTACAGGTTCATTTAGTAAGCGCGGAAGTGTCACGGAGATGCTGAGCCAATTTCAGTGCCAGACGTTGCAAGAGAGGCTATGATTTACAATTCCGAGAGCATAAGCTTCTAGAAGAGCCACCGAATATATTGGTTTCTCCTGGATACATCCCGCCCAAACGATCATTAAGATAAAATTGCGGAGATTCGATCCGACACTGAGGCTTACCAGCAATCATTCTTCCCGCGAACCATATCCGCCTGGAACAGGAAAATGGGGGAAGTGACAGTGGTACACAAAGTACCCTCCGCCATACACAGTAAGGTGGCTTGCGATGTAGAAGTAGATAATCTTTTATCTTAGCCAAAGTCCGGCTAGTTGCACCAGTTTCTTCGCAGTTTCACATTCCTTTTCCTAAGGTACATGTGATTTAAACTTTGAATTCTCTTTACATTCAGAATTTAAAGCGACAATATAATCTCTTGACATAGCGTTAGACTTTGCGTACAGAGTATCTATGACGAATACGTAAGTGTCACGTATGGTGCAAGGGAGGCTCCGTGTGACTTTGCTCGCTGCTGTAAATAGGCGGTATAAACAAAAGAAAAATAAATCAGTATACGACAAAGATTGGTAGAAGGCGCCTCGGGGAAGATCAGTTTTGATTCCGCAGAAATGTAGAAACAGGCGAGGCAATACTGACTATGATTTATCCTGAAAGACCGAAGAAAGCCAATCCTTCATTTATAGTATTTGTAGATTTAGAGAAAGCTTTTGAGACTGCTGGGTATAATGCATTTTTCGTAATTCTTCAAGTAGTGGGGCTAAAATACAGGGTGCGAAAACTTTTACAGAAACCGGACCGCAGTTCTAACAGTCCAAGGGCATGAAACGGAAGCCGTAGTTGGTAATGGACTGAGATAGGATTGCAGTTTGTCCCTGAATTTGTCTAATCTGAAGTTTGAGCCAGCTGTATAGGAAACGAAGCAATTTGGAAAAGCAATTAAACGTGAGGGAGAAGAAATGAAACCTTTGAAGGTTGTCGAAGACACTGTTATTCTGTCAGACGGCGAAGATCTTACGAAATTAATTGAACGGAATGCATAAGCTATAAGATGTATATTAACAAAGGTTAAAAAATGGTAATTGGATGCGGTGGAGTTAAATCAGGTGTTACTGAAGGTATTAGATTAGGAAATGATACGCTAAAAATGTGAAGACAGGAATGGCATCCGGTCACCTCTTCAAACTAACCATGGTAAAACCGTAAATAACCATGTTGAGCCTGCTGGACAAAGGCTTAAGGAAAAGAAGTGAGACAGCGCAAAATAAATAAATAAATAAATAAATAAATATTCGTGAGTTGGGTAATTTGAGCAGGAAAATAACTAAAGATGGCCGAAGTAAAAATTATATAAAATGTAGACTGCCAACTGGGAGAGAAGTGTTTCTGAAAAATACAAATTTGTTAACATCGAATATGAATTTAAGTGTTGGAAAGTATTTTTTGAAGCTATTTGTCCAGAGTGTAGCTTTTTGTGGAAGTGAAATGTGGACGATAAGCAGTTTAGACAAGCTGAGAATAGAAGCTTTTGAACTATGGTGCTACTGGAGGATAATGAATATTTGGTGAGTAGATCATATAATCTAAATTCGGGAGAAATAAATTTGTCACAACTCACGTAAAAGAAGGACGTCAAGAAATCGTCATTTTCGTAAAAGAGATGGTGATGGTGGTGGTGGTGGTGGTGGTGGTGGTGGGGGAGAGGAGATAGAAGTTTTAGAGTGATACGAAGGCTCGAAAAAATTAAGTAAATGAAAATGGATGTAGAATACAGTTGCTATGAAAGAGACGAAGAGGATTGCACAGGATAGACTGGCTTCAGGCGATACATCAAACGAATCTTCGGACTGAAGACAACAACAACAACAACAACAACAACAACAACAACAACGAGGCAAGCTATGTCATCAAAAGGAGTGCACGAGGGAAACGACATATACTAATGTGATTGTTCAAAGTTGGTGGGTGTGCATAGTGACGAGAACTTCGACTGAGAATCACGTATCTTCTCAGACGTTGATTGCTGATCATGGTGATGAAAGTATTTCGAAATTAATTTATTATGCAACATTAAACAGCGTGTGTTAGATATTCCGTTCAAGAAATTCCGACAACGCGGAAACCACCACTACTACCACCAAAATTGCGGATGATGAAGTGTGTTAAATTATCGGGTGTGATGCAGAAGGTAGCAAGATGAAATACCAAATGTGCTATTAGGTAGAATTAAGGAAAACTCACCGATTATGAAGCATCAGAGAAACACATGAGGGGTGAAGTGAGGAAAGAGAGAAACTGTATACTGCTCAGAGCGCAATCCTCGATATGTATTGATTTTTCTGCAATAGAACGACGCAAACAGTGTGCTTTCATAAGGATAAGTCACCTCAAGACGAATCCTGTGAATAGATTGTCTGACGAATCGTTACTGGTGTGCCATACGTGACCGTGACTGAAGGAAGAGGAAGGACGCGAGGTGGTTGGGAAAGGAGTGGATAAGTCACGTAGCGAGTGGAGTTCGTGTAGTCTGAGTACTTTGACACTCAACATTGTACGAGATAATTTGGAAGTTTTACGTAAGATACCTAAAAAGCCACTCCTTAAATATACTAGAAGAAATGGAAATATTAGTTGACGGCAAAATAGAGCGTGCTTTACGAACAAACTGATTTCATATTAAACTGTTATTTTGACGTCTGCCAAGTCTTACTAGTGTAGCAGTGCGGCGAATGGGGATGGCTGGCTGCAGAGTTGCACGCGTGACGTCCATAGCGTGTGTCGGCCGCGAGCAGCGACGGATATGGTGGTGGTGGTTTTTGGGGGAAGGAGACCAGACAGCGAGGTCATCGGTCTCATCGGATTAGGGAAGGACGGGGAAGGAAGTCGGCCGTGCCCTTTGAAAGGAACCATCCCGGCATTTGCCTGGAGCGATTGAGGGAAATCACGGAAAACCTAAATCAGGATGGCCGGACGCGGGATTGAACCGTCGTCCTCCCGAATGCGAGTCCAGTGTCTAACCACTGCGCCACCTCGCTCGGTGCGACGGATATGGCTACACTTCCAGCGTCAGCAACACAGGTAAACACAGCAGCCGCGAGATGGTGCTCATAACAGCGTCTACAGTTATAAATTTGATTTTTCATGTTAGTATTTTAATGTACTTGCTAAGTTCTTTTTTTAGTAAGTTAGTACTCGGCCCACTTAGAACCACACTTCCCTTCTCTTCTCTTTTGCCAGAAATTTTCATGTGCTGGCGTATCGGCTGTATTTGTTATTCGTAGAATTTCTTCTTCATTCCTGCCACTCATTTCTCAATATTGTTTCTGTGTGTAGTCCTGTGCATTGCCAGACTGGGCTAGGTATTCTCTGATTTTGTCAACGTATCCCTGTAAACGCATAGTGTGAATGGAGTTTGGTTCAAATGGCTCGTAGCACTATGGGACTTAACTTCGGAGGTCACCAGTCCCCTAGAACTTAGAACTACTTTAACCTAACTAACCTAAGGACATCACACACACCCATGCCCGAGGCAGGATTCGAACCTGCGACCGTAGAATGGAGTTTCTCATCTGCAGCTGCTTTCATGAGTATAAGTCACCTCAAGACGAACCCTGTGAATAGTTTGTCTGACGAATCGTTGCTGGTGTGCCATATGTGACCGTGACTGAAGGAAGAGGAAGGACGCGAGGTGGTTGAAAAAAAAAAAAATTTGCGTGTGGCATCGTTTGGCGGGAGGCCCCTATTCGGGGAAGTTCGGCCGCCATGTGCAAGTCTCATTTCATTCGACGCCACATTGGACGACTTGCGCGCCAGTGAGGCGGGTGAAATGAAGACAGCACAGCAGCCAGTCCCCAAGGAGAAAAACGTCCAACCCGGCCGGGAATCGAACGCGGGCCCGCTTGCATGGGAGGCGAGCACGTTACCACCCAGCTAAGCAGGCGGAACATATACTGCAAATAACTGTGGAGCGCCTGGCTGAGGGTACTTTCAACTGCATCAGTTGTTAGGGCTTCTTCCCTTTCCATTCACGTTTGGAGCACAGAAAGAGCGGTTGCTTCAATTCCTCTGCGCTCTCTGTAGCTAATCTACCCTTGTCCTCACAATACCTACGGGAGCAATACGTAGAGTGTTGAAGTACCGGGTCATCAAAAAGTCAGTATAAATTTGAAAACCGAATAAGTCACGGAATAATGTAGATAGAGAGGTACAAATTGACACACAAGCTTGGAATGACATGGGGTTTCATTAGAAACGGTCACCAAATATCCGACAGATGGCGCTTCATCTGATGAGAATAGCAATAATTAGCATAAGAAAGTAAGACAAAGCAAAGATGATGTTCTTTACAGGAAATGCTCAATATGTCCACCATCATTCCTCAACAATAGCTGTAGTCGAGGAATAATGTTGTGAACAGCACTGTAAAGCATGTCCGGAGTTATGGTGAGGCATTGGCGTCGGATATTGTCTTTCAGCATCCCTAGAGATGTCGGTCGATCACAATACACTTGCGACTTTAAGTAACCCCAAAGCCAATAATCGCACGGACTGAGGTCTGGGGGCCTGGGAGGCCAAGCATGACGAAAGTGGCAGTTGAGCACACAATCATCACCAAACGACGCGCGCAAGAGATCTTTCACGCGTCTAGCAATATGGGGTGTTTTTTTTTTTTTGTTCTAGTAAACCCCATGTCATTCCAAGCATGTGTGTCAATTTTTACCTCTCTATCTACATTATTCCATGGTTTCTTAAGTTTCGAAATTTAAACTGACTTTTTGATCACCCGGTATACTCCTAGATTCATCTCTTAAAACTGGTTTTTTAAGACCTTATAAGTGAGTTGGCTTTTTTTAGACTTCTTTTCCACAGCCGCAGTTATACAAATGACACAGGCTATACTTCGAATTTTTACATCAGTATGCTCTTTGTTAGTCTGTTTGATTGCATGCTTTTTACGTGGCCGTAGAACTTGGCGTCGTTTCCGTATGATATCACAAATGATGCAGTTCCATATTGTTCCATTAAGTTTCGGGTGTGCAGCCGCAAGAATTCTCATTCTTCCTCTAATATTTCGGCTGTATAGCGTTCAGCCATCTTCAGAGTCAGCCGCAAGACTGTCGCTTAATTTGAAGGTGGCTGAACGCTATACAGCCGAAATATTAGAGGAAGAATGAGAATTCTTGCGGCTGCACACCCGAAACTTAATGGAACAGTCTTTGCGCCGCCAAAACCTGAAGATTCACTTCCATATTGCTTCTGATGTTCCACTAGGTCCTAATATCTTTCTGATGAAATCGGCGTCGTCTGAGCTCCAGTGTGTTGAGTAGGACTTTCTGATCTAGTGTGAGTGTCTCTGTAGCATAATACACCAGTGGCCCAATAAAGGTAATGTAAACGGATTTGACATCTATGCTATTGTATCCCTTGTAGACTTCAGTGATAGTCCTGTATGCTGTTTCTAATAATGTGAGCCTTGGTTATCTCTTGCCTCTGATGTTCTCCGAAATGAATTCACTAACATAAATTTTGGAACAAGGTTTGATGCAACCAAATCCTGAAACAAAGGAAAGAAGATTGATTATAACGGCCCTTTCGACATCGAGGTCTTTATAGACGGAGTGCAAGCTCAGATTGTGTCAAGAATGGTGGGGAAGGAAATCGGCAGTGCCCTTTCAAAGGAAACATTCCGGCGTTTTCCTGGAGTGATTTAGGGATATCACCGAAAACCTAAACCTGAATGGCCAGGCGCGGGTGTGAACCGTCGTCCTCCCGAATGCGAGCCCAGTGTGCCAATCACTGCGCTATGTCGCCTGGTATCCATTTGTATGACAACGATGATGGTTATGAACTCTGTCTTTTCGAAGGAGATGTGCAATCTAGTTTTTTTTTACACATTGTAATAATATCGTCATTTTACAAACCACTTACTTTACAGTAGAGCGAAATGTTACGTTAAGCTCAGATTGTATAATTGTTAGCCGCATGTTAAATATACTTCCCACTTCTGATTTCTTCTGTTTCTAATCCGACAGTTTCTGAAGATGACTGTTGCTGAAACGCATTCTTGTGTAAATATGTATAACTAAAAAAATAGCGATTAAAACAGACAATTATTTTGACTAATAACAATGTTTTTATGTCATTTGTTGACAAAATTGTACAAGTGGTAGAGGATTCTGAACTGAATATTTATCTAAATGAAGAAATACTCCTCATAGCAATTAATCAAAGTGAAGATCGTCACTACTCTCAGTGCTTTGTGAAGATGGATTGGGGCTCAAAAGCGTCGAGCTCGATTAATTGCACACTGTTTATGGTACGATTGTAATCGTGGCTCCACAGTACTCTTCCAAATTTCCTCTCTTGCCGCAGAGTGTTTTCCATTTGTGACTTTCAATGCTTTTCAATGAATCTTTTCCGACACGAACCAACACCATCTCAAGTTTTCCCGTGCCAACGAATCATTGTCGAGGACCTCTCTGTGTCTTGCAGCACTCTGTCCATTGTTCCTATAAATTGATAAATGTAAAGTAATGGTTATAACAAAAAAAGAAAAGTGTAGTGTCTGATTACTCCATGACACACGGAATAGGTATTTTGGAGCGATATGGAATGGGACGGTGACATAACGTCAGTATTAGGGAAGACGGATCGAAGACTTATGTTTGTTGGACGGGTGTTGCGAAAATGCAGAGTATATATATATATATATATATATATATATATATATATATATATATATATATATATATATATATATATATTCCAAGACAAAAAAGAAAGACGCACCACGAAGGAATTATCCGAATGGGACGGAAATCGGAAGACGTAATGTACATGTATAGACAAACAAACTATTACAAATTCAGAAAAAGTCGATGATTTAGTCAAGAGGAACTGGCCTCAGAAGGCCCAAGGATATTGACCGACCGCCGAGTCATCCTCAAACTATAGGCTAACTGAATGCGGATATGGAGGAGCATGTGGTCAGCAAACTGCTCTCCCAGCCATTGTCAGGTCACGAGACTGGAGTCCCTACTTCTCAGTCAAGTAGCTTCTCAATGTACCTCACAAGGGCCGAACGCACCCTGCTTACCGACAGAGCTCGGTGGACCGGACAGCCACCCATCCAAGGGCTACCAAGCCCGAAAAGGACTGACTTTGGTGATCTGATGGAAACCTGTGTTACCACTATGGCAAGGCCGTAATGTTCCAAACACCCCTCAATTGGAAAGAGGTCCTGTGACCGTGATGGTGAAGGTATGGTTTGGCAAACACGAAAACAAGCAGCAGAAATTCTCGCCGTATGCGGGCGGGAAGTGCAAGCCCAAAGTGGCGACAGAACGGAAGGTAGAATATTGTCGTGATAACTCTGAGCTGTAAGGGCGGCACAGACGACAGCCAAAGGGGTCCCGCCATGAGCTGAAATGGTAGCTCTAACCCCCAGACCATCCGTGCTGGTTGCTGGGCCATTTGGCTGGCGACAATCAGGTTGGTATCGCGCAGCTACCTAGGGCGCCTTCACGCACGTCTACGGCCTGGAATCTCATCGACTAGAGTGGAATCGTGTTTAGTGATGACTCCCGTTTCGACCTGAGCCCCGACGACCAGCGAATATTTGAGGATACCGCCTGATTGTCGCCCACCAGTGACGGTGTGGGAGCCATTTCATTTCATAGCAGGATAGCTTTGGTTGTCATCTGCGGTTGTCTCACAGCACAGCTGTACGCCGACGACATTCGACGGCTCGTTTTCTTGCCCATCTTGGCAAGCCACCCTGAGTTCACATTTGACCAAGATAATGCTCGCCCGCACACGGCGATAATTTCCAATGCATGTCTTCGTGCCTGCCAAACACTACCATTATCAAACCCTACCATGGACAGCAAGGTCGCCGGACGCCTCTCCAAATGAGAACGTTTGAAGCATTATGAAATGGTTCAAATGGCTCTGAGCACTTTGGGACTTAACTTCTGAGGTCATCAGTCGCCTAGAATTTAGGACTACTTAAACCTAACTAAGGACATCACACACATCCATGCCCGAGGCAGGATTCGAACCTGCGACCGCAGCGGTCGCGCGGTTCCAGACTGTAGCGCCTAGAACTGCTCGGCCACCACGGTGGAGCATTATGAGCAGGGTCCTGTAACGAGTTCGGTATTCTGACGATCTGAAGCGCCAATTAGAGGTAATTTGGGCTGATATCCCACAAAATGACATCCAACATGTCTATCAATCAATGCCAAACCGAATAACTTTTTGCGTAAGGGCCAGAGGTGGACCAACGCGTTACAGAGTGGATCTTATTTGTGAAGTTCTTTTTCTTGAGTAAATCATCCAATTTTTCTGAAATCATGAAAATATTTTGTCTGTACATGTACATGACATCTGCCTACGTCCGTCTCATTCGGATAATTCCTTCGTGGTGTGTCGTTTTTTCTGTCTTGGAGCGTATAAAGAAAATCGAATACAAGGCGATACTGTGGCCAATTCTAGAATATTGTTCCAGTGTTTGTAGTCCTTATCGATTAGACATGACAACAGACTTCAGTCGAATTCAGAGACGCGCTCTTCAGGATCGTAACGGGTCGGTTTAACACATACGAAAGTGTAACAGAAATCCTGAGGGAACTTAAATGAGAATCCTTCCAAGAAATTCGACGTAGTCCTCGCGAAACATTGTTGCTCAAGTGAATTTAGAGAACCCGTATTTCAAGAAGACTGTGTGACCATTGTGCTGCCAAAAACTCGCGATGGATTGTGGGGATAAGGTACCAGAGATTAGGGCACGCACTGATGGTTATATTTTTATTTATCTATTTATTTATCCTGTCTAGATTGGGGCCGTTAAGCCTTCTGTTACGTCTAACCAGGTGGTGTTCATTTTTTTGCATTATGATGCAGATATTTTAATAGCTGCTTAAACACTTACAAATAACTAGAAATAGCGGAAGAAGAAGGTAGTTATAGTACAAAGAAGCAGTTTATAGTCACGAAATGTAGAACAACTAAAACATGGCAATCAGAGATTTAAACTGAGGTAATAACAGCAAGGGGTGTGAGATAAGTCTTCTTTTTATGCCCTCGCAGTGTATTGTTGGGAACGCCGATGTGCGGTAGGCATTTGTTTGTCATAGAAAAACACTAATTTACAATAATTTACCTCAAACGCATTGCCGATTCGAGATGTCATACATGGCCCTATCTCACTAATGTCTTTATAATTTTGAACTTTTGCGTCGTGATACCTGTACAGCTATAATGTAACGGCGTTATTTAAAAAATCACTGTTTAGTGGAGAATTCCTGGACAGTTACGTACCTCACCAAGAGAAGTATTTTGTTATATCTTTCATTCCTTTACCCATGGGAGATGAGTGGATTGTCGTAGAACTTTCTTCTTTCTGGAAAACATATCGGAAGATGACGATAGTTTAGCTTTAGGAAAGTTGAAGGCATCAAAGAGGCAGTTTTTTTTAATTTTATTTACTGGCTTTCGACTCGTGCCCATGCAACCATCTCAGTAGTGGAAAAACTATACGACAGCGTGTCTGAGGTGACTTTCGTGTCAGTAGTCGCCTTTTGTGGTAGTCAGTATCTTTCCCATCGTAAAGATTCATTTTTCTTTTCGAATATACAATGACGTGACAAAAGTCATGGTGTAGCGATCTGCAGATACACAGACGTCCGTAGCATCGCGCATGTAAGGTATGAAAGGGTAGTGCATTGGTGGAGTTGTCATTTGTAATCAAGTGATTCATGTGAACAGGTGTCTGACGTGATTATGGCCACACGAATGGAATTAACGAACTTTGAATGAGGGAGTGATAGTTGAGCTAGACGCTTGGGAGATTCCATTTCGGAAATTATTAGGAAATTTAACATTCCGAGATCCACAGCGTCAGGAGTGTGTTGAGAATACCAAATTTCAGGCATTACGGTTCACCACGGACAACGCAGTGACCGAGTGCCTTCACTTAACGACCGAGAGCAGCAGCGTTTGCGGAGAGTTGTCAGCGTTGACAGACAACCTACACTGCGTGAAATAACCGCAGAAATCAATGTGGGGCGCACGACTACCTTATTAGGACAGTGCGGCAAAATCTGGCGTTAATGGGCTATGGCAGCAGTGTCTTTGCTAACAGCACATCGCCTGCAGCGGCTCTCCTGGGCTCGTCACCATACTGTTTGGATACTAGACGATTGGAAAATCGTGTCTTTCTCAGATGAAACCCGATTTCTTGGTCAGACCTGATGGCAGGATCCGAATGCGACGCAGACCCCACGAAGCGGTGGACCAACTTGTCAACAAGGCACTGTGGAATCTGGTGGTGGCTTCATAATGGTATGGTCTGTGTTTACGTGGAAGAGACTGGATCCTCTGGTCCAGCTGAACCGATCATTGTTTAGAAATGGTTACGTTTGGCTACTTGGAGACCTATGTAACCATTCATAGACTTCATCTTGCCGAACAACGATGGTATTTTTATGGATGACAATGCGCTATTTGACCGGGCGAAAGTTTATACTGGTGTGAAGAACCTTCTGGACAATTCGAGCGAGCGATTCGTTCAGCCAGACCACCCGACATGAATCACATCGAAGATTTATGTGACATAGCCAAGAGGTCAGTTTGTTCACAAAATCCTGCACCGGCCACACTTCCGCAATTACGGACGGCTATGGACGCAGCATGGTTCAATATGTCTGTTCAGTATGTTGGCTGACATCGAAATAAGTGTCCAAGGAATAGAAAAGCAACTGAAATCACTCAACAGAGGAAAGTCCACTGGACCTGACGGGATACCAATTCGATTCTACACAGAGTACGCGAAAGAACTTGCTCCCCTTCTAACAGCCGTGTACAGGAAGTCTTTAGAGGAACGGAAGGTTCCAAATGATTGGAAAAGAGCACAGGTAGTTCCAGTTTTCAAGAAGGGTCGTCGAGCAGATTCGCAAAAGTATAGGCCTGTATCTCTGACATCAATCTGTTGTAGAATTTTAGAATATGTTTTTTGCTCCCGTATCATGTCATTTCTGGAAACCCAGAATGTACTTTGTAAGAATCAACATGGATTCCGGAAACAGCGATCGTGTGAGATCCAACTCGCTTTATTTGTTCATGAGACCCAGAAAATATTAGATACAGGCTCCCAGGTAGATGCTATTTTTCTTGACTTCCGGAAGGCGTTCGATACAGTTCTGCACTGTCGCCTGATAAACAAAGTAAGAGCCTACGGAATATCAGACCAGCTGTGTGGCTGGATTGAAGAGTTTTTAGCAAACAGAACACAGCATGTTGTTATCAATGGAGAGACGTCTACAGACGTTAAAGTAACCTCTGGCGTGCCACAGGGGAGTGTTATGGGACCATTGCTTTTCACAATATATATAAATGACCTAATAGATAGTGTCGGAAGTTCCATGCGGCTTTTCGCGGATGATACTGCAGTATACAGAGAAGTTGCAGCATTAGAAAATTGCAGCGAAATGCAGGAAGATCTGCAGCGGATAGGCACTTGGTGCAGGGAGTGGCAACTGACCCTTAACATAGACAAATGTAATGTATTGCGAATACATAGAAAGAAGGATCCTTTATTGTATGATTATATGATAGCGGAACGAACACTGGTAGCAGTTACTTCTGTAAAATATCTGGGAGTATGCGTGCGGAACGATTTGAAGTGGAATGATCATATAAAATTAATTGTTGGTAAGGCGGGTACGAGGTTGAGATTCACTGGGACAGTCCTTAGAAAATGTAGTCCATCAACAAAGGAGGTGGCTTACAAAACACTCGTAGACCTATACTTGAGTATTGCTCATCAGTGTGGGATACGTACCAGGTCGGGTTGACGGAGGAGATAGAGAAGATCCAAAGAACAGCGGCGCGTTTCGTAACAGGGTTATATGGTAAGCGTTACGGAGATGTTTAGCAAACTCAAGTGGCAGACTCTGCAAGAGAGGCGCTCTGCATCGCGGTGTAGCTTGCTGTCCAGGTATCGAGAGGGTGCGTTTCTGGATGAGGTATCGAATATATTGCTTCCCCCTACTTATACCTCCCGAGGAGATCACGAATTTAAATTTAGAGAGATTCGAGCGCGCACGGAGGCTTTCCGGCAGTCGTTCTTCACGCGAACCATACGCGACTGGAACAGGAAAGGGAGGTAATGACAGTGGCACGTAAAGTGCCCTCCGCCACACGCCGTTGGGTGGCTTGCGGAGTATAAATGTAGATGTAGATGTATGTCTGCAGGGGATTTCCAACGACTTGTTGAGTCCGTGCCACTTCGAGATGCTGCACTACGCCAAAGGAGGGCCGACACGGTACTAGAAGGTATCCCACGACTTCGTGTCAGCTTAGTCTAGAAGAAGCAATAGCGTCAACGAAGCAAAGTTTCAGCAGTGGGATAAAAATTCAAGGTGAAAAGATAGGAATGATAAGGTTCAGTGGTGCCGTATTGCACAGTGGCTGAGCTGTCAGCGTACTGACCTGCGGCGGCATCCTGTAGGGCAGGGGCCCCGGGCTGGCCCAGCGCGGCCGCGGCCTCGGACAGGGCAGGTAGGGCCCCGGGCTGGGCGGCAGCCGCGCGGGCGACATGGGCCGGCGCACCAGCAGCCCCGGCGGCGGCGGCGGCGACGGCCCGTACGGCGAGGGCGACGGCGCGAACGGCGGGCTGGGGCCGTACGGCGACGCCGGCCGGAACGGCGACGCCGGGTGCGGCGGGCGCGCCCACCCGCGGCCCGGGCCCGGACCCGGCGGCTGGCCCGCCATGCTCCTGCGGGCACACGCACGGGCAGCGCGTCAGCACACCACACCTGAAAGCTCTCATCTCTGATATATTTATTATATTATTTAATCTTTCTTTATTGTTAGAGAAAAGGAAGCTTAAATAGAAAATGTAAAACATTTATTGGTATATGGTTCCCATATTTACCTTCAATTATATATAATAGAAAATTTCTTGTGGCCGTGAATGGGGGCATGGTTCATTTTTTAAAATTATTTGTTTTTTGCTTTTATTTTCTTGAAATATTTGTAATTATTCCTATGTGTTACGATATTTAAATTTTCAAATGTTATTATTTTTTCCCAAAAGGTCTATTCTCGCTTGTTTATTCACTTTTTCTTTGTATCATATGCAAGTTTTGTTAAACTAAATGTTCTTTTTGTAGTAATTTGATTTAATTATCAAGTGATCTTGAACATAGCAATTGATTTAGTATTGGCATAGTTCATGTCAGCAGCCGTGATTATACGATTGATACAAGTGAATATTATTGGTTAAAACAGTTATTTATACTATTTGGTTTAGAGGAACCTACCCCATGATTGATAATACTCAATTTATTCTACTTAATTTACTTGTTTGTATATCTCTCTTATCACAGAATCATTTTAGAGTTATAATTCTCAGGATTTATGATTACAATACATTTCAGGTCAAGATATAGCTTATAATTACGAGGAGGTGGCTTACAATAGATTTTTGTTTATAACAGTTTTGATAATGAAATATTGTTGAAGAGGGTGGATTTGATAGAAATTTTACTTACTTAATTTAACTGATATTGGCTCTGGGGTGTGTACATATCACCCAGTGCTCTCATTATTGATTATTCGATTGAAATTATTTTTAGGTAGCTTCAAATTAGATGAGATAAGTTGTAACATAGTAGATGTACTGGAAAGTGTATCTAGGAAGAAGTTCAAGATATAACTTATTAATAAAGTATTTCATTTACACTGAAAATATTTCTGTGCAAATCAGGGTATCTTGATTATTGATTTATTATATTAATTTTTTGTTTATTTAATTACTTCATATAAATAATTTTATTGTTTTTTGCCTTAGTATATTTTATAGAATTGATTGTTTAAATTATAGTATATTGGTAATGTAAGTATTTTATGAAATATTATTTAAAAATTTTTTTAAGTAATTTTTATTTGTTGTAGCCTTCGTATCAGTGTTTGTCAAAATTTTAGTATTTATATTACTTGTCTTGATTTGTGTTGATTTATAAATAGTTTTTTAGTTAATATGTAATAATTATTGTTAAGTTATTTATAGAAACGAAATGTTAATCTTTTCCTAACATATCTAGTTTCTTGAGAAAAAAATTAATTTTTTAAGTTGATTGTTTTATCTAATTTTTTAAATATAAATATTAAATATTTATTCTCTAAGGGATAAGCTTTATAGTTATTAACTTATAATTTGCTCTTTTGAAATATAATAGTAGGCTTTAAACCAAGTACCTTTAAGATTACAATTTAGTTAATTTTTTTATATTTTGGTTTTATATTTATTTTAGGTTTTGTATTAAGATCTTTGATTTTATTTAATAAACGTTGTAATAATGATTGAATTAGTATATTTATTTATATAGAAGTTTTTCCTTCATTGTTTATTATAAGGAACTAGGCAAAATTGATTTCCACCTGTTTATCAAAACCATGTCCCCTTGAAAACATTTTGATGTCTGGCCTGATGACCGTGCAAATTTTTAAAAAGCTGCAGTATTTTGACCATGCAAAGCTAACATAATCATTAGTCTCTTAATTAGGGGCTGGAATGAATGTCTTGACAATAAATCAACTGTCTCTTAATACATATTTGAATTTAACTTTTAAGCCAAAAGACTTAAATTTATCTTTAGGATGAGAAGACCCTATAGAGCTTTACTTTTATATAGTTTTTTGTTGTTCTTTATTTAATGAGAATGTCTTGTTGGGGTGATATGAAGAATAAATGAACTCTTCATTGTTATATCATTTGATTTACGTTCATTGTCTTGATGTATATTTTATGATTATAAGATTAAGTTACTTTAGGGGTAACAGCATAATTATTTTCAAGAGCTCATATTGACTAAGCAGATTGTGATGTCTGTGTTGGATTAAGAAAAATTTTGGATGCAGGAGCCCAATAATTAGGTCTGTTCAACCTTTAAATTCTTACAGTATCTGAGTTCAGACCAGTGTGAGCCAGGTCAGATTCTATCCTAAGATTATTTATACATATTAGTATGAACAGGACCATATGGTTAAAATATTTTTGTTATTAATTAATATTAATTAATTACTATTTTGACAGATTAATGTGTTAAATTTAGAAATCATTTATGTAGATATTTTCTAAAAATAGTATTGGTACTTTATGATTTACTTATGTTTGTTTTGAATTTTCTTTTGTTGGGAATTTGTGTTTTAATTAGTGGGGCTTTTTTAACTGTATCAGAGCAGAAGGTTTTTGGTTATATTCAATCTCATAAAGGTCCAAATAAAGTAGGGTTTGTAGGGTTTCCTCAACCTTTTAATGATGCTATGAAATTGATTTGTAAGAAGCAGCCTATTCCTATTATATCTAATTATTTACTTTATTATTTTTCTCCTGTTTTTAATTTGTAATTTCTTTGGGTGTTTGAGTGATCTTTCCTTATTTAACTTACATATGTTCTTTTTCTTATAGTTTTTTGTTTTTTTATGCTGTACTATATTAGGTGTTTATACTGTAATAATTGCTGATTGATCTTCTAATTCATATTATTCTTTGTTAGGTTCTTTACTTTCTGTTGCTCAAACAATTACATATGAAGTTGACTGGCTTTAATTTTATTGTCTTTAATTATTCTAATGTGTAGTTTCAATATATTAATTTTATAAATTATCAACTTTATTGTTGGTTTATCATTATTACTTTTCCTTTAGCTTTAGCTTGTTTTGCTTCTTGTTTGGCTGAAACTAAATGAGCTCCTTTTGATTTTACTGAAGATGAGTCTGATTTGGTTTCAGGGTTTAATATTGAATATGGTGCAGGAGGTTTTACTTTTTTTTGGCTGAACATACTAGAATTGTAAAGACAGTAACTGTTCTCGAAAGAACAGATACTGTTGATGACAGTGTAGCTTTTCCCTGGAACAAATGATGACGAACTGAAACCCACAGCTGCCGACAGGTGTTTTTGATATACCTCAATGTGGACAGCTGAAAATGTGTGCCCCGGCCGGGACTCGAACCCGGGATCTCCTGCTTACATGGCAGATGTTCTATCCATCTGAGCAACCGAGGACACAGATGAATAACGCGACTGTAGGGACTTATCACTTACACGCTTCCCGTGAGACTCACATTCCCAACTGTCCACAATTCCACATATGTAATGTACCTTATAGACATCCACTCATTACTCGTGCACGCTTTGGCGATTCCTGTAAGAGTTTGGGCAACCTGTGCGCATTTGCACAGACGAAGGTCAATGGCTGGGTAGCCTTTAACTATATATGTAAAGACAGTAACTGTTCTCGAAAGAAGAGATACTGTTGATGACCGTGCAGCTTTTCCCTGGAATACGTGATGACTAACTGAGGTATATCAACAACATCTGTGGGCAGCTGAGGGTTTCAGTTAGTCATCATTTATTCCAGGGAAAAGCTGCACAGTCATCAACAGTATCTGTCTTTACATATCTAGTTAAAGGCTACCCAGCCATTGACCTTTGTCTGTGCGAATGCGCAGAGGCTGGCCGAACTCTTACAGGAATCGCCAAAGCGTGCGCAAGTAATAAGTGGATGGACAGATGTCTGTAAGGTACATTACATATGTAGAATTTTGGACAGTTGGGAATGTGAGTCTCACGGGAAGCGTGCAAGGGATAAGTCCCTGCAGTCGCGCTATTCGCCTGCATCCTCGGTGGCTCAGATGGATAGAGCGTCTGCCATGTAAGCAGGCGATCCCGGGTTCGAGTCCCGGCCGGGGCACACATTTTCAGCTGTCCACATCGAGGTATATCAACAACACCTGTCGGCAGCTGAGGGTTTCAGTTAGTCATCATTCATACTAGAATTGTTTTTATGAGAATGTTGTCAGCTCTAATTTTTGGGTGTGATTTTTATTCTTTTATATTTTCTATTAAGCTTGCTATTATATCTTTTAGGTTTATTTGAGTTCAGGTAACTTTACCCTGATTTCGTTATGATAAATTAATATATTTTTTTACCCTTGTCTTTGAATTTTTTAGTTTCATTATTGGTTTAAAGATTTTATGTATTTCATTTATTTAGTGAAATTTTTTGAGAAAAGTTAATAAAATAGTTAAACTTCTAGTTTTATGTTTTCAAAATGTATGCTTTTCCTAAGCTAATTAATTTACTTATTTTATTCCTTAATTAGCTTGTCACATGCATTTGCAACATGTATGTTAATTAGGAAATTGTAAAGTAGATAATTATTAGGATTTGTCCTGTTATAATATATGGTTCTTAAACAGGTCGTTTACCAGTTCATGTTAGCAAACATACAACAACTACTATGATTCAAAATAGAATTTGGTTAATAGGATAGAATTGAATACATGGGAATGGTGTTTCGTTAAAATGGTAAAATTATTAAGATTCTAATTGATAGAAATAGTGCAATAACAGCTCCTAATTTTTGAGGAATTTACCATAGAATTGCATAAGCAAATAGGAAATATCATTCTGGTTGAATGTGAACTGGTGTTACTAGTGGATTGGCAGGTACAAAATTACCCGGGTCTCCTGGAAGATAGGGGTTAATTAGACATAATATAATCAATAATAACATCCTGGATGTGGTTTTTATGCGCTTTCGTACATCCCACTACGTGAATACCGGGATGGTACCTAAGTCTGGCCTCAGTTACACGTGTTAATGATGCCAAATCTGTTTCTCA
Organism: Schistocerca piceifrons; assembly: GCF_021461385.2. Lineage (NCBI taxonomy): Eukaryota > Metazoa > Arthropoda > Insecta > Orthoptera > Acrididae > Schistocerca > Schistocerca piceifrons. The sequence continues at coordinate 24,724,674 of NC_060143.1, forward strand.
CCATGCCAATCCTGCATCGAAGCGGCACAAAGGCATAAGAAAAAAAAAAGAGGAAAAGTTGTTTCGGCTACATTATTTATAAGTTCATTTTTTCTGCCATATTTTGGTGGTAAGAGTAGCAGCAGTGTCATATTATATGCGCAACAGAGCATATGTATTTAACAGGAAAATCAATACGAATGTGTCTGAAACGCTGGCGCACATTTTATTTATTACATTTTCCCCTGTGCCGTAAGACGACAAACCGCAAGATGACAAACGACCGTCATGTTATTTAGCATCTTTGTCCATAATGGAACGGTTTTAGTATTTGTGCGATGTTCAGTGCATCGATAGGAGGCCGACGTGACGGCAGCTGACTAGTGTACGAGATCTGGCTGGTTGACAGTTCTATTTCGGCGCCTGACAGCTACGCTACCGAAACAGCGCCCGTGACGACTCCCGTCAGATACACCTGTGATGGAGCGGCGTCCTCCGACAGCTCGCCTATCACATAAGGCACCATTCTCACGTCTCGCCACGTTTTTAGGTCGTCGGCATTGCACGTGCGAGGTATGTGACGATATCAGAACATTTTGGCAAGAAACTTATTTCAGCTGTGTCATAGAAAATGAAACTGACACGTCGTATAGCATGGCGTAAGCCCATCTCCCAGTTTTAGCATTTTTCGTTGTTGAGAGGAACAATTGCCTAAAAAGTGATCACAGAGTCCCATGTGTTGCATAGATGTTAATTAATTTTTGTTTATTATTGTTAAAGGTGCTGAGTTACATATAAATTATGGCTGACACCATAGTGGAACGGATCGTAACGAGCACGTGGGCTCACGAACGACCCCATACAGATACTCGATGAGAGATGTTCACCATGGTTTAACTGTAACGTAACAGCTTCGCCAGCAAGACAACAGTTTAATGGTGGGAGAAAATGCTCTTTGCAACTGCTTGCATAAAAGATAACTCCGCTCGGACGACCACCAACACGACTAACAACGTATGTCTGTCGAACGTTGGCCAAAAAATGACCATTCGTTAAGTGGTCACACGTATTGGGAGCTCCTTACTCGACTTTAAAAAGCATATGAAGAATGATTTAAAGTTAAAAGCACTTCAAACTTCGTTTGTCGCGAAATGAGTGATAGTGACATACAAAAAGTCATCAGGTTTGTGGGCGAGTTCTCGATACCGTTATAACTCTTCCATCAAGGGAGGAAGTGTCTTTTTAGGACGAGTATGCAATACATCGCAGTGCAAAGCGAGAAACATTTATTTCTGAAATAAAGAAAACACACATTTTTATGAAGAACTTAACACAACCAATCGTATGCCATTATCTGGTCTTAAACGTCAGCTACCCACTTGGAAGTCCTATATTTCTTTAACTGTGGTGTGAATCACACTACGTATCTCAATACCTTACGTAATTGGTTTATTCCGTACATGCAAGGCCGGGGACTGCTCGGCAGTGTGTGGTTCCAGCAGGATGAAGCACCAGCCCATTTTTCTGTTGTAGTTATAAAATATCTCAGTGAGGTATTTCCTGATAAATGGAATTTGTCTCAGTCTTTGGAGTGGTCACCCCGAAGTCCTGATCTATCACCTTGCCAATGAAATGATACAATTCAGAGACTTTACTGGTCTTATATACACTCCTGGAAATGGAAAAAAGAACACATTGACACCGGTGTGTCAGTCCCACCATACTTGCTCCGGACACTGCGAGAGGGCTGTACAAGCAATGATCACACACACGGCACAGCGGACACACCAGGAACCGCGGTGTTGGCCGTCGAATGGCGCTAGCTGCGCAGCATTTGTACACCGCCGCCGTCAGTGTCAGCCAGTTTGCCGTGGCATACGGAGCTCCATCGCAGTCTTTAACACTGGTAGCATGCCGCGACAGCGTGGACGTGAACCGTATGTGCAGTTGACGGACTTTGAGCGAGGGCGTATAGCGGGCATGCGGGAGGCCGGGTGGACGTACCGCCGAATTGCTCAACACGTGGGGCGTGAGGTCTCCACAGTACATCGATGTTGTCGCCAGTGGTCGGCGGAAGGTGCACGTGCCCATCGACCTGGGACCGGACCGCAGCGACGCACGGATGCACGCCAAGACCGTAGGATCCTACGCAGTGCCGTAGGGGACCGCACCGCCACTTCCCAGCAAATTAGGGACATTGTTGCTCCTGGGGTATCGGCGAGGACCATTCGCAACCGTCTCCATGAAGCTGGGCTACGGTCCCGCACACCGTTAGGCCGTCTTCCGCTCACGCCCCAACATCGTGCAGCCCGCCTCCAGTGGTGTCGCGACAGGCGTGAATGGAGGGACGAATGGAGACGTGTCGTCTTCAGCGATGAGAGTCGCTTCTGCCTTGGTGCCAATGATGGTCGTATGCGTGTTTGGCGCCGTGCAGGTGAGCGCCACAATCAGGACTGCATACGACCGAGGCACACAGGACCAACACCCGGCATCATGGTGTGGGAAGCGATCTCCTACACTGGCCGTACACCACTGGTGATCGCCGAGGGGACACTGAATAGTGCACGGTACATCCAAACCGTCATCGAACCCATCGTTCTACCATTCCTAGACCGGCAAGGGAACTTGCTGTTCCAACAGGACAATGCACGTCCGCATGTATCCCGTGCCACCCAACGTGCTCTAGAAGGTGTAAGTCAACTACCCTGGCCAGCAAGATCTCCGGATCTGTCCCCCATTGAGCATGTTTGGGACTGGATGAAGCGTCGTCTCACGCGGTCTGCACGTCCAGCACGAACGCTGGTCCAACTGAGGCGCCAGGTGGAAATGGCATGGCAAGCCGATCCACAGGACTACATCCAACATCTCTACGATCGTCTCCATGGGAGAATAGCAGCCTGCATTGCTGCGAAAGGTGGATATACACTGTACTAGTGCCGACATTGTGCATGCTCTGTTGCCTGTGTCTATGTGCCTGTGGTTCTGTCAGTGTGATCATGTGATGTATCTGACCCCAGGAATGTGTCAATAAAGTTTCCCCTTCCTGGGACAATGAATTCACGGTGTTCTTATTTCAATTTCCAGGAGTGTAGATATGATTTTATGTGTATAGACTGAAGTGGTGAAAATTTTTACCAAGCCCAGATACCGAACCTGGGTCTCCTGGTTACTAGGCAGATGCAGCCACCACTAAGAAACCTTGGCACAGTGGTTCACTCAACTGCACAGAGTACCCTGGCATGCCTCCCTCCTCGATCCAGTATCTCGCGTCCGATGCTGAGGTGCTATTCCAGAACATGGAGAGCTTCGGCAATTCTGTTCGTGTGTAAGGGGGAATTTAAAGTAGTCTGGAGGGGGGCATTGAGAATTTGGATCAAGGAGCGAGACACGCCAGGGTTACCCGTGCAGTTGTGTGAACCACTGAGCAATTGTGGCTTAGTGGCTAAAGCAACTGCCTAATAAGCAGGAGGCCCAGGTTCGATTCCCTGCATCTTGCAACAATGCATTATGGGGTTCGTTCAACAGAAGGTTGGTGCCACACATTACGAGACAGATGACGACTTAAAGATGCTGTTTCTCTGTTTATTTCTAAGCCACTAGCCCAGAAAGCGAAAGGAGATACGAGTTGCAGGTTGCCTATCCAACGGCTTCCAGGGGAAACAAATTTTATTTTCAGTATTTCGCGTTATTATTGACATAATTTAAAAAAATTAAAATGCTCTCATACTCTACTCATTACGAGGTATTAGATTCGTGCATGTTCGTATTCCGGCTGCTGTGGGTTTATATATCGATTGTAATTTTTTATTTATAGCTCACTGGAGATAGTGATTGGAACTATTGACGCTAGACAGTGGAGTGCCAAGTGGAGAAATAGGGACATTTCAGACACAGTCTCCTGTCTGAGTTCGATAGAATGGTAACAACAGTGGAGACAGCCAGAAACACTTGCACTGTGTATGGGGATAATGCCATTGGACAGAACACGGCAAAAAAATGGTTTTCTCTTCTTAAGAAGGATAGTTTTTTAAATTAGTGACTCATCACGTTCAGGAGGATCTTCGAGGTTTGATGATCATCGTTTAAACGATTAACACACAACGATCCATGTCAGTATACTCGAGAACTGGCAAATGTGATGATCTGTGGTCATTCCATCATCGAGCGACATTTGCATGCAATGGGGAATTCGGGTTATGGGTACCACATGCTCCAAGCCAAAATCACATAAATCAGCGGGTGGGCCGGCCGCTGTGGCCGAGTGGTTCTAGGCGCTTCAGTCCGGAACCGTGTTGCTGCTACGGTCGCAGGTTCGAATCCTGCCTCGGGCATGGATGTGTGTGATGTCCTTAGTAAGATTTAAGTAGTTCTAAATCTAGGGGACTGATGACCTCACATGTTAAGTCCCATAGTGCTTAGAGCCAATATATTGATGACCAAAGTCTCTCTCATGTGTATTTGATGTGTTTATTAAACGCATGGAAAAATGCTACGAACTTATGTATCTATCTAATATAACGTTACGTTACAATTTTAATGTAGTAAGACAAGTATTAGAGTTAGAAACTGTTGTTTGATTCGAGGCAGCGTAACTGACGCGCGCCAATACGTGGAATTTATTCATCCAGTATTTGAGAACGACAGCAGTTACCGACTTCCAACAAACTTATGAACCCTTTTCTCGCTGACACCCCACCCCATAAAAAGATGAAAGCAAAAAGGTTTATCACGTACTAACTTTCACTGTTCATGAACTAAAGCTTTAGCATCAGATATGAAGTTTTAATTTATTACATCTCTACTACTGATTTTATTCACAACCCAGTTTGCAGGTTTCACCCACATATGCCACTGCTTGTAGCTGCAAAATAACATTATTGTGATAATCGTGCGACACATAGTTGAGAAGATATGACGACAAACGCATTGAGACGCGTGAAAAACTTGCTTTTGCCGTAAAGGAAGGGTGTATTACTCAGACTATATTGATCTGGTAGCGACTTCCAACAAACTTTACGTATAATTTCAAAGTTTTTCTAATCTCTGTCTATCTGGCATGCTTGGTGTCATATACGAGGGTTGGAACTTAAATAGTGGCAACTATTTATTCACAACTGATACGAAAGAGTTACATGTTTGCACCGATTACTGTCCTTCAATGTAGTCACCAGCGTTGTGTAGAACCCGTTGCCAGCGATGTGGAAGGCGTAGCATACCGTTAGCAGAGCCTGTTCTGTTGATGGTGCGAATGGAGCGGTCTGCTGCCTGTCGAATCTCTGGAATAGTTCCGAAGCGAATGCCACGAAGTGGTGCCTTCATCTTCGGAATCAAATCAAAGTCACAAGGACTTAAGTCCGGGGAGTATGGTGGGTGGTACAGTACTTCCCAGTCCCATCGACCGAACAGAGCAGCCACAGCTTGCGCTGTATGCGCCCGCGCTTTGTCGTGCAAAATGATGGGTGAGTTGCGTAGAAAGTGTCGCCTCTTCTTTCGCAAAGCTAGTCGCAGACGATGCTCAAAAAACGAACAGTAATACTGTGCATTGACGCTTTGCCGTGGAGGAACGTAATACGTTAGGATAACACCTAGGATAACACCATCACAGTCGTACACGAGAACCACCATAACTTTAGACCACTCCATTCGCAGCATCAACAGAACAGGCTATGCTAACTGTATAACACGCCTTACACATCGCTGGCAACGAGTTCTACACAACGATGGTGACTACTTTGAAGGACGGTAACAGGTGCAAACATGTATCGGTTGTGAATAAATGCCGACCGTATTGGTCGAGCCGTTCTAGGCGCTACAGTCTGGAACCGCGCGACCGATACGGTCGCAGGTTCCAATCCTGCCTGGGGCATGGATGTGTGTGATATCCTTAGGTTAGTTAGGTTGAAGTAGTTCTAAGTTCTAGGGGACTGATGACCTCAGATGTTAAGTCCCATAGTGCTCAAAACCATTTTTTTTTTGTGAATAAATAGTTGCCACTATTTTAGTTCCAACCCTCGTATTTAACAGATTTAGTCATTTCCAATTAGGCATTTCAAACTGCTTCATTCAAGGGTCTTTGATTCTTTAAACAACCGGGGTTACTGGTTTGAATCAAATTCTGATAAAATGTTTCCCTGTAGTTCACTAGGTTAATGGTTGGATATGGTCTTGTAAAACCCGAAAGTGACAGTACAGCTGTTAAGATACTGCACTAGACGTGAGGAGTTAGAAATAACGTCAAGTCTACAAGATTTAAATTTTCTCTGGTTTCCGTAATTCACTCTAGTGATTCATCTCTCTTAATCTCGACACCGACAATATACGGGTACTAAATTCTAGCCTCCCACCGTTCTGTTATGCTAGTCGAAACATGCTGTTATTCTTATCCACCGCAATGCTCTCAAAGACATTTCGATACCGGGAGGAAGCTCTCTGCAGATATTTCACTCAAGAAAATTCAATGTGCGCTTAATTCCAGTTATTCCTTCTATCGACCTGAGGAAAGACTTTCGCGGTCATTATCGGTTTAAGCAGAGTATGACGCGACTGAATATGTATGTGCTATCCCTCATTAAAGGTCCCAGATACCAGAATTGACTCACATTAGTGCGATAAACGTATTACCAGTACACATTCTTACTGTTAACATAACAGTAGATTTTAGTAAGTTACTCCTGTTTCGCTCATCTCCACGCAAAAAACTACATGCTGTAATTGATTGCTTCTATGTTTCATTGGAAGAGAATGAGTTGTCAGGGCACCTAACTAACGCACGCATTGCCAACACGGAATGCAGCGACCAGATAAACCGTGAGAGCTCATACATTTATTTCTTTCGCTAATTTCTCCAAACAGAAATCTGCGAAAATTAGAGTTTGTAACATCAGTATGAGACAAACTTAATCACTGAAACAAAACTTGTACTAAACATCAACCACTGGCCCGCGGCAACATGTTAGAGCTTTAAAGCACCGTGCGATGCTATCGTCAGAGTAGAGTGAGTTGGATCTGTACTGTTTATTGTAAGCTCATTGCCCGAGTGTGGGATCCAAAGCACAACCGAGAAACCTAAAACATTTCGCTAGGAAAGTAAGAAGGAAGGAAGATTAAAGTTAATGTCCCGTCGACAGCGAGATCATCAGAGACAGAGGTGAAGCTCGGATCACGAAAGAAAGTGGACGGAAATTGACTGTGTTCCTTTCAAAGGAACCATCCCTGCGTTTACCTGGAGCTCAATGAAGACCTAAGTCCGCAGGGCTGGACTGGAATTTGAACCGTCGAACTCCCGAATGCGAATCTAATATGCTAACTACTTCAGCACCTCGGTCGATGGTGGGAAAGTCAAAGCCACATCGATATATGCAAAGACGGAAGTTATTCTGTGACATCAATGACCTCCATACCAGACAAAAAAATGTAAATATACGGGCTCGTGCAGTTAGCAGAACACATCTTAACTTTTGACCAATGCCAGATCAGATGCCTTCCCCCCCTCCCCCCTTCTTTTGCTAGAGTGCTTGGTCAGTCAATATTATTCCATTTACGCATTTGTTTATTTGGAAAAAGAGACTAATAAAAGTGGACTACAGAATTTGATAATCGAATAGTATTCAGTTTTCATCTCTAGTAGAACTGCAATTGAAATATTATCAGTGTTCGGTAAGTAGGAATTAACAAAATATTTGTATTTCTTTCAAAGTTTGATGAGAATGAAGTACAGAAAGTACATGAAACACAATGAAAGAGATCTAAGCTACAGATGTTCGCTGTATCAGTAATACTTTCAAATATGCTCGTACCATCACAAAAAACGCCGTGTTCCGTGCATAACAGATCAATACTTTTTTTCACAAGAAACTTCGTGTTTCGTGCATAACAGAGCAATACTTTTTTTCATTTCGTCACAGTATAATTGAGTTGCAATACTTCTCAAAGGTCGCCATTGTCAAGTAATACCATCTGTCAACGGCTAGGAAGTGACTGGCCGAAAGTTCGTGACATTTAACCAGTTGACGCGGCTGAAAGCCAGAGAACATTCTGTCCGATCTCACCCACACATTCCCATGTAGCTCAACATCGCGCCTCTGTCACATCCGAATGCTCCAAAATCTGGGTACTGCGCGATTCGACCATCTGGCCAAGCGGAGACCCACAATGGGGTCCCTTTCAAACTCTCTCAGCTGCTGATAACGCTGTCTCATTGGAGTTCGCGGCATCCTCGTCTCTTTCACAGTGATTATTCAATACCTGATGCTTTCACGTCCCTTATATGCCCTTACAGGCCTGGTAACAAAACTAAACACTAGTGCACGCTGATGGCCATTCTACCTGTCACAGAGCGTTGTAACTAAACTCATGTTCATAAATTAACGATAATTGTAGAACGTGGTGCCACACAACGTGCCACTACACAAAACTGGCGTTAATAGCATCGGCACATAGGGAACACACACGTCACAGATCTGTAAGTCCACAGTATTGGTGATAAGTTGAGAAAACCGTCCCGAAACACATGTGCTACAAAATGCCACTGTTTGCTGCGCGTGTACCCCGATATCAATATGGGATATGATCACCATGCACACGTATACAATCCGCATAATGGGTTGGCATACTCTGGATCAGGTGGTCGAGCAACTGCTGGGGAGAAGCCTCCCATTTTCCACCAGTGCCTTTCGGAGCTCCTGAAGTGTCGTAGGGGTTTGAAGACGTGCAGCGATACGTCGACCGAGAGTATCCCAAATGTGCTCGATGAGGTTTAGGTCTGGAGAACAGGCGGGCCACTCCATTTGCCAGATATCTTCTGTTTCAAGGTACTCCTCCACGATGGCAGCTCGGTGGGGCCGTGCGTTATCATCCATCAGGAGGAAGGTCGGGCCAACTGCACCCTTGAAAGGCGGACATACTGGTGCAAAATGACGTCCCGATGCACCTGACCTCTTTCAAAGACATGCAGGGGTGTACGTGCACCAATCATAATCCCACCCCAAACCATCAAACCACGACCTCCATATAGGTCCCTTTCAAGGACGTTATGGGGTTTGTATCTAGTTCCTGGTCCACGCCGATGAAAACCCGGCGAAAATCACTGTTTAGACTATACCTGGACTCGTCCATGAACATAACCTGGGACCACTGTTCCAATGACCATGTACTGTGTTCCTGACACCAGGCTTTACGGGCTCTCCTGTTACCAAGGTGAGTGGAATGCACTTTGTGTGTGTGGAGACAACTGTTCCAGTGGCTGCGGTAAGGTCCCGAGCAAGGCTACTTGGAGTACTCCGTGGCAGTGTGCGGGAACTGATGGTGAGATATTGGTCTTCATGTGGTGTTGTACACTGTGGACGTCCGATACTGTAGCGCTTGGACACATTTCCTGTCTGCTGGAATCGTTCCCATAATCGTGAGATCACACTTTGTGGCATACGGAGGGCCCGTGCTACGACCTGCTGTGTTTGACCAGCCTCCAGTCGCCCTAGTATAGTACCCCTCGTACCTCTGAGTATATGGACTGCTGCCAGCGCCACCGTGCGACGGCCCAGGTGAAAAGCACCGCATGGTCATAACCCGAGGTGATTTAAACCCGCAAACCGCCCACCAGAGCGTTGTTTCACCATGTATCACCATTATCCTTAATTTATGAGCATGAGTGTGTAATCATTGACATACCTGCAGATTGTGTATACGAATGCATGTATTGAGACCCGGACTTGTTTTCTGAGTGATTCACTTGTTTTACCAGACAGTGTATAGGGTCACATATGTATTATTTATGTTGATTAGTACTGTGTTTTTAGCACCTCAACCACTTAAAAGTGAGTTAAAATTCCAAATTTTAATGGCGGGAATTATAACAAACAGTGCAATGGATGGCGAAATTATTATTATTTAAAGAATTCAGGGTCGCTCATCTCGGATCGTAATAGGTCGATACAGAGCTTACGAAGCTGTAACAGAGATGCCTGGGTAACTCAAATGGAAACTTTTGAAGAACAGATGACATTGTTCTCAAGTTAGCCTGTTGGGTAAATTTAGAGAACGTCTTTGAGGAAGGCGGTGCGACTGTTTACTGCCAACACGGCATATTTCGCAAAACGGTTTTGAGAGTAAGAGGAATTGTCTGAACGTGATAAAAATTTGCTAATATTGGTACGAAGTGCTCTCCGCATTCCACTCTAAAGCAGCTTGCGCAGTATTTATGTGGATATAGAGGGATGTAAATCTGAAGCCATGGGTGTGTAGCTCTCACAGAAGCTCCCTCTGAACGATGGTATCGCCCGGGAAAAATACCTGTCTTAGTAAGAGTTCCACTTTTAATTCTTACTGGCAGACTGGGAGTCTGGCGATTCGTTGAAAACTGCGTGCCAGATTGCGACACCGACAGTTACCATTTCAACCGAGTAAGAAATTCCTTCTTTCACATTCTGTATTTCAAACCAGCCCACTACGAATAGCGAGGCACAGTGTAGTAGCTGTCTGTCTATTACATAAACTCTCTCTAGTTTCGCTCAGCACCTGACCGTTCCGGTTTGGCTGCCAAAGAGTTGCGCCAGCAGAACGACGTGTTTGTGTTTCAAGGGTGCGCATAAAGTTTCTACACGCGAGAGGTGCAGAAGTTACAAAGAATGGGGAACGAGTTTGACTGGAGCCATTCGCTTCTACGGAATACTCTGTAAGCTTCAAATTTCGTACAATAAAAAATATATTTTTTAAAATTGCGACACGTGTCAAAACTTTAAGAACATATCACGTTAGGGATGTATGAGTCCTAACACACTGATTTCGCACAGAGAGATAAGCTCAAGGACTGTGGTATGAATGGGACAGTGCTCAAATGGTTTAAATCATACCTAACTGGAAGAGTGCAGAAAGTTGAAAGAAATAGTTCACATAATATGCAAAAAACTGGTGATTTCTCAAACTGGGGTGCAAGGTTCGGTCTTGGGCCCTCTGCTGTTCTTAATATATATTAATGACGACATTCTAAATTCACGAAGATGCAAAGCTGGTACTTTTTGCCGATGATACAAGTATAGCTATCACACCCAACAGACAAGAATTAACTGGTGAAATTGTAAACGATGTTTTTCAGATAATCATTAAGTGGTTCTCTGCAAATGGGCTCTCATTAAACTTTGACAAAACACAGTATATACAGTTCCACACAGTAAATGGAATGACACCATTAATAAATATACACTTCGATCAGAAATCGGTAGCTAAGGTAGAATATTCAAAATTTCTAGGTGTATGCATTGATGAGGGGTTGAACTGGAAAAAACACACTGAGGATCAGTTACTTATGCTATTAGCGTCATTGCAAATTTTGACGACATACATCTCAGTAAATTAGCTTACCACGCCTATTTTTCATTCTCTGCTTTCGTATAGCATCATATTCTGGGGTAACTCATCATTGAGTAAAAGAGTGCTCATTGCACAAAAGCGTGCAATCAGAATAATTGCTGGAGCTCATCCAAGATCATTCTGCAGACATTTATTTAAACAGCTAGAGATCTTCACTGTAGCCTAACAATATATATATTCACTTATGAAATTTGTTATTAACAATCCGAACGAATTCAAAAGTAATAGCAGTGTACATGGCTACAACACTAGGAGAAAGGATGATCTTCACTACTCAAGGTTAAATCTAACTTTGGCTCAGAAGGGGGTAAATTATGCTGCCACAAAAGTCTTTGGTCACTTACCTAATAGCATCAAAAGCCTGACAGATAGCCATGTAGCATTTAAAAGGGAATTAAAAGAATCTTAATGGCAACTCCTTCTACTCATTAGATGAATTTTTGGATATAGTAAGTGGGTAATTTCCCCAACCCCTACAAAAAAATTAAAAATACTAAGTGTCATGTAATATTTTGTGTAATGTAATATCTTGTACAGACACTTTTTATTAACTTGACACGTTCCACATCATTACGAAGTGTCGTATTCATGATCTATGAAACAAGTACTAATCTAATCTAGACGCTCTTGTGCCGATACTGTAGTGACCTATTGTTCTGCAACTCTACTTGTCGCATGCAACGCGATATGTACGTCACGAAGAGTTTATACCTGCTGTTCTACCGGTATATGCTAGCCGTGACCCGTAGCCGGATGGAACTGGCTGTAGACAGTACATATTTTGCTGCTGAGGACATATGTTGGCACTTTTCCGTCGCTTGTCGTCCACCTTCCTCTCCCTTTGTTTCTTTTTTTTCTGTCTCTCTCTTGTCTCCATGTGAGACGTGCTGGCTCTCATCGATCAAAGGATCGCTAGATCGCGGTAATTGGGCTCGATCTTTGGTGTTTTCCCGCATGAGGAGCTTTGGTTGGCAAGAGGGTGGAAAAGTTAGAATTTGCGGGGCGCGAGGCCGGTTTACCTCCGCTGTCCGGAGTCTACAGTAAACGGCTTTTGTAAACCTCATCCCGCAAAGACGGTGTTTTGGATTGGCTGTGTTGGCGGTGGGACTCTGGAAAATTGCCTATGCGGAGCATATGGAGATTCTGAGTGCCACATCCTACCGTGGTTAGCTGAGCGGTCTACGTCACTGCAGTCATGGACTGTGCGGCTGATTCCAGCGGAGGTTCGAGTCCTCCCTCGGGCGTGGGTGTGTGTGTTTGTCCTTAGGATAATTTAGGTTACGTAGTGTGTACGCTTAAGGCCTGAAGACCTTAGCAGTTAAGTCCCATAAGATTTCACACACATTTGAACATTTTTTTGAACTTCCTATTGATTCACCGAAATATTTGATAAAACATTTTTCTGTGGCTCCTGCGCCTTGTTTTGTTAAAGCTGTACTGCTGCGACTTGTTTCTCCTTCCGGGAAAGTCTGCTGTGGTTGTTGTTTATTGGTGTTCGCTCCGAAAGAACTGAAGTTTACCTTGCGAGAAGCAATTCTGTTTCATTCCAGACGTCAGTCGCAACAGTTTATGAACTGTGTGCAAGTTGCGTAGTCTATGTTACAGAGCTAGTGGAGTTACGATACTCAGAACAGCCTGTTTAAATTGGTCATATTTCTAGTGGCTTACTGTGGACCATGTTGAGGACTGAACTGTGTGTTGCTCTTCCTTTTAAATACAGTGAAGTCTAATTTAATCAGGTTGCCTTTTCACTGTAATCATTTCTGTTAAACATTAGCAAGACATTTTAGTGGAGTTAATCTAATTTAATCATAGTGTCTTCTCATTGTAATCATTTCGGTTAAACATTTGTAAAAGATTTTGGTGGGGTTGTTAGTTGACCCTCTCTGAGACTTTCGATGGTAAATTCTGCCGAAATAAGAATGTACTTTTCCACAGTGGTTGTTACGGGCAATCTGGTAAACCAAGTTTGACATCTGAGATTCGGTTGCTTTGGTGTTTGAAATAGTGGAGTTTACGTTGGCAACAGCTGCCCGATTCATTACTTACCGTTACTGTCTTATTGGAAAAAATGTTATAAAGCAGCAAATTTGATATTTCTTCCATTTCAAAATAGTGTAGTAACTGTTCCTGCTGCATAATTAGTACAAGTGACTGTTTGCCTTACTGCATTTCTCATTCTTAGAGTTCTATCGAGCTGTTGAGTACTTCGTAGCTTATAATCTTATTCGCTGATTGGGCAGACTGCCTGTTTTGTATTTATTTATGTTTGGCTCTTAAATGGTAATATAGTGAAATATGTGCCGCCCTTTGTAAAGCAGTGAACTGTTACTAGATTTCTACTGTTAGTTCCTAGTCTGTTGTAGTTCACGTTGTACGGGACCTGCCCGATCCACCAGCACAAACATCGAGTCGGGTTATGCCGTCTAATACGGGGCTGAATTGTATCTGTATCACTTTGCTGATTCTGAACTTATGCCATCAACGAATATGACGCATCGCTCGTGTTACTACTGTTGTTACCAGATTTGCTGCAGTCATTTAAGATATAATGTTTACTATCCAACTGAAAAGTTTTGTAAATGTTAATGTTTTGATTGTTAATATGCAGCTTGGCTAACTACAGATACCTGTTAATGTTTGACAAATTGCTTAGTTTCTTAATTTTTTTGAAGGTATTTTTCTGACGTCAATTACAAATCTCATTTGCTCGTTAATATTCGGCAAGTTGTTTAATTTCTTACTTGTTTTTTAAAAGCTATTTTACTGACGTCATAAGGTTGTTGACTTTTATTTAAATAAAATGTTATGCATGTTTTCAACTGTGAACGCTGCTTTCTAACGTTCTGGCCCAGCCCTACCGCTCAACAGCGTATTAAGCTGCTTTACGGTAACTGCACTCAGTTCACCCTGTCCTCCGTTTCTCATCACTGTCTTTTCTTCCTTTCCCTTCTCTTCCTCTTTCTTTATAGTCTACCTCTTTCCTCAATTTCACTTTTCTCCCTCTTTCTGTGTATGATTTTTGTCTTCACTCTCTCCATATACGTCGTACCTCCCTCTCTCAATTGCTCCACTCTGTCCTATAATCCCCTATTTTCTTTCTTTCTCTCTCTCTCTCTCTCTCTCTCTCTCTCTTTCTCTCTTTCTCTCTCTCTCTCTCTCTCTCTCTCTCTCTCTCTCTCTCTCTCTCTCTCTCTCTCTCTCTCTCCCTGTCATTGCATATCCGTTATACCCAGTGTTCACAAGAATCTGCATCATGCATCAATTCTTGTTGTTTCCTGCTAAGTTCTCATTCATACTGATTCCAAAATTTGTTAGTTGTAAATACCACCAACTTTCTGGTAGTGACTTAGTGTGCATGACTTAGTGTGCACTTCATTCCCCAACAGTTCTGTAACTCGATTCTGTTGCATAACGTTCTTTGTTTTACTACGCCATCAATCTTTAGAGTGATTTGTACCTGTCCTCCATTTTTTCCTATCTTGTGCTCATCTTTTCGTCCCTATGTAACTACTACCTCCAGATTCCTTGTAATATGTTTGGCATATTGCATTTTTCGTCTGCACCTACTACTATTTTTCCTTCTACTGCTCCTTCCAGCGTGAAGTAGACTCTACCCGGATGCCATAGCCGATGTTCCACTAACCTCCTCCTTCCCCTGGTAAAGCTCCTCCATAGATTTCTTGTCTCCCTTATTGTTTTCCGAACGTTATTTCGTATGTTATCAGTCCCATTAATTTTTAATTTTCTTCGGTACAGTTACACTTCAAACGCTTCCAGTTTCTTTTTCTCGTCGGTTCTGATTTTCGCTTTTCACTTCGTACAATTTAGTAATCCATTTTTCTTAACTTCTTCCTCATTTCAGTTTCAATATCGGATACCATTAGAGCTCTCTTAGAGGATAAAGTTTTGTTCGCCTGTGCCATTAAATGGTTCAAATGGCTCTGAGCACTATGGGACTTAACTTCTGAGGTCATCAGTCCCCTACAACTTAGAACTACTTAAACCTAACTAACCTAAGGACATCACACACATCCATGCCCGAGGTAGGATTCGAACCTGCGACCGTAGCGATCGCGCGGTTCCAGACTGTAGCGCCTAGAACCGCTCGGCCACCCGGGCCGGCGGTTGTGCCATTAAACTTCGTACGGTATATGCCAACTGAACTTTGAGCATCCTTCTGTGTTTCCAGTGCTTCGTTCTCTGTTTTTCCCGCTATTTGTGCCCCATTTTCGTACAGTCTTCCAAACTTGGTAGCGCCGTGGTAAGCCATTGCACTAGCATTTTAGACAGTGAAGTTGATGTCGCCAACCAACCAACCTTCCTTACGTAATGTTGTCACCATAAAGATCCTTTTACACGATAGAGTTCCTTGTCTCTGCTGACTGCTCGAGACAAGTGAGTCTGCTATAGCGCCTCTGGCGTTTTATTCCTGTTCTGAGAATCGTCTGTGTCGAGTGGACGTTTTCGTTTAGACGTCAGCGCTAAAACTGCTCGTGCTGCGAGAGCTTCTGCTGTGCGCTTTGGCATCTGAACGGTGAAGGTGAGGTTATGACAGACCACCCTTTTTATGAAAAAACGAAATATAGTAACAGGCAAACAATGAAAATAGCGTTTATTAGTGATCAAAGTAAAATTCAAAGCGGGTGTATTGTCAAAGTCGTGTGGTAAATTTCCTACACTCCTGAGGTCTCAAAAACAGGTAAAAAATATTTTGCAAATTAATTTTATTTTACTTTTATATCTTACGATATGGCAAGTATCTGTCTTGTTCATGCAATTCGTATTTCAAGTTGTACATACATTATGATAAGCACACGTGGCATGTCATTGTAATGCTTTGACTTCCTTGTGGCATGTTTTTATTTAAATTTTACGTATTAGAGGTATTCATTATTATGTTTTGATTTTGGATTGTATCGGTCAAAGAATTTTATGAGTATTTTACACCATACTGTGTAGTCCTGATGTGACAGAGCGGTTTAAACATTATATGATGAAGCTACCACTGCCCAGTTTTATGGGTACGTAATTTTTGTCACTGAGCTGTTGTGTATGGTTGTGTATGACCTTCTACGTGTTTTATATGACTGTAAGCCTTAACCTCAAAACATGTTCTTTTTGTAGATCTGAAGATGGCAATACATATGCAGAAACTAGTGAGCCAGTAACTGCATAAACACAGCGATATTGACAAAAAAACTGGTTTTCAAAATATATATATTTTCGTGCTCGAGAAAATATATAGTTGTAGAAAAATCAAACTATATCTAGAGCGCAGTAAATTGCGGCTTGTTACTTTATACTTTGTATCATGTTTACTTGCCAAATGAGAAATAACAACAAAAATTGTTTTTCTCGACAAATACTTCTGACTTTCTCACTGTTGAATTACTTTTCATCAAAACATGCGTGTTTATTTACGTTTTTGTTTATTCATACTGTAAGCTTTTTTCTATAAAACGTAAACATACCTTTTGGTGTCCGAATATTTCGTCTCTCTTGTAGGAGAACTCTAGTAGGAAAAATGACAGGACATCGTGCTAACTTTTCAGTATGTCATGAATACAAAGCAAACAACACAGTGAAGATTAACATGAAGCACAAAATCCATTTCTATAACAGGAGTGAGCTCGCCCATTATATGAGGTTTGAATCTTTTATAGTGGCAACTATTTATTTACAGCTCGTATAAAATAGATACGTGTTTCAAACTTTTAATGACCTTCGAAGTAGTCACCAGCATTGTGTATAACCCGTTGCCAGCGATGTGCAAGTCGTAGGATACTCTTAGCAGTGCCAGTTGTGTTGACAGTTCGAGCAGCGCTGGCTACTGCCCGACGAATTTGTAGCAGTTCTGAAGCGAATGCCGTGATGTGTTTCCTTCAGTTTAGAAATCGAGTTGAACTTATGAGGGCTTAAGTCAGGGGAGTGCAGTAGGTGGTATAGCACTTAGCAGCCCCATCGGTCAAACAAATCAGTAATAGCTTGCACTGTACGTGCTTGAGCATTGTCCTGCAAAATGGTGGTCAGCTCCTGCAGAAAGTGTCATCACTTCTGTCTCTAGGCTCGTCGTAGGTTGTGTTCCAAAACTGACTCCGGAGGACGACGTTTCGTTTACTCATCAGCCCTCTCAGATTTAGGTTTACTGTGATTACTCTAAATTGCTTACGGCAAAAGCCACGATGGTTCCTTTGAAAAGGGCACGACACGAATGCTACCCCATCCTTCTGTAATCCGAGCTTGTGCTCCATTTCGAAGTGCCTCACAGTCGACAGGATGTTAAACATTAATCTTACTTCCTCTTTCTTCCTTCACAGTTGTGGCGTGAACTAGCGATTCATGGCACGTTGATGTTCCATCTCGTTTGCCAGTTGGCGCCAGCTCTGTTGGTGTATTCCTGCCGTGGCGGAGCACATGCAATAGCCGAGCCCAGCGCCAAGACGATGCAATGGGCGGCCAAGAGTGACATCTGAGAGTGTCTGGTGGGGAGCATGGTAGCGGCAACAACCTGGAGCCAGGGCCTGGAGCCAGGGCCAGCAGTGGCTTCGTGAGCGGCGCCGAGCCATGGATGACGTTCCGGCCGGTGTTGTTTACGTCCCAGAACGGCTGGTTCAGGAATTGGCTTGGGAGTAGCACCGCTTAGGAAGACGGATGGTGGCTGGCTATTGACAGGTGATGATAGCGGTCCACTGTGTGCGTGGAGGGCAGGTCATCCACTATGATCATGGGGAGTGGAAGCCAAAGGACAGCACAACAAGAGAGCAACTGGGATGGATGCCAGCTGGACAAGACAGAGCAACCAGTTGGAGTGGCTAGCAGGGGGGGCAGCCTGGTAGAGTCTGGGCTTCAGACAGTAATGACCTTGTATCGACACCAGGCATTGGCCCCTGTACTAGGTGACTGGACAGTGGCTAGCTTCTTTGCTCCAGGCCACATTGTGCTGATGATAAGAGCAGATGTAAACCACGGTGTGTGCTCTCGAACAGCGGTGCACGAGAAGAGTGTCGTGTTGGTTGTGCTCGGCAGAAACATCACTGTGCAGACATCTGTGTCTCACGCTGTTTCAGTATAATCTTTGCTAGCTGTTGTATTATCATAACGGCAGGTCCACTTCAGTGTCTAGTGTTGGTTTTTGAATTTAGTTTCAGTAGCAGAAGATTCTATGCGTTTGTATTTTTTTATTGTTGGTTGTGTTGTATTGTATTGTATTGTATGTTAACCGGAGGCCTAGAAACGACGGGGAGATTCCGTCCCCGCCGCGGCCCAGTGGTCCACAGCCCCACGACGACTACTGCAGTCCACTTCACCCCTCCGCCGCCCCACACCGAACCACTCTTTCAGGGTTATTATGCGGTTCGGCCCCCGGTAGACCCCCCCCCCCTCCCGTCTCACACAAGACGAGTGTGACCCCTATGTTTGTGTGGTAGAGTAATGGTGGTGTACGCGTACGTGGAGAACTTGTTTCCGTGTTTCCGCAGCAATCGCCGACATAGTGTAGCTGAGGCGGAATAAAGGGAACCAGCCCGCATTCGCCGAGACAGATGGAAAACCGCCTAAAAACCAACCACAGACTGGTCGGCTCACCAGACCTCGACCCAAGTCCGCCGGGCGGTTTCGTGCCGGGGACTAGGCGCTCCTTCCCAATATGGATTATTTTGTGCTTTTCCAGTATTGTGTAGAATGGTTTTGGGTGATGAAACTGTTGATTAGCTGACTGTGTGTGTCAGCTTTAGTTTTTTTCCCTAGCTACAGCCCAGATTGTTAATTTTTCGTGTCATTCCTTCCAGCTTGTATAATTGTAGGGCTGCCTGTTGTTGTGCCCTCTGTATTATTGCAAAGCTACGTTTATTTTAAGGGGCAATAATTTTACAGTGTGGGCATATATTACATATTAAATTATTATGGATTTCTTGGACTGAGCTTTGGTAATGTTTCTTGTGTTTTTGTGTTGTTCCTGCGCTCTGATTTGCTGAATTACGTTGTTAATAAATGTGTTTAAAATTTGTTAGGAATTTAAATCTACACAACCTCCAGCATCTTCCCACTCCCATCGGTTCCTGCGCCACAAAGTTAAATAAAAGCGAGTCTGCTAAATTATTAAAAATACTGGACCCCATACGATGCAGTCAACACCAGGCAAGAGAGACTGGACTGATCCCTTTGCAGGTGGGTTGTCAACATGCAGTAAGCATAACAATTATTTTGAAGCAGAAGTATCAATCATGCCCAGGTGAGTGCTTCACATAGCCTAATGGTTAAAGTGGCTGTTCGTGGAAAAGCAGGAAATCCGGATTCGGATATCAGTCTGGCATGATATGCTCCGGGCATAATAAATTTCTTTAAATGTATTCACAGTTGCGAATAAGGACAACCATCAAGTTGTAGAAGGGAATGACAACAATGAAAATTCGTGTCGGACCGGAACTCGAACCCCGGATTTCCCGCTTATCGCGAGCGGCCGCCTTACCATTTGGCTACCCGCGCACGACTCACAGCCAGACTCAAAGTTCCATACGTTATCAACCATATGTCTACAACATGAACTCGTACGTCCATTATGTATACGAGTGAGACATTTCACTTAAAAGTTGCTTGCCCGTTGTTGGCGAAATGTCCAAAAGAACTTTCCACCGTACTTAAGAAGAATAACACAGGCACTGCAATATCGTAAAAACCTCTTGTTAAAGGGAAGCAGCGACAAATATCATTAAAAGAAAAAGACCGAGAGATATGGCGCAGTTGTTAGCACACTGGACTCGCATTCTGGAGGACATCCTCCAGGGTAGCCGAGAGCGCTGACGCGCTGCTTCCTGGACTCGGGTAGGCGCGCCGGCCCCAGATCGAATCCGCCTGGCGGATTAACGACGAGGGCCGGTGTGGCGGCCAGCGTGGATGTGGTTTTCAGGCGGTTTTCCACATCCCGCTAGGTGAATACCGGGCTGGTCCCCACGTTCCGCCTCGGCTACACGCATCGCAGACATTGGAAACAAGTCCGCACTATTTCACGCTTTACACTGGACGCAGACAGCTGGGGTTCACTAATTCTGTCCTGGGGGGTACGGGGTGGCGGCAGGAAGGGCATCCGGCCATCCCTAAAAACTAACACTGCCAAATCCGTTGGAACCACGCCGGCCCTGCGATTGCTGTGGGACTATGTCGTAAGAGAAAGAAAGAAAGACTCACATTCTGGAGGACGACGGTTCGAACCCGTGTTCGTCCATCGAGGCCTGGGTTTTCCGTGATTTCCCTAAAACACTCCAGGCAAATGCCAGGATGATTCCTTTGAAACGGCACGGCCGATATCATTCCCCTTCAAACTGACACAGTCTGAAACTGTGCTCCGTCTCTAATGACGCCGATGTCGACGAGACGTTAAACCCAGTCTTCCTATCTTTCTTCTTTTAAAAGAAAATGAATGCAAATGGCATTACTGTACTTCTCGTTTGCTGCAACTTAATCAGTGGATTTTGAGGACTAGCTAGAAGTTGACACACTTGTGGACCTCTAACAAGGGAACATCCCCATCGCACCCCCCTCAGATTTAGTTATAAGTTGGCACAGTGGATAGGCCTTGATAAACTGAACACAGATCAATTGAGAAAACAGGAAGAAGTTGTGTGGAACTGTGAAAAAATTAGCAAAATATACAAACTGGTAGTCCATGGGCCACATAGACTCCATTATGGAGACTGGGAGCTCAGGAGCGCCGTGGTCCCGTGGTAGCGTGAGTATCTGCAGAACGAGAGGTCCGTGGTTCAAGTCTTCCCTCGAGTGAAAATTTTACTTTATTTTTGCATAGTTATTATCTGTCCGTTCGTTCATTGACGTCTCTGTTCACTGTAATAAGTTTAGTGTCTGTGTTATGCGACCGCACCGCAAAACCGTGCGATTAGTAGACGAACGGACGGAACCGAAAACACTTGATCGCAAGGTCATAGGTCAACCGGTTCCTCCACAGGAAAACACGCCTGATATATTCTATACGACACTGGTGACTGCATGTGCGTCACATGACAGGAGTATGTTGTCGACCCACCTAACTTGTACACTTGGCGAATGGGTAAAAAGATTCTTCTACCTTGCCCGATTTAGTTTTTCTTGTGGATGTGATAATCATTCCCAAAAAAGTGATGAAAACATAAGAGTTTGTCACATAAACTGAAAATTAAAAATTTAAATTTTCACTCGATGGACGATTTGAACCAAGGACCTTTCATTCCGCAGCTGCTCACGTTACCACGAGACCACGGCGCTACTATGTTCCCACTGTCCTTGATGTTGCCTATCTTGCGCATAGACTACTCAGTTTGTATATTTTGCTTATTTTTTCACGGTTCCACACAACTTCTTCCTGTTTTCTCAATTGATCTGTGTTCAGTTTTTCAAGGCCTATCCACTGTGCCAACTTATAACTAAATCTGAGGGGGGTGCGATGGGGAGGTTCCCTTGTAAGTAATATGGTCAGCATCAAGCATAAACAAACGGAGGAATGAATGAACAACTGCTAGGCAGTAGCCAGTAGCGTGAAGCGATGCTCCGGTTACACCTCTCCTTCGACAGTTCTTTGTTGAAAACCAGTCGAAAGTGACGGCGGCGGCCGAACGTCGGGCGAGACGGACAGAAAAAGGCGGGCCGTAGGAAATAGGATGCAACCGGCGGCGCACTGACCGAAATAGAGCGCCGCATAAACCGGAGCGGCCGGCGGCGAAGCGAGTGATTCATCAGCACCGGCCAGTGGCGGCGTCGGCGGCGTCGGCTTACAAGACAGCACAGCTCAGCTCAGCTGCCGGCGGTCAACGAACTGGAGACAGCCGACAGCTCAACCGCTGCCCTCGTCTCTGCAGAGCGCGTGGGTGGGAGGGTCACGCACTGCGTCTACATCTACAGCGGTTGGCCAAAAATACCCAGTCACATTAATGTGACCACCACATATGTTCACTGTCAACTTCCAATAACCACTCACAGACGGCAGGTGGCAGCAACTAGCAGGGCAGGGTATATAAAACGTCTCGGGGGGGGGGGGGGGGGGGGGGAAGGGGGGGGGGGGACGCGGAAAACAGTGCCGTAGTTGTAATGCGGGAACAGAGCAATTTATCTGATGCCAAAAAAGGCTTGGCTTTTGGGCCAAGGGTAGAAGCACTTCCGAAATGGCTAAGTTTGTAAACTGTTTGCGCGTCGCCGTGGATAGAGTATAGCGTGCATGGCAAAATGGCACTATCAAAAACCGCCACGGAAGCAACTGTGATTCACCACGGTCCCGACAGGGGTGAAAAATGGCTACGGAGATGAGTACGGCGGACCTGACGTGGAACTATTAAGCAACTGACCGGCTAGATAAACCAAGGGGCTACAAACAATATCTCGTCGACGACTGTTCAGAGAACGTTGCTGCATATAGGCCTCTGCAGCGGGTGTTTGGACCATGCACCCTTGGTAACAGCTGTTCATTAGTCACGAAGGCTGGAATTTGCACGCTTCTACCGCGACTAGACGTCCACTGAGTGGTGACAGGTGGTATTTTCAGGTGAATCCCATTTTGTGCTCCCTCCGACAGATGACCGTTAGCGTGTTCGGTGTGGAAGGTCGAAAGTAAACACCATCAATCAGTAGGGAGCATTATGGTCTGAAGAATGTCTTCGTGGCATTTCCTGGGTGATCTCGTCATTCTGGAAAGCGCAGTGGATCAACAAAAGTCTGTATCTATCCTTGGGGACCATGTCAGTGTTTACATGCAGTTTGTTTTTCCTCGCCATGATGGCATCTACCAGCAAGACAATGCAACGTGCCACACAACTCCCTGTGTACGTGCGTGATTCGGAGAGCGTCAGGATTTTACCTCCTGGCCTCCAAAAGTTCCGGATTTTAACCCAATCCAAAATCTGTGGGACCACTTTGTTGGGGATGTTCGCGCCATGGATCCTTAGCCGAGAAACCGAGTGCAGCGGGCCATGGGGCTGAAGTCGGCATGGCCCCTCATTACTGTCAACACTTTTCAGACCCTAATTTACTTTCTTCCTGCATGTTTCGCGCAGCAAAAAGTGGTTATTCAGGCTTCTGACACGTGGTCGCGTTAACGTGACTGGAGAGTGTACATGTTTCAACATAAATGCAGGTGCTAGTCAAGTCTGTAGGTAGTGCTGTTGTAACTGACCTCGAGTGGCAACTCTGCAATGTCCTCAATACCTTGTAACGGTCAATTGTGGTGAGAACACTATTGTGATAGGTGTGAGTCCATTATGTCTGAGCTATGTTAATTGTAGCGTGGGAAAGTTGTTGGTGCTCGTGTGGTGGATGCTTACGTAGCAAAGTTAGCCGAAGTGTTTCGTGTTGCAAGAGGCACCATATCGAAGATCTATACCGCATACAGGGAAAGCGGGAAACATAATCCGCGAACTCAGAACGCGGACGAATGTGCCTGTCGAGTGATCGTGACAGGTGGGCATTGAAGAACATTGTGTCCAAAAATAGGACGCCTAAAGCTGAAAAAATCGCTGCAGATCTGAATGTCACAGTCCCAAATTGTGTCAGCACAAAGACAACACGAAGGGAGCCCCATAAGCAGAGAACGGCAGGGCGTGCTGGAAATCCAAGACGAAACATCAGTGATGCAAATCCTCGTATCCTCGGAAAGGGAAACCGTGACGCTGAAGCCGTGAAACCTGGTCTATAGAGCAATGGAAGTAGTCATTTGGTTGGGTGATTCTTGTTGCACATTGTTTCAAAATTCCAAGAGAAACAAAGGGGTGGGGAAGGTGTGTGTGTGGGGAGCGGCGGGAGGGAGGGAGGGAGGAAGGGGGGGGGGGAACTCGGAGCTGATTCGTGCAGTCCTATCGTCGCATTTCATCGTTACTATGCAAGGTTGCATTAGTCCCAAGGATTATGATTTCTGAGCATTTTGGCTGATCAGGTCCATCCCATGGTGCAATGTTTGTTCCCCAATGGCGATGCTGTGTTCCAAGATGACATGACAGCTGTTCACACAGCTCGCGTCGTCCAGGACTAGGTTTGTCAATGCTAGGACGAACAATAGCAAGTTCCCTGGCCACCATAGCCACCACACCTCAATTTTATTGAGCGCTTGTGGTCTGCTTTGGAGAGAAGGGTACGTGATCGCTGTCCCCTAAACGTGCTACTGTTTTGTGGCAAGAATGGTGTAAGATTCCCTTGAAAACTATGCAGGACCTGTGATTCTTGAAGTTTTCCCGGCGCACTGAACATTCAACGAGGTTTCGGTATTGCAGTCAGTCCATGTTGACTGGCAACCTTTGGCAACCGCCCAGTGGCGGACACTCACCTGAAGATGGCTGGACGGTTGCCAGCCGAAATATTGTGGCAAGAATTCAACATGATCCGGCTGAAACCCTCGGAACCTCATAGAATATGCAGGACATATATTTATCCGTTCCGAAACTACTAGAAGCTGTGCTGAATACCATTGGTTTTCCTACAACGTCGTAGTGTGTTGTATTTTTGGTGCTTGTACATTTTTGTCCACTCCTTGTACGTCCATACTCCCTGATGGTGGCTACTTTCAGGAACAGTTTTCGTTTTTAGTTTTGCATGTTCCATTTTCAAATTCTGTATGGGAATAACGACTGTTGGGAGCCTCTGAATTTCTGTAATTTTTCCGATGTCTTCATTTCCTCATGTCGTAGTGTGAGGAGGTTATACGTTGTCCAACTCTTCTTGGAATGTCTGGTAACTTCAACAGTAAACTTCTCCATGATGCACAACGCCTACTGCACTGCAGTGTGCAAAGCACCTTCGTAACGCCGTCGCGTTGAAGACACAGTCCCACGACGAAACGCTCTGTGCGTTCTCTATCTGCTCTATTAATCCAATCTTGAAAGAGTCCCATACTGATGAACAGCGCTAAAGAATCGGTCGAACGTTTTGCACGCTACTTCTTTCGTATACGATTCAAATTTGCATGATATTCTTCCGGTGAATCAATGTCTGGCAGCTGCCTGGTGTCCTGTTGAGAGATCAGGGATGCAGTTCTGCTGGTGAGTGCCAGTTGAGAGCCCTGCGCGATGCTGCTTTAGGCCCACCCTGTCCTTGTCACGCGTGCTGTCCTGTACGGGACACAGACTAGCCCACCAGACCCGCTGGGTTGCCAAGCTAGTGTAGCCCGCTGTCCCGCAGAGCGACGGACTGGTCTGCTATAATAGCCCGCACTCTGTCAGCATACCTGCCCACTCCTTGCAGAAAAACAGCCACTGAGCTTACTAAACCGGAAACTGAACAGTTGACTTCCAGAGACTATTCGCGTAAATCGACTGACGATTGAAAGACCTATGTTGAGTAGCAAAATCGATTCAGAATTTGGCAAGTAAAACAGTTAGCAAAAATCAGTGCATGACACTTGGTTTTCCTCCAGGAGTTGTGTTGAATTTGACTGTACCAGTCGAACCTGACACTATTCATCTTTGCTCCAGACACAATTGATTGTCATACATGAACCCCATGTTCGACAAAAAATTGTCACTATCAGCCTGTAACGAGGAAGCAACTCTGAATACATAGTCCTTCGTAGCTCTTAATGGTCTTCTGTTGCCGGCCGCTGTGGCCGAGCGGTTCTAGGCGCTTCAGTCCGGAACCGCGCTGTTGCTACGGTCGCAGGTTCCAATCCTGCCTCGGGCATGGATGTGTGTGACGTCCTTAGGTTAGTTAGGTTTAAGTAGTTCTAAGTTCTAGGGGACTGATGACCTCAGATGCTAAGTCCCATAGTGCTCAGAGCCATTTGAACCATTTTTTGGTCTTCTGTTAGGTGGGGAGGAACACCTTTGAGAACCCCAACTAGTGGACGAGTGTGTCACCCCTACCAACAGAGATGTCCAGTTAAGCAGCGAGATGTTTGACTGTGATGTGTCGATGACTTCGAATGAGCGTGTCAGCACGTTCCAACATTGCAGGAGTCACAGCTGTGTGCGGCCAGACGACACGAGGAAGATCGGACAACTGTGCGAGACCTTGTTGCGATGATGACAGATGCCTCATCTGACGACTCACCGTGCTTTTGCTCACTGTAAGGTCTCTGTAGACATTCTGAAAGTGCCTGTGAATATCGGCAATTGATTTTCTGACAAAAGAAACTCAATGACAGTTGTCTGTTTGGAACGCACCTCCGTTATAGACGTCATTTTGAACGCTACGTATCACGCCGCCATCTATCGGAATTTCAAGAAACTATAGGGGCCGTAGCCGGAATTTTCCACGATGTTTTGCAATAAATTCCGCATTTTTCAACAGAAAGTGGCTGAGAATTTTTTATTGAACGCCCCTCGTATCAATTAACAACTCTGCGGTTTGACAGCTTTACGAGACTTAACCATCAATGACTGGTTCCAGATGTTTGTTAGACAATGTAATGTTACATGGGGATGAGTGATGTTTTGTCTAGTGTGCTAATAAGCTCCAGCTCTCTTGCTGGTCACTCAATTTTCCTCTACTCATACGGCTGGTACCTAGTATAAGGTATTGCTTCAGTAATGCTGCCATATGACCATGGACATTATGAGGCTTTTGTATACATTCATTCTTCAGTGTACTCAGATTTTGCATACACGTAGGGGGGGATGGGGTGGACAAAAATAAGGAAATGCCATAAATGCAACAAAATGTCATGACAACTGCGGTGTAGGAAAACCGTCAGCATTCAAAACAGCATCCAGTTGTCTCGGATTCGATGAGTCCTGTATGGTTTTCAATGGAATCTTATACCATTCTTCCTGCAGAATGGCGGCAAATCCAGGTTACGATGATAGGACAGCGATCACGTGTCGGTCTCTCCAGAGTAGTCCACAAAGGCTGAATAATACTGAGCTCTGGTGATTCGTGGCCAGAGGAGAGTCGACAGTTCATCAACACGCGCACAAAACCAGTCATGGACGATGCGAGATGTGTGAACAGGAAATCAGTCGTCCTGGAACACAGCATCACCATTGAGAGACAAGAACTGTAGCATGCAGTGGACCCGATCAGTCAAAATGTTCACAAATCATTGGCTGTAATGCGACTTTAAAGGGTCCCATTGAATATCACGATACGGCTGTCCGCCATCTTTTACTTTTGTCATTTAAACTTGGTCAGAAGTTGGAAATGTGTGCAGCAAATCCGAAAAATGACTTTCTTCTGTCGTTTCATAGTCAAGATTTTACGGCTTCGGCAGCACAATTCTCTGTCTACATCCACATCTACATCCACATGGATAGTCTGCAAATCACATTTAAGTGCCTGACAGAGGGTCCAACGAATCACCTTCACAATTCTCTATTATTCCAATCTCGTATAGCGCGTGGAAAGAATGAACACCTATATCTTTCCATGCGAGCTCTGATTTCCCTTATTTTATCGTGGTGATCGTTCCTCCCTATGTAGGTCGGTGTCAACAAAATATTTTCGCATTCGGAGGAGAAAGCTAGTGATTGGAATTTCGTGAAAAGATTCCGTCGCAACGAAAACAACCTTTCGTTTAATGATGTCCAGTCCAAATCCTGTATCATTTCTGTGACACTCTCTCCCATATTTCGCGATAATACAAAACGTGCTGCCTTTCTTTGAACTTTTTCGATGTACTCCGTCAGTCCTATCTGGTAAGGATTCCACACCGCGCAGCAGTATTCTAAATGAGGACGGACAAGCGTGGTGTAGGCAGCCTCCTTAGTTGTTACATTTTCTAAGTGTCCTGCTAATAAAACGCAGTCTTTGATTAGCCTTCCCCGCAACATTTTCTGTGTGTTCCTTCCAATTTACGTTGTTCGTAATTGTAATACCTAGGTATTTAGTTGAATTTACGGCTTTTAGATTACACTGATTTTTAGTGTAACCGAAGTTTAACGAGTTCCTTTTAGCAGTCATGTGGATGACCTCACACTTTTCGTTATTTAGGGTCAACTGCCACTTTTTGCACCATTCAGATATCTTTTTTAAATCGTTTTGCAGTTTGTTTTGATCTTCTGATCACTTTGTTAGTCGATAAACGGCATCGTCATCTGCAAACAACCGAAGACGGCCGCTCATATTGTCTTCCAAATCGTTTATATACGAGGGTTATTCGGAAAGTAAGGAACGGTCGGTCGTGAAATGGAAACCACAGTGAAAATCCGATTAAGTTTTGCACAGGTGTGTTGGAATGTGTCGCTAGTACGGCCGTCGATCGCGTTACGTCGTTCTTTTTAGTTCTGAGCACACAGGGAGCACATAAAGATGCCTAGAACAATGGTGTCTCCCGCCAAGTACGAGGGCCTGGTGAGAAATTACGCCTGAAGCTATGCAGCCATCACTACATAACTGTCGTGCGTTTTCTTCTCAGCCGTATTCTGCAAGGGCAATGAAGATGCTCCTGCATCGTTTTCCATTCGAAATGTTTGATTACCCACAATACAGCCCGTAATTGTCTCCCTCTGAGTTTCATCTTTGTTCACACGAACCGCTAGCTATGAAGACAACATTTTGGCACAGACAACGAGCTGTAGGCCAGAGCAGAGAATTGCCGGAAAGCACTGTCGGCTGCCTTCTATGACGAGGGTATTCGAAAGTTGGTACAAAGCTACGACAAATGTCTATGTCTGATCTGCGACTATGGAGATAAGTAGCGGAAGTTGTAGCTAACTGTTGCGAACAAAACAGTTTTTATTTTCATTGTGGTTTCCATTTCGCGACCTATCGTTCCTTACTCTCCGAACAGCCCTCGTAGATAAGGAACAGCAAAGGGCCTGTAATACTACCATCGGGAACCTGCCAAAGGCATCTGCATAACTGAAGTGTGGTTTTGGAATTCCACGTCACCCTGCAATTCCCAGCTCGTGTTATTTTGGTGCTGGCAGCGTTGGCGAGTGAAAGACTCAGTTCTGTAGTGAATCTTACTTCTATCGTTCTCTTCATTTTCGTCACAATCCTCTTCAGGGTCCGTCTGCCACGATCATTAACGCACAGTTTCGTCCGCGTTGTGCCGTAGGTCTGAGGTTTTTTTCATTTATCATGCATGCAGTATAAAGATTCGATACGATGCTTCCTGAAACACCAAACACTTCGACTCCCTTGGTTACGGACGTACGTACTGTAAGAGCACCAATAATTTACGCACCTTCAAATTCACTAGAGCTCCGATATGATGCAATCACAAGCACACAGCACATTGTTCTGACCACGTTTGACGCAATGTATTTAGGAAATCGCACAGCTGCCGTTTATGTTCAAATACAACGCGCAACCTTCAGGAATGACTTCACATGTGCTCTTATTTTCAAGCATGAATTCTTGGCGCTGCTAACACATTTTTGTCCAACCCCTGTATAACGCATGGCAGAGATGTGCAAAATAGTTTATTAAAATATGTAAATTCAAAAAGTAAATACTTGGTTATCTTCCTGTTTCAAATGTAAGTACAAAATGATTTTAAATAAAATTATTTAAATACAAAATGCAAAATACGTATTTTCAAAATATTGATTCAGCCTCTAGTTACCGAATATTTTACATGCTATTTATTTTACTGATTTTAACACAAATACTTTTTCAAATAATTCATCTTTCGTTTTCCCCTTAAGTGACCTCATTATTATTTCACCAGAGGAAAATAGTCGTTCAAGAGATGCAGAACTTCGTTAACAAGTACCATATTTAAGGAATTTTTTCCAGTTGAATACATGTTCAAGGAATCTAAACTATTGTCCGTATCCTTTAAATATTTGATTGTTACCAGATATATTGTGTATCAGTGGCCACAGAAGAATGAAAGCCCTCAACAAATATGTAATAAAACTCGATTTTTTTAAAGTCAGAATCTTGCAAACTCTTCTATACATCTTCTTGTTTCTTCTTCCACACGCCTGTAGGCTACTCTTTTCAATTTGAAAAAAAGGATAAGATACGACGTTATTTGCTTTTAGTTTCTCTAATTTATAGTATCTCTCACAATGGCTATCAGACTTGTTTCAATAAGTTCTATCATCTCACCACTACAGTACATATGTTTATCCATTTGCAAGCCGCTTAGCATTCTTTGCATTCTCATTAGTTCTAGCAGAAAAAATTCACAGTAGATATATTTTTCCCCTTTCAAACTTCTGATGCCGTCAGCAACAGGTTCTGAACTGATTATGTATTCATTTAGAAACTGTATTTCAATTTCTTTAAAAGCTGCTAACCTGTGTTTCCTAAAACTTCACTCAGAGTATTCTTGACTGTGAGTAGATCCTGAATGAAATTATAGCATGCATTCCATCGTGTTGAACATGAATAAGTAGGGGATTTTCCAGTTGAATCTAAATACGTTTCGCAAAGTTTAGGAGGCTATGGTCACAGATTCCAAAGTGCTTGATATGTTGATACCGCTGCAACATAAATTTTTTTCTATGAATTAATTTGAGTTCTGGACATATACACATCTGTTGAAGCTATTGAATGTAACGTGTGTGGCCTCGCTCCGTCCTTCCTTCACTTTCTTTCAAGGTTATTCGGATGATTTCGGTATGTTTTACATTAACACACAATATTGTCGAATGAGATAAATGGTTGTAGCTCTATCTTAAGTTGCATTGAGAAGTACCTTTATTTTATATCTCAGTGGTGACGGTTCTCTTCAGTCGTCGTTTGCTCAGTTCTTACAGGATCGTTTTTCGGCTACAGCGATGTCGGAGATTTGATGTTTTACCGGATTCCTGATATTCACGGTACACTCGTAAAGTGGTCGTACGCTACCTCGGAGATGCTGTGTCCCATCGCTCGTGGGCCGACTGTAACACCACGTTCAAACCCATTTAAATCTGGATAACCTGCAATTGAGGCAGTAGTTATCGATCTAACAACTGTGCCAGACACCCGTTGTCTTATATAGCCATTGTCGACCTCAGCGCCGTATCCTGTTTCCATATCTCTGTATTTGAATACGCATGCTCACACTAGTTTCTTTGGCGTACAATTTTCACTCAAGTCTAACTGCTGTTTCTAACAATTAGGGTCAGCATCGTATCTACTTGACAGGCACACTTTTGGTGGATATTGCGTCATCTGCATTCACCATGAAACTACTTTTGTTTAAACAAATGCCTCATTAAATAAATCAAAACTACAAAGTATGAAATGAAAAAATTCAACAGAAGCATTTGTATTTTACAAATACACTCATGCTCATAAATTAAGGATAATGCTGAAACATTGGTTCAAAAATGGTTCAAATGGCTCTGAGCACTATGGGACTTAACTTCTGAGGTCATCAGTCCCCTAGAACTTAGAACTACTCAAACCTAACTAACCTAAGGACATCACACACATCCATGCCCGAGGCAGGATTCGAACCTGCGACCGTAGCGGTCGTGCAGTTCCAGACTGTAGCGCCTAGAACCGCTCGGCCACCCTGGCCGGCAAACATTGGTGAAACAACGCTCTGGTGGGCGGTTTGCGGTTATAAATTACCCCGGGGTGTGACCATGCGGTGCATTTGACCTGCGGTCGTCGCACGGTGGCACTGGCAGCAGTCCACATACGCAGAGGTGTGTTAGTGCATGTCAGAGTACGGTGCAGCGAGTAAGTGTGCCGACGTTTTCAGACGTGCTAATGGTGACTGTGTGTTGAAAATGGCTCAAAGAACACATATTGATGACGTTATGAGAGGTAGAATACTAGGGCGACTGGAGGCTGGTCAAACACAGCAGGTCGTAGCACGGGCCCTCCGTGTGCCACAAAGTGAAATCTCAGGATTATGGCAACGATTCCAGCAGACAGGAAACGTGTCCAGGGGCTACAATACGAGACGTCCACAGCGTACAATACCACAAGAAGACCGATATCTCACCATCAGTGCCCGCAGACGGCCACGGAGTACTGCAGGTAGCCTTGCTTGGGACCTTACTGCAGCCACTGGAACAGTTGTATCCAGACACACAGTCTACAGATGACTAAACAGACGTGTTTTATTCGCCCGGAGACCTGCAAGGTGCATTCCATTGACCTCTGGTCACAGGAGAGCCAGTAAAGCCTGGTGTCAACAACACAGTACATGGTCATTGGAACAGTGGACCCAGGTTATGTTTACGGACGCGTCCAGTTATAGTCCGAACAGTGATTCTCGCCGAGTTTTCATCTGGCGTGAATCAGAAACCAGATATCAACCCCTTAATGTCCTTGAAAGGGACCTGTATGGAGGTCGTGGTTTGATGGTGTGGGGAGGGTTTGTGATTGGTGCACATACACCCTTGCACGTCTTTGACAGAGGAACTGTAACAGGTCAGGTGTATCGGGACGTCATTTTGCAGTATGTCCGCCTTTTCAGGGGTACTGTGTGGCCCACGTTCCTGATGGATGTTAACGCACGGCCCCACCAAGCTGCCATCGTGGAGGAGTACCTTGAAACAGAAGATATCAGGTGAACGGAGTGGCCTGCCTGTTCTCCAAACCTAAACCCCATCGAGCACGTCTGGGACGCTCTGAATCGACGTATCGCTGCACGTCTTCACACCCCTAGGACACTTCAGGAGCTCCAACAGGCACTGGGGCAAAAATGGGAGACTATACCCAGCAGCTGCTCGACCACCGGATCCAGAGTATGCCAACCCGTTGTGCGGCCTGTGTACGTGTGCATGGTGATCATATCCGATATTGATGTTGGGGTATATGCGCAAGAAACAGTGGTGTTTTGTAGGACATGTGTTTCGGGACGGTTTTCTCAACTTATCACCAATACCGTGGACTCACAGATCTGTGTCGTGTGTGTTCCCTATGAGCCCATGCTATCAGCGGCAGTTTTCTGTAGTGCCAAGTTGTGTGACACCACAGTCTGCAATTATCCTTAATTTATGAGAATGAGTGTACAAAAATCTGTATTTATGTACTGAAAAATATAGAGAATGCTTTTTGAAAAATTGTGTTTCAAAAGTAAAATTAGGTATTTCGCATTTTTATCTGCATTTCAATTAAATGTTTTTCACGTAATTCAGATTTCTGGAAGCTGGTTATGGTCACCAAGTATAAATAGGAACCGACTTGAACGGTTTATTTTACTACAGGAGTAATCTACATTTTTGTTTCTGACTTTTCAGTCTGCGTTAAATAAATCGTCTTTAATGCCTGTTCCGTCAAGGAAGTACAATAGAATCCACAAACACCCGCGCTGGTTGCCGTAGAAGGGACGCGGTGAAAACAGCAGTTTCGGCAGGACTTCAGTTCTGCGGCGGAAACTTTTAGCTGGTCGCGTTGCGCAACGCCAGTGATAGCCGGGGCAGCGGCGGAGACCGCCTGCCAGGGAATCGCTGCCAGGACCGTGGGTCGCCTCTCGCCGCCCACCGCTTTGGCCGCCGTGGTTCTGGGACAATGGGGGAGCCGCTATCAAAAATTCCGCTCACTTTCAGCTTCATAGAATTTACTGCGAAAGCAGATCGCACGGTATCGTATTTTGTAAGCCTATTTAGCAGAGTGGCAGCATCTAAACTTCGGAAACATCGATAATAGAATTAAGGAGGTTGAAACAAGAAGTCTTTTGAGCAAATGAACTGTTGTAATGTGTGTATTAAATCACATACGGGAGGCACAGATAGAATCGTTTTCGCTTGAACTGAAGTTTCTGACTTTTGCTTGTCGTTAATAGAACTTCATACGAATATGTCCCATATACATATTAAAATAATCCCCGCCTGTCCACCTTCTAACCTAACCTCTTTAAGGGGGGTAGGACGTCAAACGGGCCGACTTGGTGCAGGAGAGGCACCACAGGACATTTTGATTTCCACTGTCTATACTTTTACAAATAAATTCATAAAACTTTGTCAGCAGGACCAGGAACGATTCAGAATTCACACTCATAGTAGTGGGAGTTCGAAAATATAACGAAGTAATTTTTTTACATGTCTAATTTCTTCATTTCTTTCACTTACTAATGGCAGCATTTGTTGCTATAGGTACACTTTTCTTCATAAGTAAGAGAGATGGATCGATGAATTTTGCACAGCATACAAACCAAACTTAAAGGTGTATGAAACTCTAGAATTTGTAAATCTATTAAAAACTGTGGTAAAAATTAAGGTAATCAACTACAAAATTTGTGTTTTTTTCTAAACATGAAGTTTAACATATAACAGATCATTCGTGTAGTCACAAATTAAATAAATCCTAGAGTTTCATACAACTGTAAGTATGGTCTGTATGCTGTGCAAAATTCATCGAAGAATCTCTCTAACTTATGAAGGAAAGTGTACCTATAGCAACAAATGCAGCCATTAGTAAGTGAAAAAATGATGAAATTTCACACGAAAAAAAAATTATTTTGTTCTGTTTTCGAGCTTCTACTGCAATCAGTGTGAATCCTGAATCCTTCCTGGTGATGCTGACAAAGTTTTATAAATTTATTTGTAAAAGTATAGACACTGAAAATTAAAATGTCCTGTGATGCTTCTCCTGCTCCAAGTCGGCCCGTTTGACGTCCTACCCCCCTTAAAAGAGCGCAAAACATCTGATGCGCACTACTGCGTTGCCTTTCCGCTGTAGCGGAAGAGTAATAACTTTAGCAAGGTTGCAGGAATTTAAGGCGAAGATATTTCACACGTCAAAACGACGGACTTTGGATCGATAATAGAATTGAGGCAACATTTCGTCTTAGCCTTGGGGAAAAAAAAAAAAAAACTGTTCACATGGAAATAATGTCCAAGTATTGCTCCGCCTCTTGACAAAGGGGCGTGCACTTGCGCCTGCAAGCAGTTCCAGCGCAGAAGATATCTAATCGTTATACGACTACTGGAAACGAAGGAACAAACAAAAATTTTAGAAGCTCTATTCCGCTGCAGGCTTTCCTGGTTTTTGTCATTGATGGTAAATCTGAGTTGTCATGTTGCTTCATATTCCTCTTGAAACATCTTCGGTGCTCAACGTGTCGATCTCACTGATGGTACCTCCTTCAGGATTCCCTTGATGGCTGTGTTCGCCACCTGTGGAATCATGAAGAAAATTCCTTCAGTGGGATCGAAACGTCGAGCAGCGAAGAAGCTTAAAAACGAATATGTGGTGACAAGAGTCTTGGGTCACCTTCTACATTGTGTCGGTCCTCCTCTTGTCCGGCGTAGTGCAGCAATTCGATACGGCATGGACTCAACGATC
Source organism: Schistocerca piceifrons (assembly GCF_021461385.2). NCBI lineage: Eukaryota > Metazoa > Arthropoda > Insecta > Orthoptera > Acrididae > Schistocerca > Schistocerca piceifrons. The sequence continues at coordinate 24,760,107 of NC_060143.1, forward strand.
ATTGGAAGTCCCTTGCAAAAATGATGATGATCATGATGATGATGATGTTTGGTTTGTGGGGCGCTCAACTGCGCGGCTATCAGCGACCGTACAAATGCCCAACCTTTGCTCAGCCCAACCTCGCCACTTTCAGGAATGATGATGAAATGACGAGGACAGCACCAACACCCAGTCATCTCGAGGCAGGTGAAAATCCCTGACCCCGCCGGGAATCGAACCTGGGACACCGTGCTCGGGAAGCGAGAACGCGACCACGAGACCACCAGCTGCGGATCTTGCAAAAATTTTGAGCCTTTCTGCGTCTAGCGCCGGACATAATTGCGAAAGTGTTACCGGTGCAGGGTTTAGTGCACTAACTGACTTATCGATTATGTCCCATTAAGTGTTCTATGGGATTCACGTTGGGCTGTCTGGACAGTCAAATCATTCGCTGGAGTTGTCCAGAATATTCTTGAAACCAATCGCGGACAGTTGTGGTTCGGTGAAATGGCGCAGTGTCATTCACAAAAAAATTACATAGTTGTTTGGGAACATGAAGTGCTGCAAATGGTCTCCAAGTAGCCGAACATAACCATTTCAAGTAAATGATAGGGCCAATTGAACCAGAGGACGCAGTTCATTCCGTGTAAACACAGCCTACAGCATTGCGAATCCACCACTAGCTTGCAGAGGGCCTTGTTGACAGCCTGGTCCATAGCTTCGTGGGGTCTGCGCTACACTCGAACCCTAACATCAATTCTTTCTAACTGAAATCGGGACTCACCTGACCTTCCATTAGTAAAGAATCCAACCGATGTGGTCAGAAGCCCAGGAGAAGCCCTCCAAACGATGTCCGTCGTCTGCTGTCATGGCTCATTAACGTCAAATATTGTCACACTGTTCTAACGGATATGTTCGTCGTATTCACACATTGATTTCTGCGGTTATTTCTGTGCTGTTTGTCTCTTAGCATTGACAACTCTACGCAAAAGCCGTCGGCCACTGCGTTGTCCGTTGTGAAATCTGGTACTCTCAGCACACAATTGACACTGTGGATACCGTAATATTGAATTCCGTAAAGATTTTGGAAACTGAATATCTCTTGCGTCTAGCTCGAAGTACCATTCCACGTTCAAAGTCTGTTAATTTCTGTGTGCGGCCATAACCGCGTCGGAAACTTTTACACACAAATCACCTGAGTACAAATGACAGCTCCGTCAACGCACTGCCCCTTTATACCTGTGTAGTCGATACCATCGCCTCTCTAAAGTGCATATCGCTATCCAATGACTTTCGTCACCTCAGTACATGTACGAGGGCAGTTCAATAAGTAATGCAACACATTTTTTTTTTCTCGGCCAATTTTGGTTGAAAAACCGGAAATTTCTTGTGGAATATTTTCAAACATTCCCGCTTCGTCTCGTATAGTTTCACTGACTTCCGACAGGTGGCAGCGCTGTACGGAGCTGTTAAAATGGCGTCTGTAACGGATGTGCGTTGCAAACAACGGGCAGTGATCCGAGTTTCTTTTGGCGGAAAACCAGGGCATCTCAGATATTCATAGGCGCTTGCAGAATGTCTACGGTGATCTGGCAGTGGACAAAAGCACGGTGAGTCGTTGGGCAAAGCGTGTGTCATCATCGCCGCAAGGTCAAGCAAGACTGTCTGATCTCCCGCGTGCGGGCCGGCCGTGCACAGCTGTGACTCCTGCAATGGCGGAGCGTGCGAACACACTCGTTCGAGATGATCGACGGATCACCATCAAACAACTCAGTGCTCAACTTGACATCTCTGTTGGTAGTGCTGTCACAATTGTTCACCAGTTGGGATATTCAAAGGTTTGTTCCCGCTGGGTCCCTCGTTGTGTAACCGAACACCATAAAGAGCAAAGGAGAACCATCTGTGCGGAATTGCTTGCTCGTCATGTGGCTGAGGGTGACAATTTCTTGTCAAAGATTGTTACAGGCGATGAAACATGGGTTCATCACTTCGAACCTGAAACAAAACGGCAATCATTGGAGTGGCGCCACACCCACTCCCCTACCAAGAAAAAGTTTAAAGCCATACCCTCAGCCGGTAAAGTCATGGTTACAGTCTTCTGGGACGCTGAAGGGGTTATTCTTTTCGATGTCCTTCCCCATGGTCAAACGATCAAGTCTGAAGTGTATTGTGCTACTCTTCAGAAATTGAAGAAACGACTTCAGCGTGTTCGTAGGCACAAAAATCTGAACGAACTTCTCCTTCTTCATGACAACGCAAGACCTCACACAAGTCTTTGCAGCCGAGAGGAGCTCACAAAACTTCAGCGGATTGTTCTTCCTCATGCACCCTACAGCCCCGATCTCGCACCGTCGGATTTCCATATGTTTGGCCCAATGAAGGACGGAATCCGTGGGAGGCACTACGCGGATGATGAAGAAGTTATTGATGCAGTACGACGTTGGCTCCGACATCGACCAGTGGAATGGTACCGTGCAGGCATACAGGCCCTCATTTCAAGGTGGCGTTAGGCCGTAGCATTGAATGGAGACGTTGTGTAGCTAAAAGATTGGGGAATAACCTGGTGTATTTCAATGCTGAATAAAACAACCCCTGTTTCAGAAAAAAAATGTGTTGCATTACTTATTGAACTGCCCTCGTATATGACGCTGCTCGCAAACGGCGCAGTCGTGCACAGGGAAGTTACATTGTTAGAAACACCTTATGACTTACAGAGAAACTTCCAAATGATCACTGTCTTGTGCAAAGATTGGCAGCTGACTGTAAACAAAAAAAAAAAAGGTAACATTGTGCTCTGATCCCTTTGGGGTGTAGGTCGACTACAGTTTCTGCTCTCGTATACTGGGTGAAACTACTAGGGAACTTTCAAAACCATTCAGAGATCTTTGAACGTGGTTGTTTGTACTTTTTCAGACCTTCTATTTCGCCCCCTCCTGTGATGTGATCACGGAGTAGTGAGGGAGAGGGTGTAACTTTGAGATGTGCATGAATGGCAATAAGTCGCCAGTTTGGCAGTACACTCTTTGCCACCTTGAGAACCTTAGAGATATACCTGCACAAAGACTTCTCCAGCCGTCCATCTGAGTGCTGTCAGCTGCTGCTCTAGCGCCTGCTTACGTTTACGCAGAATCTAAGGTGTTGTCGGAGGGGTTGCCTGCTCTCAGGCGCTGGAGCAGCGGCAGAGCGCTGGGCTGCTGAGGAGTTGTCGAAGTCTCCACACAGATACATTTTTAAGGTTCTCAACTAAGGTCCGTGGGTAGCAATGAGAGTGTTGCCAAACTCGAAGGTCTTAGACGGACGCTTTGGAGCTTTATTTACGTATGCATCAATATCGCACCCCTTCTGTGATCAATCTGTAACGGGGGTGTAACAGGAGGATTGAAAAAGTACAAACACGCCTTGCTGCTGCGGATAACGTTCACGATTTGTCGAATGATTTCGAATGGTTCCCAGTGCTTTCACCCCGCATATCAGAGCAAAAGCTGCGGTTGTGATACACTCCGAAGGGATGCGGTAAGTTCAATGGCGTTGCAGGCCCACAATGTGCTTAAATTAGGAGCATGTCGGCAGTGTAAAATATTGTCAGGAATGTCGCTCTGCTACTCATCGCATCACGAACTTTTCGATCGGGGAATGCGTGGTAATCAACACCCCAAGGGAAGGGGTGGTTTCACTGACGCCCTTCATGACACCCGTTGCAGCCTCTTTCTGTCTTTGCAGTGGTGTCTGAAATGTTTTGCTTGGCTACCCCTAAGAAAACCGTGTGTTTTCATCGCTGTGAGTTGCGGTTCTGACTTCACTCACAGAGGTGTCAAAAGAAAGGGTGAAATGTGGGGAAAAGGTGGTGTGACGACCTTCCGATCGTGTGACACGTCCACGACCGCGTAGGTCAGAATTGTAATGAAATTTGATTCCAGTGTGACATAATATCTTAGTCGTCATTATACTTTACACGACACTTGAGCGTCTGAGCTCCTGCGTTTTTTGCGGTTATAGGTGTTGTCTGGTCAAACGTTGTTGTGATGCCTCGTGTAAGGAGGAGAAATGCGTACCATCACGTTTCCGACTTTGATAAAGGTCGGATTGTAGGCTATCACGATTACGGTTTATCATATCGCGACATTGCTGCTCGCTTTGGTCGAGATCCAATGAGTGTTAGCAGAATATGGAAGCGGTGGGTTCAGAAGGGTAATACGGAGCGCCGTGCTGGATCCCAACGGCCTCGTATCACTAGCAGTCGAGATGACAGGCATCTTATCCGCATGGCTGTAACGGATCGTGCAGCCACCTCTCGATCCCTGAGTCAACAGATAGGGACGTTTGCAAGACAACAACCATCTGCACGAACAGCAGCTCGGAGACGATGGCTGCGGTTACCCTTGACGCTGCATCACAGACAGGAGCGCCTGAGATGGTGTACTCAACGACGAACCTGGGTGCACGACTGGCAAAACGTCCTTTTTTTCGGATGAATCCAGGTTCTGTTTACAGCATCGTGATGATCGCAGCCGTGTTTGGCGACATCGCGGTGAACGCACATTGGAAGCATGTATTCGTCATCGCCATACTGGCGGATCACCCGGCGTGATGGTATGGGTTGCCGTTGGTTACACGTTTCGGTCACCTCTTGTTCGCATTGACGGCACTTTGAGCAGTGGACGTTACATTTCAGATGTGTTACGACCCGTGGCTCTACCCACCATTCGATCCCCGCGAAACCCTACATTTCAGCAGGACAATGCACGACCGCATGTTGCAGGTCCTGTGCGGGCCTTTCTGGATACAAAAAAGTTCGACTACTGCCCTGGCCAGCACATTCTCCAGATCTCTCACCAATTGAAAACGTCTGATCAGTGGTGGCCGAGCAACTGGCTCGTCACAATACGCCAGTGACTACTCTTGATGATCTGTGGTAACGTGTTGAAGCTGGATGGGCAGCTGTACCTGTACACTCCATCCAAGCTGTGTTTGACTCAACGCCCAGGCGTATCAAGGCCGTTATTACGGCCAGAGGTGATTGTTCTGGGTACTGATTTCTCAGGATCTATGCACCCAAATTGCATGAAAATGTAATCACATGTCAGTTCTAGTATAATATATTTGTCCAATGAATACCCGTTTATCATCTGCATTTCTTTTTGGTGTAGCAATTTTAATGGCCAATACTGTAATTATTACCTCACGGTGTATCGTGTCTTTTTTGCGGTGACCAAGCAATTCGAAATTTGGTTTGGGCACCACGGGTTTTCACTATGCCCGGTTCTCATTGAGGTGATATATCGTTGCTTTCCTCCAACCTTTGAATTGGCTTACCGACCCAGTTGCAGGGGACCTTTCAGTATAACGTGGATTGTGAATCACGGGGCAAATCGGAATTTATGAGATCAACGAACATTACCTGAGGGGAAAGCAGTGATAAGCTATAAATGAAACTCCTATGATTGGCCAGGGATACAACCCGACAGTTTTGGATTTGTAGACTGCCACGGTACCACGAACCCACTGAAACACGAAAGCGCAAATTCGGGAGCCGGCAGTTTGGCGACGGCAGCGCCAGCGGCTGCCCCCCGCTGCTGGTGGCCGGCCGGCGGCGCTCTATGAATAGCGGACGGTGGTTGGGGGGCGGGGTGGCCGCGTGCGATATTCCGGGAGTTGCGGCGCGGCGCGGAGCGGCTGGCTTATTTGGCGCTCCACCACCCCACGCTGCACTGAGTCCGCCAGCGCCTCTTCCCCGCGCTGCCCACCGTCTACCGTGTCTGCGCTACAGCCCGAGATCTGGCTCCGAGACGTTGGCTGTTATCAGTTGAAGCGTTTAGCTGATATGTTTTAATGTGTTACGTGTGTTGGCACGGTGATAAAACGTGTCAGGTATACAGGGTGGTCCATTGCTCGTGACCGGGCCAAATATTTCACGAAATAAGCATCAAACGAAAAAACTACAAAGAGCGAAACTTGTCTAGCTTGAAGGGGGAAACCATATGGCGCTACGGTTGGCCCGCTAGATGGCGCTGCCATAGGCCAAACAGATATTAACTGCGTTTTTTTTAATAGGAACCCCCATTTTTTATTACATATTCGTGTAGTACGTAAAGAAATATGAGTGTTTTAGTTGGACCACTTTTTTCGCTTTGTGATACATGGCGCTATAATAGTCACAAACATATGGCTGACAATTTCAGACGAACAGTTGGTAACAGGTAGGTTTTTTAAATTAAAATACAGGACGTAGGTACGTTTGAACATTTTATTTCGGTTGTTCCAATGTGATACATGTACCTTTGTGAACTTAACATTTCTGAGAATGCATGCTGTTACAGCGTGATTACCTGTAATACCACACTAATGCAATAAATGCTCAAAATGATGTCTGTCAACTGCAATCCATTTGGCAAAACGTGTAACGATATTCCTCTCCACAGCGAGTAGTTCGCTTGCCGTAATGTTCGCACATGCATTGACAACGCGCTGCCGCATGTTGTCAGGCGTTGTCGCTGGATCACGATGGCAAATATCCTTCAACTTTCCCCACCAGAAAGAAATCCGCGGACGTCAGATCCGGTGAAGATGCGGGCCATGGTATGGTGCTTCGACGACCAATCCACCTGTCATGAAATATGCTATTCAATACCGCTTCAACCGCACGCGAGCTATGTGCCGGACATCCATCATGTTGGAAGTACATCGCCATTCTGTCATCCAGTAAAACATCTTGTAGCAACATCGTTAGAACATTACGTACGAAATCAGCATACATTGTACCATTTAGATTGCCATCAATAAAATGGGGCCAATTATCCATCCTCCCATAATGCCGCACCATTAACCCGCCAAGGTTGCTGATGTTCCACTTGTCGCAGCCATCGTGGATTTTCCGTTGCCCAATAGTGCATATTAAGCTGGTTTACGTTATCGCTGTTCATGAATGACACTTCGTCACTAAATAGCACGCGTGCAAAAAATCTGTCATCGTCCCGTAATTTGTCGTGTGCCCAGTGGCAGAACTGTACACGACGTTCAAAGTTGCCACCATGCAATTCCTGGTGCATAGAAATATGGTACGGGTGCAATCGATGTTGACGATTTTGAGATTCCCGATTCTCGCGCAATTTGTCTGCTACTGATGTGCGGATTAGCCGCGACAGCAGCTAAAACAACTACTTGGGCATCACCATTTGTTGCAGGTCGTGGTTGACGTTACACATGTGGCTGAACACATCCTGTCCCCTTAAATAACGTAACTATCCGGCGAACGGTCCGGACACTTGGATGATGTCGTCCACGATACCGAGCAGCATACTAGCACATGCCCGTTGGGCATTTTGATCACAATAGCCATACGTCAACACGATATCGACCTTTTCCGTAATTAGTAAACGGTCCATTTTAACACGGGTAATGTATTACGAAGCAAATACCGTCCGCACTCACGGAATGTTACGTGATACCACGTACTTATGCGTTTGTCACTATTCAGCGCCATCAATCACAAAGAAAAAAAAGTGGTCCAACTAAAACATTCATATTTCTTTACGTATTACACGAATATGTAATAAAAAATGGAGATTCCTATTTAAAAAAAGGCAGTTGATATCCGTTTGAGCCCGCATCTCGTGGTCGTGCGGTAGCGTTCTCGCTTCCCACGCCCGGGTTCCCGGGTTCGATTCCCGGCTGGGTCAGGGATTTTCTCTGCCTCGTGATGGCTGGGTGTTGTGTGATGTCCTTAGGTTAGTTAGGTTTAAGTAGTTCTAAGTTCTAGGGGACTGATGACCATAGATGTTAAGTCCCATAGTGCTCAGAGCCATTTGAACCATTTATCCGTTTGACCTAAGGCAGCGCCATCTAGAGGGCCGTCTGGTTTCCCCCTTCAAGCTAGACAAGTTTCGTTCTTTGTAGTTTTTCGTTTGTTGCTTATTTCGTGAGATATTTGGCCCGGTCGCTATCAATGGACCACCCTGTATAATTAGGTACTGTCTGTTCAAAGGTATACGGAGATCCCCTATTTAACGCGGAATTGATCACTAGATGCCACGAGAGTCGTACCTGCCGGTATAAAAGGAAATAGGTAGTATTCAAAAGCAGTAATAGTAGAATGGTACGGTCAGGACACCTCAGTGATTTCGAACGTGGACTAGTGATTGGAAGTCGACTGATAACACATCCATCAAGGATATTTCAACCCTTCTAAAGCTGCCTAAGACGACTGTTTTTGGTGTAAGTCTCAAATCAAGACTAGGCACACAACATATACTGCCAGATAGAGACCGTCGATTGCGGGGGATGGTTGTAAAAAATCACAGCCTAGCTAGCCGAATGACCGTGTATAGGGAAGTAAATAGAAGGGTCCAATGGTGGAGCAGCTCCTCGTAAGTCGCACATCTCCATAGTCAAGGCCGGAGTGGCCGCGCGGTTAAAGGCGCTTCAGTCTGGAACCGCACGACCACTACGGTCGGAGGTTCGAATCCTGCCTCGGGCATGGATGTGTGTGATGTCCTTAGGTTAGTTAGGTTTAAGTAGTTCTAAGTTCTAGCGGACTTATGACCACAGCAGTTGAGTCCCATAGTGCTCAGAGCCATTTGAACCAAGCCATTTCTATAGTCAATGCCAAGCAACGCCAGAGGACAGTGGATGACTGGAAATGAATTATTTGGAGTGATGATTGACACTGTACCACATGGCAACCCGATGGAAGGGCTTGGATTTAGCGACGCCTGCACAACGTTAACTGACATCTCGCGTAATACCAATAGCAAATTACGGAGGAGGTGGTGTTGCGCTATGGGAGTGTTTTACGGGCCGTGCTGTTCTAGGCGCTACAGTCCGGAACCGCGCTGCTGCAACGATCGCAGGTTCGAATCCGCCTCGGGCATGGATGTGTGTGATGTCCTTAGATTAATTAACTTTAAGTAGTTCTAAATGTAGGGGACTGATGACCTCAGATGTTATGTCCCATAGTGCTCAGAGCTATCTGAACAATTCTGTTTAACGTGGTTAGTGTGTGTCCCCCTTCCCTAATCAGATTAGAGGCGATGACTGTATCAGCATGACAAGGCAGACCGTCTTAAAGCAGCATCTTTGAGGCAATTGTTTGTGGCCAATAACATTCCTGAAATGGAATGGCCTGCCCAGAGACTCTCTATGTCGCTCGTGCGGGCCGCTTTTGCATTGCCCTGCTCTGCTGAGCCGTGGCGCCATTGAATTAGTAGACTATTCCGTCTGACGCCACTCGCTCAGATGTAGTACCGACTGTCCCTCTTGCGGCCCCATCGCCAATATCTATGAGGAAGAGTTGGTATCTGTGGGTTGTGTCTTTGGAAGGTCTTTGGTTACCGATATATATACGGGGATCGCTGACCCGAGAGAGAGGGTACGAAATTTGGGGATTGGCGGTAGCGTTGCGACAAGTGGTGGTCACGAGGTCCGAGCGGCCGAAGCCACGAGCTGTGCAAGGAGGGCCTGCGCAGAGCGAAGATACCGGAGTACTTCACCGGGGTCAGCGTCGACTACAAGCAGCAGGCCGACATCCCGTCGGCTGGTTGGCAACATTCGAGTCGGACGACCGCTCGTGGCCTGGCTGCCCTCTTCTACCTGGCTTTCATCGGCACCACTCACAAGGGAACCTCCCCATCGCACCGCCCTCAGATTTAGTTATAAGTTGGCACAGTGGATAGGCCTTGAAAAATTGAACACAGATCAATCGAGAAAACAGGAAGAAGTTGTGTGGAACTATGAAAAAAATAAGCAAAATATACAAACTGAGTAGTCCATGCGAAGATAGGTAACATCAAGGAGAGTGGGAGTCAAGGAGCGCCGTGGTCCCGTGGTTAGCGAGAGCAGTTACGGAACGAGAGGTCCTCGGTTCAAGTCTACACACGAGTGAAAAGTTTAATTTTTTATTTTTAGTTTATGCGACAAACTCTTTTGTTTTCATCACTTTTTTGGGAGTGATTATCACATCCACAAGAAAACCTAAATCGGGCAAGGTAGAAGAATCTTTTACCCATTCGCTAAGTGTACAAGTTAGGTGGGTCGACAACATATTCCTGTCATGTGACGCACATGCCGTTACCAGTGTCGTATAGAATATATCAGATGTGTTTTCCCGTGGAGGAATCGGTTGACCTATGACCTGGCGATCAAATGTTTTCGGTTCCCATTGGAGAGGCACGTCCTTTCGTCTATTAATCGCACGGTTTTGCGGTGCGGTCGCAAAACACAGACACTAAACTTATTGCAGTGAACAGAGACGTCAATGAACGAACGGTCAGGTCATAACTTTTCGAAAATAAAGAAAGTAAAATTTTCACTTGAGGGAAGACTTGAACCAAGGACCTTTCGTTCCATAGCTACTCACGCTAACCACGGGACCACGGCACATCTGAGCTCACTAGTTCCTTGATGTTGCATATCTTGCCCATGGACTACTCAGTTTGCATATTTTACTAATTTTTTTCATGGTTCCACACAACTTCTTCCTGTTTTACTCAAAAAAAAAAAAAAAAAAAAAAAAAAAAAAAAGCTCTGAGCACTATGGGACTTAACATCTATGGTCATCAGTCCCCTAGAACTTAGAACTACTTAAACCTAACTAACCTATCGACATCACACAACACCCAGTCATCACGAGGCAGAGAAAGTCCCTGACCCCAGTTTTACTCGGTCGGCACTTTGGTCGTAAATATAGGTGGTAGTATTGTACTAAGACACTAGCTGTCGTTTGAAAATTTGTCCCGCTATTACATTGCCTTTCCTTTCTGGTCTGTACCCGATCGTTAATGTCCTAATGGATCAGCTCCTGGTCGTAAATACAGCCGGAACAATTGTACTAAGGCACAGGTTGTCGTTAAACAAAAGGCGGACCTTGTGGTTAGATTTAGATGTTAACCGGTTCAATTTTTGGATTGTAATTGCATTTCTCAGTCATTACTTATAATCTGAACAACCTGTTGTACTAAGATGTTCGTTTCCGTGTTTGAAACACCGGGTAATTATTAATGTATTTGAGCTGGATCTTGTGGTTCCGCCTAGCGAGTTGGCTCAAAATGGTTCAAATGGCTCTGAGCACTATGGGACTTAACTGCTACGGTCATCAGTCCCCTAGAACTTAGAACTACTTAAACCTAACTAACCTAAGGACAGCACACAACACCCAGCCATCACGAGGCAGAGAAAATCCCTGACCCCGCCGGGAATCGAACCCGGGAACCCGGGCGTGGGAAGCGAGAACGCTACCGCACGACCACGAGATGCGGGCGCCTAGCGAGTTCTCTTGTAATAAGTGTTCACAAGTAATGTTTCAAGACGTTCCTTCAGAGCGGTCATAATAACTGTCAATCAGTTTAACTTTGAAAATATTAACAGCCAAATGTCACGAGGTCTTCAGTCAAAATAAAATTGAAACTTCGTGGCAGATTAAAACTGTGTGCCCGACCGAGACTCGAACTCGGGACCTTTGCCTTTCGCGGGCAAGTGCTCTACCAACTGAGTTACCGAAGCACGACTCACGGCCGGTACTCACAGCTTTACTTCTGCCAGTATCTCGTCTCCTATGACGGCCGAAGAAGCAAATGTAATCTACCCGAATGGAGTGTGTAACGACAACTGTACATATAATAAATTTTTTCTTTATGAATTTAGATAAATTAATGTAAGCAATGTTTTGAATTTTTTTTTCGGTTCGTATCGTTATGTTAAAGAGACTGTGAGCAACTTTTGAAATGAATATTATTATTTATGTTAGATTTCAAATAATGTGGTAATCAAAGGAAAGTGTATTTAATGTTAAAACTATTGTAAGATGTGAAAATTGTAATTTATACACTTGGTCCATACGTAGGTAATGCATTGGGATATGTGTAGTAGAAAACCTGTGGTGAATACCCTACCTGTAGGGGAGCGGGAAAAGGTGGAGGCAGGCGAGGCGGGAAAACGCACACTGGCGCGGTTCGGCACAACGGGCTCAGTGTAACAGTCGGAGGCGAGCAACAGTCGGAAGTACACGTACTGTACCGAGGAGGCTACCCAGGAAAAGTGGATTCCGTTGAGCCTCGGATGAACCGATTCCGACGACTACTTGGCATGGCTATATTCTGAGGCACAAAGTTGGAAAAACTACGACGCTACGAAGATGGAAAGTGCCGATGTTGTGTGAGCTTTAGCCGTGCTTGTATGTGTGCCGTGCTGCCCGCTATCTCGCTGCCCGCCATCCGCCGCACCGACTTGCACAGGTCAAACATTTATTTCATCTTTAGAAGTGTATCTGTGTGGACCAGTGTCGAAACTGTTTCTAACTGTTCAATAATAACGCGACTTTTACCAGAATTGCTTTAGCCATGACTTATCCTGATCACTGACCTAGACAGGATCCTTACCTCGTATTGTGCAACCCGAGTATCCTGAACTGAAAGTTTAATGTTAGTGTTAACGAAAATTATCAGCAGATTAATCTATGCTATAAAGTAGTTTAAAATCCTATGTGTTATTGCAAATGTTGAGAAAGAACAAAAGTGTGACTAAATTGGAAGAGAGTTTTTTTTTTAATTGAGTTAGCGATGTTATTTAATTAACTTGAGACAGAAATAATGGCAGTTAAATTATTCAGAAGTAAGACAAAAGAGTAGTTATCCATAGATTGATAATTTTGAGTGTTAACTTGCCTTCTGTACTTAATAGTTTCAGTTTAACGACCATCACAGTTTCAGCCCCCCCCCCCTTCTCTTGTCCATTCTTTCAAACCTTGAAATGTGTTGATCAGATTCGACCAGTAAAGCTAAATTATATATTAATCCTAAGTGTATTAGTGTTTTTCCATCCTTAATAGTGACATAGTGTGTGTACTTTCGAGATTGCTAATGCTAGGGCAATCTATGCCCGATTTCAGTCTGATCAATATACAAAATGTAGTTCGTAGTAATCATTGCTGTGTGGTGTTGTGTAAATGTAGTTCATCCAAATTAGTACAAAGGGAGAAAACTTTAGTTCAGTGGATTTTTCCGGTTTCAAACTTTGCCATATAACGCTTCATTACTACGAGTTACTATGCTTGTACATGCACCCACTTGTACAAGGAAAAACTCACTCATTGCCTAAGTAGGCTGGCGACCGAATTATTAATTATAGGTGACATCTACTGTGTGTACTTCTCGTCCATGCGAAAGAGTAATTATACTTTATATTTGCTTGACTGCATCACTGTAGTTATTGACTGAGTATAAGTCCGATCTTGCTTCTATTAGGCACACGCGGTCAACTAATGTACTAAAATCCTTGTTTATAAGGTGAAGCCCGTGAACTTATTGCAGTACAGGCTTTATAGAGCTAACGTACGTCCGAGTAGGGCGGAAGCGTTACAAGTGTTACGGATCTGCTACAGTTAACAATACATATCTGGTGTCTCTCGTAAGAGTTGCTAGGCGCATTTTCTCTCGTATTGCGGCAGATATTTGCAATTTAGTTTTTGAATGTGTACATGGAGTGAGCCCGAACAAGTACTGCTCATCACATATTTCATGTGACGCCCAGTCTCAACGGAAAACCTAGGTTTGTTTCCCGTTACAAACAAAACTATTTTTCAAACGGAATTTTACTTGTCCATTCGATAGCGTGCCCTCGGATTAGTCTAGTACGATATTCGTTTTATTGATGTTTATTAACAAGGAGAGATTTAGGTCTACAACTTTGATTCCAATTTTTTTCTCGAAGTTCGAGGCTTCATTGTGAAAAACTTACAAAAACTTACGGTTAAAAATATTGGCCATCACTGGCCACTGCTTTATCCCATATTTCGAGCAGCATACGAATCCAACGGTGGAAGAAGTGGTCCTCTTTTGAGGAGATCCACGAATCGATGCAATTTTTCACCTGTTCATATGACAGAAAATACTTGTCAGTTAGGCAGTGTGCCATTGATCAAAATGCTGGTAGTCAGAGGTCAGAGGGAGCAATTTCTGGAGAATACATAATATGGGGTACAATTTCCCATTTCAACATTTCCAAGTATGTTTTGATGGGTTTTGCGGCTTGGGATCGAGTACTATCTTGCTGAAAAATCATCTTTTCTTGTCTATCACTGTATTCTGGCCATTTGTCTTTTAGCGCTCGGCTCAAACGCATCAACTTCTTTCAATAAATATCTCCTGTTATTGTTCCCGTCGGTTTCAGTAGTTTCAAAAACGTCTCTTCCACCCTATGTCGTTCTTCGACGTCAAAATCACCGTTCTTGAATCGTTTAAACTATTCCCTAGACATTCTTTCGCTAATGGGTGCTTCACTACAGGACATATCCAGCATTTTGTGAGACTCAGCCACAGATTTATTCATGTTAAAGCAGAAAATTAAAACTTCCCAAATGATAAAAACTGGGCTCGTAAGTTGACTTATTCAATCGAGAATAACTTTTATGATGCAAATCACAAATCGACTAATATTTTGATGGCGTTATATTTACAAGCACCTAAGCTTGTTGTATGACACTTCACCTGCCCCAGCACTTGCCGCTACTGCAAAATAGCGGAAGCAAAGTCGCAGACCTAATGACATACGAAAAATCAGCAGTACTGCAGCAGCGACTGACTAGCGCTACCCAACGCTGTCTGCTATTGCCAAGCAACAGTGCTACTCAGTCGCTATTAGAGTAAAGTATTTTACTCTTCTTGTTAATATATATCGATAAAATGAGTATCACACTACACTAATCAAGGACTGCTCTATGTAATGAACAAGTAAAATTCTGCTTCAAAAATAATTTTGTTTGCAATGAGGAAACAAACTGACGCTTTCCGTTGACACTGTGCCCCGCATGAAATATATGATGGTGTGTATTACGTAAAATATGCGTAGATCTGTAGTTAACCTGGCTGGGTCGCATAAAAAGTTGTACAGCGGATGAAGAATGACTACACTGATCAAAAAGCATGAATGACGCGTTTCGGAATTATTTACATATTTGGAAATCAAAGTGCAAACGTATTAAGGACAAGGGCGTTACATGTTGTGAACTTAACATGAGATGGCAAACGGTCTGTCTTTGAGCTGCTTTTGCACTTGGATTTCTGAAGATGGAAATAATTCCGAAACGTGTCATGCGTATGTCGTGATCAAGAGAGTCATTCTTCAGCTGCTGGATGGCTTTTTATACGATCTAGACAGCTTAACTACAGATCTAAGCATGTTTCTAAGAATGGTCGATAACCTCCTACGTGACTTCTGCCGCACCTTTATATGAGAATTACTGTATAGGTTTGACTCGAGCTACACACACAGAAAATGCACCTGATGAGTTTTAGGAGAGACACACTGCGTACAGGGTGTTCAGCTGTCCATACCGCTGGGCTCTATGCAACCCACAACGCCTTCAGATACCATGCGCAAGATTTTCATATTCTCTTGCTTACTACGTGTAAACTGTCAAGCCTACAGAAAAAGAATTAACAGGACCTTTTCGTAGGAAACATAATGTAAATTTTGTACTGGGAAACGTTTCCTCTAGAGGCTTTAGTTTTCGAATTATTCCATAAATTCGTATAAAAATGGTCTTCAAACGTGTTTTTCTTAAATAACTCGTGGTGAAATCAGGTGCTGGCTCCTCTGTGATAAGTGGGATGTCACACTTTACCTTCAAGCGAGCGTACAGTCTGGTCTCTCCTGGTGCTAGCTGCAGCCTTGCTTTTCGTATGGAATCTCACGCTGCTGGCTTAGGCCTCCCAACCTGGGGGCCATGTGCGGACCTTCTGCAACCATTGCCAGCCTGCCCTGCTGGACTACAATTCCAGCCTGCGCCATTCAGCCGCTCAACCACCATCACCTGTGGGGGAAAACTTGCTGTTCGCGTCTGTTTGCGTGGGAGTCACTGCTCTTGTGAGAAGCTTAATCCACGGTACGTCCAAGGCTTAATCCTGTGCGTTCTGGCGCGCACTGTACCGAGCTGCGGACCCGCTTCCGATCTGCACGGACGCCGGCCCCTGCTGCAACTCCCTTGCTCAGTCGCTGTCACCATTTCATCAGCTGATTGTGGCCACATGCTGTCAGTCACAACAGGCTACTTGCTAAATGCAATGCAGCACCTTCTCTGCGGTTGTGTACAGCTTACGCCTTGGGACGGGGGGGGGGGGGGGGGGGGGCGTTGGCCGACCAAGCACTGTTATAATTTGTTGACCAATAATAGAATTTTTGAACAATGCTGTTTCATGACTCCCCACTTCACCGCCACTTTGAGATGTTGCATTTCCACACCGGCACATCTCGTCACATAAAACACTGATTTGAGTAATGAGAGAGGCCGAATGCCATTTATTTATCAATGTATAATATTTAACTGCGCATTGTAATGATGTATTTTGACGATTTACAAGGAGAAATGAATCCATCACCACTGAAACACCTAAAAAGCTATAGACTAATTCAACGCGCGTGTAAAAACATCGTTATTAAAGACAGACTCTGAAGACATTTGCATATTAAAAAAAAAAAACAAGCGCGCAACCCATCGTCCACTGCCGGACGATATCACTTTATTTTTATCTCGTGTATCATACGGTCGCACCATTACATAGGCATCAATATTATACTTGTAATTTGTTACACCCTACAGATATATAATGTCATTTTGTAGCATGCGGGACTAACATGTGTGAAAAACGCAGAGGGGTTAATGAATGCACATTTCTACGTGATTTCTAAACTTTTCAAACACTCAGGCTCTGTCATTGTCATTGACATAAGTGTTAACATGTTATCTAATTGATTAATGGAAAATCTCATATAAAGATGTGAAACAAATACTAACAAAGAGACAGAGGGGCTGGCCAGTACTTACCTCAGCTCAGTACAGCTGATAGATACAAAAAAAAAACAGAACAGAAAATTTACGTTCCTAGCTTTCGGAACTTTGTTCCTTCATCAGGGAGGAGAGAGGGGAAAAAAGGGGAAGAAGGGAAAGTGGATTCAGTTACTCACATCCCAGGTTATGAAGCAACAGGGAGACAGGGAGGCTAGCAAGGATGGAGGCATGGTAGGACTTCCCTCTGACAACCATGCCTCCATCCTTGCTAACCTCCCTGTTTTCCTTTCCCTGTTTCTTCATAACCTGGGTTGTGAGTAACTGAATCCACTTTCCCTTCTTCCCTTTCTTTCTCATTTCTCCTCCCTGATGAAGGAACAAAGTTCCGAAAGCTAGGAACGTAAGTTTTCTGTTCTGTTTTGTGTATCTATCGGCTGTACTGAGCTGAGGTAAGTACTGGCCAGCCCCTCTATCTCTTTGCTAGTATTTGTTTAACACGTTATCTGGATGTTAAATCCAAGCTTGTAACTGTAGTGTCAATTACTCTAGATTTGTGTTTGATTTGGTAGTTGGACAACCTTAATCATTTACTTTCTATGTGCCAAGCTTTTTTTTTTCCACAGAGCCAACCGTCTCCGATGTGTCATTGTTCGGACAAAACAGTCGAGGCGGACGCTAACATACTACTTATATTCCCCCTTTGTAATATTCTTCAAACTCAGTTTTAAACTGGCCCTTAGGTACATTTTCAGTGCGAGTGACGTCCCGGAATTTCTTAGCAAACCATACTTCTCTAATCGCGGATCGCTCGCACAAAGTCTCACTGTACCACAACGGTACGCGGCACTTTCTGAAAAGGAAAGGGGGCCACGCAAGTATATGTTGCCTCCCCTTCTCACTCTGATGCTTATTAATAATAATAATAATAATAATAATATTTTCTAACATCAAAACTTCTCCCATGGTGGTTCCTGCCAACTGACAACCATGTTCCATTACACACCATAGAGGTCAACTTCTCCTGGTCAACTCATCCTGGTCTGTACAATCAGTTAGAATATTCTTTAGTACATCATTTACAACTGCTCTTCTCGCAAAAAAAACAAGAGGGGCGTTCAATAAGCAATGCAACATTTTTTTTTCATGGCCAATTCCTGTTGAAAAAAATGTGGAAATTGTTGTGGAACATCGTGGAAAATTGCCACTTCAGCCGCTAAGTTCCGATAGGTGGTGGCGCTGTACATAGCCTTCAAAATGGTGTCTGAAACTGAGGTGCAGCCCAAGCAGAGAGCTGTCCTTAAGTTTCTTTTGACGGAAAAACAGAGCGTCGCAGATATTCATGGGCGGTTGCAGAATGTCTGCGGAGGCCTGGTAGTAAACAAAAGCGCCGTAAGTCGTTGGGCAAGACCTCTGTCATCATCGCACCAAGGTGGCGCAAACCAGATCGACCTCCCGCGTAGCAGCCGGCCGCACACAGCTGTCCCTCCTACTTTGTTGGAATGAGCGGACAATTCATCATTCAATGTGATAAACGTATCACAACCAAATACGTTGCCGCTCAACTGGACAACTCAAGGCCTCACACAAGCTTGCGCACCCAAGAGAAACTCACAAATCTTCGTTGGACTGTTCTTCCTCGTCCACCCTACAACCTGGGTCGCGCAGCTCCCACTTCCATCTGTGTGGCCCAGTGAAGGATGCACCCTAAGGGAAGCAGTATGTGAGTGATGGGGGAGATTGCAAATGCAGCAGGACGTTGGCTCCTAACTTGACAAGTAGAGATGTATATGCTGGCATAGAGGGCCTCCGCCGGCCGGAGTGGCCGTGCGGTTCTAGGCGCTACAGTCTGGAGCCGCCAGCCCGCTACGGTCGCAGGTTCGAATCCTGCCTCGGGCATGGATGTGTGTGATGTCCCTAGGTTAGTTGGTTTAAATAGTTCTACGTTCTATGGGACTGATGACCTCAGAAGTTGAGTCCCAAAGTGCTCAGAGCCATTTGAACCAAGAGGGCCTCCCAATAAGGTCGCGTAAGGCCGTCGTACTGAACGGAGATTATATTGAAAAATAGGGTTTTGTAGCCAGAAGAGTGGAGAGTGATGTGGTGCATTGGAATCTTGAATAAAAACAACCCGTTTTCAGAAAGAAATACTCCTCACACATTTCGCACGAGGACGTGACGTATTAAATGATTTGCGCCTTATGATGGAGCCAGAAGGCTCGCACTGCATCACGTGGTTTAATGAAACAGGAAAAAATCTTTTTGTGACTGGAGGCTTTATTACTGATACTCCCTGCGTCCTTAATTATTGGAGAATACCTCTCACACAAGCCGGCCGCGATGGCCGAGCGGTTCTAGGCACTTCAGTCCGGAACCGCGCGACTGCTACGGTCGCAGGTTCGAATCCTGCCTCTGGCATGGATGTGTGTGATGTCCTTAGGTTGGTTAGGTTTAAGTAGTTCTAAGTTCTAGCGGACTGATGACCACGGTAGTTAAGTGCCATAGTTCTCAGAGCCATTTGAACCACTCACATGAGAATGAAAGCCTCGTCTACGCGGAATTACATTTACTCATGTGTACACAAATAGAGTCGATGACGTGCACAACATGTGTAGCGTATCTGACCGATGTTAGTAATAATCTAAGCCTGAGGAAGACCTACAGGGTGTTTCAAAAATGACCGGTATATTTGAAACGGCAATATAAACTAAACGAGCAGCGATATAAATACACCGTTTGTTGCAATATGCTTGGGACAACAGTACATTTTCAGGCGGACAAACTTTCGAAATTACAGTAGTTACAATTTTCAACAACAGATGGCGCTGCAAGTGATGTGAAAGATATAGAAGACAACGCAGTCTGTGGGTGCGCCATTCTGTACGTCGTCTTTCTGCTGTAAGCATGTGCTGTTCACAACGTGCAAGTGTGCTGTAGACAACATGGTTTATTCCTTAGAACAGAGGATTTTTCTGGTGTTGGAATTCCACCGCCTAGAACACAGTGTTGTTGCAACAAGACGAAGTTTTCGACGGAGGTTTAATGTAACCAAAGGACCGAAAAGCGATACAATAAAGGATCTGTTTGAAAAATTTCAACGGACTGGGAACGTGATGGATGAACGTGCTGGAAAGGTAGGGCGACCGCGTACGGCAACCACAGAGGGCAACGCGCAGCTAGTGCAGCAGGTGATCCGACAGCGGCCTCGGGTTTCCGTTCGCCGTGTTGCAGCTGCGGTCCAAATGACGCCAACGTCCACGTATCGTCTCATGCGCCAGAGTTTACACCTCTATCCATACAAAATTCAAAAGCGGCAACCCCTCAGCGCCGCTACCATTGCTGCACGAGAGACAATCGCTAACGATATAGTGCACAGGATTGATGACGGCGATATGCATGTGGGCAGCATTTGGTTTACTGACGAAGCTTATTTTTACCTGGACGGCTTCGTCAGTAAACAGAACTGGCGCATATGGGGAACCGAAAAGCCCCATGTTGCAGTCCCATCGTCCCTGCATCCTCAAAAAAAGTACTGGTCTGGGCCGCCATTTCTTCCAAAGGAATCATTGGCCCATTTTTCAGATCCGAAACGATTACTGCATCTCGCTATCTGGACATTCTTCGTGAATTTGTGGCGGTACATACTGCCTTAGACGACACTGCGAACACCTCGTGGTTTGTGCAAGATGGTGCCCGGCCACATCGCACGGCCGACGTCTTTAATTTCCTGAATGAATATTTCGATGATCGTGTGATTGCTTTGGGCTATCCGAAACATACAGGAGGCAGCGTAGATTGGCCTCCCTATTCGCCAGACATGAACCCCAGTGACTTCTTTCTGTGGGGACACTTGAAAGACCAGGTGTACCGCCAGAATCCAGAAACAATTGAACAGCTGAAGCAGTACATCTCATCTGCATGTGAAGCCATTCCGCCAGACACGTTGTCAAATGTTTCGGGTAATTTCATTCAGAGACTACGCCATATTATTGCTACGCATGGTGGATATGTGGAAAATATCGTACTATAGAGTTTCCCAGACCGCAGCGCCATCTGTTGTTGAAAATTGTAACTACTGTAATTTCGAAAGTTTGTCTGCCTGAAAATGTACTGTTGTCCCAAGCATATTGCAACAAACGGTGTATTTCTATCGCTGCTCGTTTAGTTTGTATTGCCGTTTCAAATATACCGGTCATTTTTGAAACACCCTGTAAGAACGGCGTCGAAGACTTGGCTCGGAGAGGTGGTGACCGGTTCCGGAAGAGAGCGTGCAATTCAGCCGAGGCGTCATGAGGTACGCCCACGCGGGTCGACGAGGACACAAGGAGTGCATGGCAGCTGGCGGAGGACGCCCACGCAGGTTGGGGCGGGGTGGGGCGTGGTGCGGTGAGCTGCCAGAAGTGCAGGCAGTCACACTCCCTGCTCCCCCTCCTCCGCCCCCACCACTGCCCCTCTGCTGTACATACCGCCCGCTGCACACAGCAATAAGATTTGTTGTCGCCAGCCGCCGCGGCGTCCGCTAAACCGAGAAACAGCGTACAACTGCGCCGCGACAGCGTCAGTAGTAGGAAGGCGTCCGTTTCGTTATTTCTGTCCTGCCGAGACCTCCGCTGCGGCAACCGAGACATTTTCATTACCACGGTGACGTAAACTCGCTAACACTCAGTTCCTGTTACAACTTACTCCAACCAGAATCGACAGAACTGTGCAAAAATGTCGAACAGTGTGCTCAAATCAAAAACTTTCGACAGATAATATCGATTTCCTAGAAGTTTTTCTCTGAATGATTTAAAATGTACTTGTTCAACAAATAGACACTGAATTTGGTTCCAAACTACTTCTTATTGCGGTCTACCGGCGGTTAATTTATTATTAAACGTTTATGTAAAGAGCTGTAAGAGCCTCCGAGACCGATGACTTTTCTACAGTCGATCCAAAATGTTGCGAGACTGGATTAATAGCCGGCCGCTGTGGCCGAGCGGTTCTAGGCGCTTCAGTCCGGAACCGCGCTGCTGCTACGGTCGAAGGTTCGAATCCTGCCTCGACCATGGATGTGTGTGATGTCCTTGGGTTAGTTAGGTTTAAGTACTTCTAAGTCTATGGGGCTGATGACCTCAGATGTTAAGTCCCATAGCGCCTAGAGCCATTTAAACCATTTTTTTATTAATAAAAAATGGAGAAAAGTGAAGAAGATAGTTCTTACATGGTCTGCCCTCCCCGTTTGAGTTCAACGGGCGGAACGTTCGTTAGACCATGTGAAACCGTCAGAAAAGTCCTCCTTTCCGATGTTGTTCAGCTATCGAGTCACAATAGCTTATAACGACGGTTATACACTCAGGTGACAGAAGCCATGGGGTACCTCCTAATATCGTGTCGCATCTTCTTATCTTCTTTCGCACAGCGTAGTGCAGCAACTCCAAGTGACATGGACTCAACAAGCCGTTGGACGTCCTCTGCAGAAATACTGAGCAATTATGCCTCCACAGCCGTCCATAATTGCGAAAGTGTTGCTGTTGCTGTGGTGTCACCGCCAGACACCACACTTGCTTGGTGGTAGCCTTTAAATCGGCCGCGGTCCGTTAGTATACGTCGGACCCGCGTGTTGCCACTGTCAGTGATTGCAGACCGAGCGCCGCCACACGGCAGGTCTAGTGACACTTCCTAGCACTCGCCCCAGTTGTACAGCAGACTTTGCCAGAGATGGATCAATGACAAATACGCTCTCATTTGCCGAGACGATAGTTAGCTTAGCCTTCAGCTACGTCATTTGCTACGACCTAGCAAGGCGCCATTATCAGTTACTATTCAGTGTCATAATGTCTAAACAAGAGCTATGTTCTCCAATTGTGGGTTAAAGTTAAGTATTCCAAGAACTACGTTCTTTTCTTTATAGGATAATTACTTTACCTTGTTCCAGACCTCACGCCAATCTGCGTGAGCTTAACGCGTGCCTTTCGGCTACCTCCGAGTGGCTTGGCTGTCTTGCCACGCCACTAAAGTTGCAGCATTCTGTGCACGAACTGGCCCCTCGATTATGACTCGTAAATGAACGATGGGTTGCCAAATCGTTCGCTCGAACTGCCCAGAATGTTCTTCAAAGCAATCGCAAGCAACTGTGGCACTGTGACACGGCGCACTGTCATCTATAAAAATTCCATTTTTGTTGTTTGGGAACATGAAGTCCATGAATGGCTGCAAATGATCTCCATGTAGCTGAATATAACCATTTCGAGTCAATGATCGGTTCAGATGGACCAGAGGAAGCAGTCGATTCCATGTAAATAAAGCCCACACCATTATGCAGTCACAACCAACTTGCACAGTGCCTTCTTGACAACTTGGATCCTTCATGCGAATTTCCATACTTTATCGTTTCGTGATAGATTAGTATTGATAACACCAAGCCTCGTCACCAACGATTTTTTTTTGTTCAGGAAAGAAATGTCCGCATTTTGAATTTCAATCAAATCGCAGCAGGCTGGAGTCAAGGTGTGCGGAACAAATTTTGCACACACTTCTCTCTTATTCAAAACAATCAGTAGTACGTGTTGAACACTTGATTTAGAGATGTTGCTCCATTGCGATATGTGACGCAACAACTTAGAGGCACTATGGCCTCACTTCCACTACTTAACACTGCCTGCTCACAATTGACTAGCCGAATTCACATCTGCTGTTTAAGTCGTTAGTTCAAGCTGACACGCAAGTACCGCGCAGAGATCGCTGATACGCCAGGAATAAAATCATTCTCGCAAATTTTTGAATTGGGAGTGCATACACCACACTCCCTCGTAACTGAAGACATAAAAACTGACGGCATGGTAACAACTTTTATTGCAATAAAGATGACAAAAACCATTTGGGTGACATTTAATATTTATTCAGATTGACCGTTTAGAACTGGACACGGATCTTCTTTAGATTCAAATGTAATTGTACCGAATGGCAGTTCGTCATCAGGGCGAAGCTTCAGTGTTTTTTATTACATTTTTTAAGACCTAAAGCTTCACCCTGATGACGAACTGCGACTCACATGACTGGCGCTCGATAAATTCAGGTTGAACACGAACTAAACCCACACAGTTTTGGAGGTTTTTCGGTGATATCTTCCGAGTATTTTGGTCTAAAGGACCCGTCGTCTGATTACAGAGAATATAATAATAAAACGTGTTCGAAAAAGGCGAAAGTCTAGTTATCATCGGAAAATAGTCTCTGCCAATTCGTCGGACGTTAAGAGAAAGTAATTGTCAATATCAATTAAATTCTGCAAGAGCCGTGTAACTTAAGATGTTATTTTATTTTATTTTGAAGGCTACCAATTTCAGAATTTCACTATGCCAGCTTCAGGCCCCATGTGCATCTTTCCAAGTAAACGAAAGTGTCATAAATCCCTGAATGTCGTGAATTCAATCGTTTCACTAGTGCTTCATGACATCCAGGGATTTATGGCACTATATGACATTTGTTGTTATTGTGGTCTTCAGTCCTGAGACTGGTTTGATGCAGCTCTCCATGCTACCCTATCCTGTGCAAGTTTCTTCATCTCCCGGTACCTACTGCAACCTACATCCTTCTGAATCTGCTTAGTGTATTCATCTCTTGGTCTCCCTCTACGATTTTTACCCTCCACGCTGCCCTCCAATGCTAAATTTGTGATCGCTTGATGCCTCAAAACATGTCCTACCAACCGATCCCTTCTTCTGGTCAAGTTGTGCCACAAACTCCTCTTCTCCCCAATTCTGTTCAATACCTCCTCATTAGTTATGTGATCTACCCATCTAATCTTCAGCATGACATTTACGTTTACTTGGAAAGATGCATATGTGGCCTGAAGATGGCATAGTGAAATGCTGAAATTGGTAGCCTTCAAAATAAATTAAAATATCATCTTAAGTTACACGGCTGTTGGAGAATTTAATTGATATTGACAATTACTTAACCAGCCGATGTCCTCTGTCCATGATGGACCAACAGAGACTGAGAGACAGTGTTGCACGTGGAATGATGCAGGCGTAGGGAAGAGCAAACATCATCGCGAAGTTTGATGTTCGCAACATGATTTTTTCGACGTGATAATTGAAATGATTTTTCTGTGCAGGATGAAAGGCGTGGAAGGTACGATTTAGGCAAACACCGTGTGAGTGTCAGAGTCAGTTGGCCCTGTAAAAAGGGCCCGACAGGAGCGAGTTTCGGCCGTGAAGAAAGAAGCCACTCCATTAAAACTTTATGATCGCGTGGATGCTTGACGCGTAGCGTGCAGCGGAATTTCCCTTCAAGCTTACATCAGAAATCAGCGAGGCAGAATGGTTCCGTGCAGAAGAACGAAATCTAGGACACGACATTTCCAGGCATAAAAGTTGGATGCTGCCTAGCACTGCAGTTTATGCATGCTATCATGGCCCTATTAAGGTGCGTTTACATCTGAACATTATAAAGCTTCGTCCTATGACTTAGGAATTGCGCACCTTCAAGATCGGCATTCACTCAATTTTCAAGTAATGAGACAATGACCTAAGAGACGTCCGATTTCACTATGTTTCGTGTTGATGGAGGCGAGTCCATTACTGTTTCATTTCCTCTCAGCCTGTGTGAAAGGAAATTGGAACTAGTGGAGTAAGGAAAGTCAGGTGATATGTTTTAATTGCAAGACGCCATTATTTACCTCCGCGTCCGTTCTGTTGTAGAGTAAAAGAAAGGCATCTTATAGCTATAACTACTTGTGCCATGCTCTGTGATACTAAAAATCAGTTCAAACAAGAAGTGGCGGTGATAAAGGTGTTAGATACGTCTTCGGGAGGAGTGGAGTTCAAGTACTTTACCTATCATAATGACACAATTAATAAAAATGCCGTGGTCGAATGGATTTCACCTCAAAATCCAACGCTTTGTCCCCATCTGCGGAAGACATTTTCAACGAGGACCATGGCTTCTTTGAATTTCGGAAGCGCGCGGAAACGGAGCTTTGCTGTAGTCATTAGCGAGCCAGGACTACCAAAACAAGCCTTAAATATTAAACCAAAATTTTATACCATTAGGTACAAGGTCCGTAGGAAGACCAATAAAAAGACGGCTGGATACTTAGAAGACGGAACAGGTCTACGGCTTTAAATATGAAGGAAGAAGAAGAGGAAGAAGAAGAAGATTCACCAAATTCTGTGCAATAATGAAGTCGTTCTTCATTTGAAAGCTAAACTTTGAAATTTCTGGGTACCGTCTTCATCAAAGATTTTAATAATCTACTGCCCCGTCCCTACCAATGCGACATGTATTGGATGAGCCAGAAGCTACGCAACCCTAAATTTAAAAAAAAAATAATAATGTGGTGGGATATTTTCTTGTCGGCTGGAATGCTTGTGTTGGCAACGGATGACCTTGTGGGAGACGCAGAGCACGTGATATCTAAGCAGTTTCACAAACGTGCGTATTTCCCAGACTGAATGTATGTTCATTCTTGAAAGTTACTTCAAAACGCAAATTTTCTTTAAATGCCAGGGAGACTGTAGGATAGCTTTTCCAAAAAAAGGTGCCCATCAAATCATCGATTTCACGCACACATGCTTGTCTCAAAAAAACTGATAGGGTGATTGAATGCAGACGTTCCGACCGACCCTCAGTGTTAAATGATGCGTCATTGGAAAACATCGGCGCATCCTCCCTACTTTCATCAAGAGAGTCGATAGGAAAAATTTATCTCGGTAAAGTGGAATGTCTTACGGAAGTGTTCACAGAACCACAAAGAAGCTGAAACTCCGTCCATATCGCATTGACGTTGTGCATGACTGCCGAGAAACTGATAGAGGAAAGTGCTTTAATGCAATGGTAGAACCTGATAGAGGAAAATACATTGATGACAATGGTTTTTGCTTTTCGGGAATATGTTTTCTACTCTGATAAAGCATGGCTTCACCTAAGTGGCTACATAAACAGCCAGAACGACAGTTACTCGAGTTCAAAAACCCTCATGTTTTTCAGGGACCCCCATTACATACACAAAAGATTGCAGTTTTGTGTGCAATTTCGCGCAAAAGACCCAATTTTTTTGTCCGAACATCATGCAATTCGTAGCATTGTTAGAGGCTGACGAACAACACTGCTGGCTGCAGCAAGATGGAGCAACAGTGCACACGGCGAATAGCATCATCATAATGCCGCGTGAGTCCTTTAGGGGCAGGTCATTTCACGTGACATATGGCGGCCTAGATCGCCAGATTTATCTTCCCCTGACTTTTCTTGGGGGCCGTCCGAAGAACAACATCTACGAGGACAATACACAATCGACCAACTTAAGCACGACATCGAATACGAAATATTCCGCGTAAGTGTAGCGATCATCCAAGAAGTAGGTGCTAGCCTAGAGAAAGCGGCTGCGGCTTGTGTTGCAACATGGGGAGAACATTTCCCGTATTTATTATCAGAAATGTATGTTATCAGTGAGTACATTATTAGTATAGTAATAAAGTTTTGAATTTAGGGTAGCGTAACCTCTGGTTCGCACTGTATATGGGGATACAATTATATTAGTACTCTTTCTTTCTCCGAGCCATCCGTGGATGTTATGTAAAAAATGGATAGGAGAGAGAAAGCTTTATCGGTACGAAGAACCCTCTGCAATTATGGGGTGTTGCTCCTGGATTACGTGTTTTTGTTTTAGTTTGCAGACTGATTTTACGTAGTTCTCTACGCTAGTACATTCTATGCAAAGGTCCTTCGTGCCTACATAACTAGTACACGCTATGTCGATTTCAACCCGCTTAGTTTATTCAAGCCTTAGTTCCACTTTTCAGTTTTTACAGCCCCTCTTCTTCCCTCCATCCCTTCCTCTCTTCCTCCCTTCCTCCCTCCCACTCTCCCTCCCTCCCTCCCTCTTTCTCTCTCTCTCTCTCTCTCTCTCTCTCTCTCTCTCACACACACACAAACACACACACACAGCCCACTAGTACCATCAACTATTCCTTGACTGCTTCTGGATGTGCCGTATCAAGCTATTAATTCTCTTTGTCAACTTGCGCTGTAATGCTCTTTTCTACCCTGCTTCATTAGTTAGTCGATCTACTCTAGCAGTCTTCAGCAAGCTTTTGTAATACCACATTTCAAAAGCTAGTATTCGTTTTTTTTCTCTCCACTGTTCACAGTTCATGTTGCATTTCTGTATAAAGACACACTCCCAATGCTAACATATTTGTGTCCTTCAGAAAGGCTTCTGTTTCTATCGCCAATCTACTTTGTATATCGTCGCTACCAATTTTTTCACCAAAACAATAAGAGTAGTTTCAGCGCCTGATTCCTTAATCTAACAACCCCAGCATGACCTGACTTCATTTGGGTACTCTCCATTATTCTAGTTCGCACTCAGATCAAAATTTGACATTTAAAACGAAGTTGATTGTAAGAAGCCGATCTCAGCTCTAAACGTGCCCCTCGCGTATAGGCTACCACGAATACTCATCTGCTGTAGCAGACGCTGCTCGGCCAGGCGCAAGACTGGTTACGCCGGGAACATGTCCAAGCAGCCAGATGCGAGTAACGTGATCCGGAAAGCTTCCGTATGTATGACAAACACAGCCTGCATCTGGCACGGGATATATCGAGTAAAGCAATGCGTCACTTCGATGCTTTCCAGCGGTCAGTCCAGCCCGCTAGCGCGCTGCACATCGACGGCAGTCTCGCGTTTCGCGGCGCCTATTTCTGTCTGCTGTGTGATATACAGAAACGCCTGCGGGGGCAGACAGTTATACGCTTTGGCAGGGACCCTCGCGTGACGGCTGCCGCCTCCGTCTGGCTTATCTCCTCTTCCGCCTTCTCCAGAAAATACGCTCAAAAATTTCGTCCTTTTTTTTTATTCGACTATTAAATCTCAGCTGCGTTTTCTGGGTCCTCGGTTACATTCTTATGTCAGCAGTTCTATGCTTATTGGCAGTCGCAATTTTAGTTAAAGGGAGGATGAAAATCTCACATACAGGAAAATAAAGAAAGTTTAAGAGCTGAGATCGTGAGCCTAGTATACCCACCCTATCTCATGTTTTTTACCTTCTGAAGGAGGCGTGAGCAACCTTTGGTGGCATACGTGCACGATTCATTTGCTTACTGAAGCTAGAGGGCCGTCTTGTCACGTGACGCAACAGTAGCGCTCCTAGCGCATAAAGTCAGAACTGTATCGTCGATAATGTTAATGTTTATGTGGTAGCGTTCCAGTATGAGTGACACTCCTTTCCCCATACTCCGCACCAGCAAATTATGCCTCAAAACACGCGGTTTTGAGAGTACATTCATTCTGTATTCACGCCTTTTCAGATGTTTACATTTATTCACATTTATTCGTGCGTCGTTACCACTGTTTCTTTACTCACGACTTTTTACAATAGCTGTCTTAAAAACTTACACTGCAAAACTCTCCGATGCCGTTAGTAAATTGGATTGTTTGGATTGTTTGGGGGGAAGAGACCAAACAGCGAGGTCATCGGTCTCATGGGATTAGGGAAGAACGGGGAAGGAAGTCGGCCGTGCCCTTTCAAAGGAACCATCCCGGCATTTGCCTGGAGTGATTTAGGGAAATCACGGAAAACTTTAAATCAGGATGGCCGGACGCGGGATTGAACCGTCGTCCTCCCGAATGCGAGTCCAGTGTGCTAACCACTGCGCCACCTCGCTCGGTCGTTAGTTAAGAAACAGTATTTACGCCACGAAGAAATGTACATACGTGGAGATGGGCTGTCAGGAATTTTGAAACAGCATCATGGAGAAATAAATGCCTATCAAAGCAAATGGTTGCAGTTACTTCATTATAAGTTACCTTCATATTCAACAGTTGCAGTGTTCTAATAAGGCCACAAGGGACAAGATTTATTTACTAATTTTAATACGAGAAAGAATGGAAAAACAGCAACCAAATAGGTTTATCTTTGTACCTCTAGGGGGTCCTAACCGTACGAAAACTAGGTACCAACCACTAAGAGTCTTGATTTTCGCTAGTGCGCACCCTATTCAGCCAGTATTGTTGGTATAAAAACAGTTCGTATTGTCGCATCAGTTGCTGATTTCGCTAGTAGGCTGCTGTTCTACAATATTGTGCCTGTCCAACATTAACAGGTGTACGGAAACAATTAATTAAAAGAAATAAACTAAACGATAATTAAATACAATTGTGTGCAAGGTATCCTCCCAATTCAAACTGCGACTACATAGCAGACACCGAGACTCCTCAATTGTAAGTGCGTTATCGGATTTCAGTCGTCGTCGAAAGTCGAAGATTGGCGGTTTTAAAATAAAAAAATTCAAAATTACGAAGAGTTCGGCTGTATCCTTCTCAAGAATCATTCCCGGTATCTGCCTTATAATCTCGAATCCCAGCGCTCCCAAATGCGAATCCAGCGGATTACTGCTGCTTCAACCCGCTTGGTGTGTACGTTTGATACTACAATCGGTAATTACAGAAATTACATCTATTTGTTTCTCTATCAAACAGTTAAGGTCTTGAAGTTTTCTCTCAATAAAGGTACCGCTGGCTGACGGCGAAGGAAGCCGAAATTAAGTTTCTGTCACGTTGCATGGCAATATCAAGGAGTTAATGAATAAAACGCTAAGTAAATTAGCCCATCTTGCGTGTCTTGTTCGGAGTTGGCGCATTTCCGTGGCGCGGTATAGTAAGAAGTTGATGTCCAGAAACTTTGTAGGAAAGCATAAATTAGCTAAAAACAAATCTCTAGATAAAATGGTATGATCGTGAAAGCACAGGATCATGTTGTCATTTTACTTCATATCCTCCGCTGCGAAACATTAACATAGTTCGGAAACTAAAGACCATTTTTCAAATAGTTTAGACTACAGCACTGCTATAAACATGTTGCGGGCGCAAGCGGTAACGTCCTTTAATGGGACACGCAATGGGTTCTTTATCTCCGAATCTCCCATTTACCAAGCGTATCTTCTGAGAAACTGTAAAGTAGCAGCCGCAAACTTGATCTCCGAACAAATGTCGGCGTGGATATAGCCTTGCAACTTCGTTGCGACCGTAATTTCAGTGTACTGACACGCTAGCTTAGAGAAAATGTCGTTTCGCGTATGAATTTTTGCAATGTCATGAAGGAGAAAACCATTATCATAAGACATTCACTGCTTCCGTAAAGCTTCACTGCTTCCACAAAGTTCTAAACTGCCTAATTGGTTTGTGCTACCATTTGTTGTAGATTGTGTAACGGTTTTTAACGGTTACGACATAACAAATTGTCTAAATAACAAAACAGCGTAGATCACAATTTTTTTCGATGACCTGTTTCGGCAAGTATAGCTTATCTTCAGATCTAGAAACTCGTCGAAGGAATTGTTGTGCGTCGTCAACTGGCATGTGACGACGCTCAACAGTTGCTGCGATGAGTTTTTAGACCTGAAGATAGAATATACTGGCTGAAACTGGTCATCTGCCGCGAGGGATTAGCCGAGCGGTCTCAGGCGCTGCAGTCATGGACTGTGCGGCTGGTCCCGGCGCAGGTTCGAGTCCTCCTTCGGACATGGGTGTGTGTGTATGTCCTTAGGATGGTTTAGGTTAAGTAGTGTGTAAGCTTAGGGACTGATGACCTTAGCAGTTAAGTCCCTTAAAAAAAATCTGGTCATCTAAATCAAATAAATTGTGAGCTAGACTGTATTATTCAGACTAGTTGAAGCTACAGATCACTATGGTGACCTCACGACAACATGATGTTGCCTTTTAGTAGGCGTAACGATATAACTGCGGCCCTTCTTTTACCAGGAACCGGTAACTCACCCCAAACTCGATTGTTTAAAGAATCTAACTCCCATGCATATAATGGCTTTAAACGTTTGATTGCTTCACAAATGAGTTAATGTGTTAAATATTTGACGTTAAATGTGCAAATGAGAAAGTTTAGAAAAGGTTCGAAATTGTGCGTGAATACTATATGAATATATGAATATAGCCTGGATAATTTGCACACCGTGAGTTACACTGCCTGAGACATAGACGCAGTTCTTAACTGTAATACTACTCGTACTGTGTTAAACCTTTAACGTCGGATTGTACTTTTTTATGAGCAGACTACCTTAGCGCCCACTGCTTCACTCGCTCTGCACAGACTTTTTGTTTTCCGTAATCGAATATGTATGTTGTTCACAAATTGCAACATCATCTATACTTTTCACGCCAATTAGGGCCATAGAAGCATGGTCTTTTCCGCATGTTCTTCTGACCAAAAAGCAGGGGTCGGAGGTCTTTGTTAATCCTGCCTTTTGCGTTCTTGCAGTAATATTTCCACAGAAACTTTCATCCCCTAACACATATTTCTTTAGAAGTCAAGAACCAGTTTCAAAGCTTTAATTTAAAATTATTTTTAACATAACGAAATATTTTCATTACAAATGTCATTCCCAATTTCACCCCTTTAAGGGTTTAATATCCAAAACATACTGAAACACGTACTTCTTTTTCATTTCTAACCGATTAGTCAAATTAAAAATTTCAGAGATTGTTTCAAAACTGCTTTCGTAACTAAATATTTCCATAAAAACTTTTGTCTTCTCTTTTACCATCATAGGGGTCGAATTTCAAAAAACACTGAAACACGTCTTTCTTCATTTCTAACCGAGAAGCCGACTACATATATTTTGATATTTATTTTAAAAATAGTTTCGTAATGAAATGTTTTCATAGAAATTCTCATCTCTTATTTCACCCCCTTAGGAGATGAATCTCCAATTTGGGTCAAAGTTATATGAAAAATTGAAAATCTATTTTTTTCAGCCCTATAAGCCGTTAAACAGGCAACCTGTAAGTGGCATGGTGCTCCAAGTTAGTCGTTTGCTAATTCAGAGCGCAGAACAATATTTTCGTCGCCTACATACATTGACTCCAAGTTTCAGACGACTACAGTGGTGGTAAGTTTTGCCCTTGAGCGCTTCCAGATTTTTGGATGAGACTAAATAGCTAGTACAGACAGATACAGTTTGAAAGTATCGTGGATTTTGCACACGCGATTCATAAACATCTCAACAATTTGCACTCGATGACTAAAGAACTTTGCTTAAAGCTTTGAAGAGATAAACGCAAGGCCACCTGACTTGTCTGCGAGGAATATCACAGCTCAGATGTATAATTTCTTTGCTGTAGGATAAAAAGACATAACCCCACTGTTATTCGACTTCATCACATTTATGAGTCTCTGTTTTAATTATGCTGCAGTGGCGTTCTATAATGGTTAATTTAAAATGAATATAATCGTCTGAAACTTTGTAATAAGGAGATACAGATTCAGGCTGTCATATATTATTGAAAGAAAAATGGTTCAAATGGCTCTGAGCACTAGGGGACTTAACTTCTGTGGTCACCAGTCCCCTAGAACTTAGAACTACTTAAACCTAACTAACCTAAGGACATCACACACATCCATGCCCGAGGCAGGATTCGAACCGGCGACCGTAGCGGTCGCGCTGTTCCAGACTGTAGTGCCTAGAACCGCTCGGCCACTCCGGCCGGCTATTGAAAGAAAGTAAAACACCTACAGCTGTCCTTATGATGTCATGATGTCGTGATAACTCCGTTCAGCATCAACTAAGGCCTGAAGATGGTGCACTGAAGTGCCGAAACTGGTAGCTGCACAATAAATGACATCACAAGGACGGCTGTAGGTGTTTCAGTTTCTTACAGTAGTGAATGGCCGTAATCTCCCACACCTCCAGTCAAAAGGATGGACATACATAAAAACTTGTCATACATAAATCGCATCTGCTGGTGATGAGTAATATTCAACGGATTGACTAGCGGCGTACTCTCACGACAGCAAATTTTTTTAGCACTTATAAATAAAATGCCACACAGTTACACACGTTAGCCCTGCGAGTTATGCCTCCATTACAATGGGTCTCGATATTAATCAATACATAAAGCGTCTCTTACTAGCAAGAAAAGTATAATTAGACTTTTGTTGAGCTCACCTATGACAAGTAAAATTTACTCCTTTGACGAATTCCTATTTGCATATGTAGCAGGAACAATTCACCACCATTATTGTTACTAAAAAAAGAAATTGTCAAAACAGGACAAGAAGTAGCGACTGACTCTAAAAAGAACGAAAAGTGTGACGTCAGTCACGTGAGTACTAAAAGGAACCCGCTAAATATCGGTTACACGATAAATCACATAAATCTCAAGGGAGTGAATTCAACTAGCTACTTTGGGATTACAATTACGAATAACTTAAATTGGAACGATCATATGGATAACGTAGTGGCGAAAACAAACCAAAGACTGAGATTTACTGGCAGAATGTTTAGAAACTGCAACGAGTCTACTAAAGAGACTGCCTATACCACGTTTGTCTGTCCTCTTCTGGAGTACTACTGCGCGGTGTGGGATCCGCATCATGTAGGATTGACGTAGGACATCGAAAAAGATCAAAGAAGGGCAGCACATTTTGTATTATTACGAAATAGGGGAGAGAGTGTCACGGATATGACACGCGAGTTGGGGTAGCAATCATTAAAACAAGGGCCTTTTTTCGTTGGGACAGGATCTTTTCACAACATTTCAATGACAAAATTTCTCCCCCGAATGCAAAAACGTATCATTGGCGCCTACCTACATAGCGATAAATGATCAAAAAAATGGTTCAAATGGCTCTGAGCACTATGGGACTTAACATCTATGGTCATCAGTCCCCTAGAACTTAGAACTACTTAAACCTAACTAACATAAGGACATCACACAACACTCAGTCATCACGAGGCAGAGAAAATCCCTGACCCCGCCGGGAATCGAACCCGGGAACCCGGAGAAATGATCATTGCAATAAAATATATCATAGCCGCATAGAAAGATTTAAGTGTTCGCTTCTTCCGAGTGCAGTTCGAGAGCGGAACAGTAGAGAAATAGCTTGAAAACCACTGTCAGCCGCTTAAATCTGAATTCCAGAGTGATGGTGTAGATGTAGGTACGTGAAATATTGAAGTTTCAGTCTCAGCGCCAAACGTAAACAATAACAACGTGACTGTTTACTCTCAGAGATTTCTACTTTATAAGGCTCTGAATAGTGTCCATGAAACCTGAGAATACTTCCACGAAGCAACAGGTCATCATCTGCAGGCAATGACGTTTGATGTTGATGCGAGCCCCCAGTTGAGCGTGCACGTGCTCCAAGCAAATAGCCCTTAGCCCTGGCAACCGGTGAGAGTTGCGTCAACAGCTGACGAGGTTTTAGCACGGCCAGCGCCGGATTTCTCGCCTTCCTGGTGCCATTAGTCAAATTATCGCTTGTCCGGATGTGAACAGTCTGTTTGCTGATACGGTAAACGGGGCAACGTTGACTGACTTTGACCTGCATGTCAACAACAAATCTGCTTATGTTGTTAATAATGAACAATCACTACAATACTACCATGAGTAACACAGTTCTACAACAACGTTATTGTCGACTTATATCCGTAAATAAATGTCGTGTGACTAAGGCCTCCCGTCGGGTAGACCTGCCGCCAGGTACAGGTCTTTCGATTTGACGCCACTTCGGCGACTTGCACGTCGATGGGGATGAATGATGATGATTCGGACAGCACAACACCCAGTCCCTGAGCGGAGAAAATCTCCAACCCAGCCGGGAATCGAACCCGGGCCCTTGGGATTGACATTCTGTCACGCTGACCACTCAGCTACCGGGGGCGGACACTTATAAACGTGGCAGAATATAACATCGAATCTCATGCATGGAAATGGCACAAGTGTCGAAATTACAATAGTGAATTAAAAATAGTAACAGCTAACAACGAATATGACGTCACTTAAAAAATTCGTAAAAGCTGTGGACCTATATACAAGAAATTATTCTAGACTGCAGACTGTAAACGAAAGTATGAGCCTACAGATTACTCTTCCAGGTATATGAGCGGCTGGAATCATTCTTAAGTAACAGAACCACGTACAATCGCACCAAAAAGTATTGGCACAGTTACATTTTAGTGGTTGTAGGTTAAACGAAACATATATTTCAGAACAGAACCCATACATGTGACACCTTACATTACATAGTTTACAAATATGTCAAAATCACCTGTCCTTAAAGTAACATACAGTGTCATGAAAAAAAACATCGCTCTTCTGCACCCAAAAAAGTATTGGCACACGCATATGAATCGGACAGTGTGTTCGTTTTCTTCATTGATGTTCACCATCTAATAGCTAGTGTGCATCCCTTTAGCATCTATAACAGCACGTAAACGCCTAGGAATGCTTTGTATTAAATTCCGGGTGATATCAGGGGTAATTTTCGACCATTCCTCCAGGAGCACTTTCTCCAAGTCGTTTTTACCGGACGGACGCCTTTTTCTGACTTGTGTGTCAAGATGAGCCCACAGGTTCTCAATGGGGTTCAAATCAGGGCTCTGAGGTGGTGTTAGAACCCTTCTGGGGGCATTGTACAGTAACCACTCCCGGGTTTTCATGGCGGTATGTTTTGGGTCGTTGTCTTGCTGGAACTGAAACACCCCAGTAAGGCCCAATTTCTGTGCACTAGCGTGTAAATTACCTCGCAACACGTCAATGTATCTCATATGATCCATTGTGCCGTGAATTACAGCTAGATTTCCAACGCCGGAAGCCGCCATACAGCCCCAGACCATGATACCGCCCCCACCGTGTTTGACTGTGGGATGCATGTGTTTGATGTCGAGGTGCGTATTCGGCTTGCGCCAAATTTTCTTTCTTGCATCAAATCCGAACACATTGAACTTCGATTCGTCGCTAAATATCACAGTGTTCCAAAACTCCATCGGCTTGCTGATGTAGTCCTTGGCAAACTGCAGGCGTTTCTGCCGGTTAATTTCCGAAATGTATGGCTTCTTCCTGGGAGAACGTCCATGCATGTCAGCCTCATTCAACACATTTCGTATAGTCTGAACACTAACCGTCTTGTCGGACGTTGTCTGAACAATCTCAGCAATAGTTGCTGCACTTGTAGCAGGTTCCTTCCGAGCAAGTGCGATGATATGGCGACGCTCTCGGGTTGTAAGCACTTTTGGACGTCCAGGACGACACTTATTCACTGTTGTTCCAGTCTCTTTATATTTCTGAATGATGGCTCTTACCGTGGTGTAGCTCACAGACACCTCTGCTCCGATTTGTCGATAGCTTCTCCCTTGTGAATGGAGCAATACCACTCTCTCACGCAACGCCACTGAATGTTCCTTCTTCTTCGGCCCCATGCTGACCACTATCGCGCACTACAGCAACATACTGGCGACCGGGCCGTCAACAACACGCAGTGTCTAATGTGTCAGCAGATGGCGTTCCGGTACCTGAAAACCCAGCAATATACCGAGATGCCATGCTCTGTGCCAATACTTTTTGTGTGCAGAGGAGATACGTGTTTGCCCATAACACTGCATTTCTTTGTTAATGGTAGGCACTATGGGCAGAATTGTAATGTCTGGTATGTGAGGTAGCACGTACATGTACTGTGTACCGGAAAGTGCGGCGTTTGTAACCAGCAACGATAAATACGCACGTGTGCCAATACTTTTGTCCTCGATGGTGAGTGGTCATGACAGACAAAGGTATCGCCAGGAGTACCCCAGTGGAATTTGATAAGACGCTGCTATTCTCTATACACACAGATGAACAACAGACAGGGTGGGCAGCAATCCGAAACTGTTTACTGAGGCGTTATGGTGTATGCGACGGTGTCATCGTCGAGTAACTGTCAGATGATACAAGATGAATTAGACAAAATTCCTAGCCGCAGTAATCAATGGCTGGTTTCTGTAAGGTACTCCTTATTCTCAGAGAGCAAATTTTACTTTACTTCCACTTTCGCTATTTCAGATACATGACGCTGGAGTACGTAAGGAGTAAGGAGCATGAAGTAGGTTCCCATGATGGTTAGCAGAGGCGGTTGACCATTTGGTGCTTCCAGAGCCACTGTGATGAGGTGCCGATGCAGAAATCGCTCGTGATGTCAGCAAAGAGAACGTAGGGAAAGGATATTTCTTTTGGCGCAAGGCCGCGGTGGTCTAGCGGTTCTAGGCGCTCAGTCCGGAGCCGCGCGACTGCTACGGTCGCAGGTTCGAATCCTGCCTCGGGCATGGATGTGTGTGATGTCCTTAGGTTAGTTAGGTTTAAGTAGTTCTAAGTTCTAGGGGACTGATGACCATAGATGTTAAGTCCCATAGTGCTCAGAGCAATTTTGGCGCAAATCAAGTAATTGTCATTAATAAATTTTTGCTAACAATGTTGCCTTTCGCAACTCACACATTAGGAGGAGTATACGAGTCATAAATACTATCATCCAGAAATTTAACAATGCCAGGAAACATTGATACTAACAAAGAAATGAATAACTTTAGCATAACCGAAGATGTACGATCTTTTACGAACTATACCGATTGTGCACTCAAGTTACACACTGCGCGCCATAACCAGCAGTCGCCGATAGGATGCCTTTTGATCTAGTCATATAGTAGACCACGCTCTTGTAGCGTTAATAGTTAGTTTACAATCAGTGTGAACAGATCCATTTTAGAGTGTTTGTTAAATAAACGCACCATAATGGAATCCCATGTAAAATTTTTTGGCCCCAAAAAAAATTTTCTTCCTGCTTCATTACGTAAAACATTGACTGTAGTAGTGCAGTTTCAGAATCTGACGGCGCTGCTATGGCTTTGCAAGGGGGCATAAAACTACGAGAGTATCTCCACATAGCAGTAGGAAAAGTTCTACTCGGTTGCTCACTATGTCAGTTCAAGGACGGACTGGCTTATTTATCGCAAAACCCAGTTGCCCTGTAGCCCCTTACACCACCGTCTAAGGACTCACCGGCTAAAATGAGACATTTCTGGAGGTTTAGTACGAGTGGGAGGGGGCGGGTTCTTGCATTGTTCTCAATGTAGAAAAATATATGCTAGTGCAAATGAGTAGCAAAAACAATGCTGTAATATTCGAATGCAACATTCTGCTGCTGTTGGTGCTGTTTGGCTGCTGTTGCTGCTGTTTGACACGGTGAGGTCCGTTAAATATCTAGGCGTAATGTTGCGAGGCAATATGAAATGGAACGAACACTTAAGGACGATAGTAGGGAAGGCGAACGAGTGACTTTCGTTCATTGGGAGGATTTTAGAAAAGCGTAGCTCATCCCTAAAGGGGACCCTGTATGCAGCACTAGTGCGGCCCATTCTTGAGAACTGCTCGAGAGTTAGGAATCCCCAACGGGTCGGGCTAAAGGAAGACATCGAAGTAATTCAGATTCGTGCCTCTATACTAGTTACCGTTAAGTCCAATCAGCGTGCGTGTATTACAGAGGTGCTTCTTGAATTCTAGTGGCGTTCCCTTGAGGGAAGGTGACGTTCTTTTCGCGAAAAATTCCTGAGAAAATGTTATGGGCTGGCATCTGAAGCAGACTGCAAAACGACTCTATGGCCACCAGCGTCCATTTGGCATAAGGACCACAAACTAAAGAGAAATTAGGGCTTGTACGGAAGCCTACAGGCAATAGTTTTTCCCTCGCTTATTTGCGAGTGGAACAGGAAAGCCTAGTAGCGGTACCCTCTGCCTTGTCCTTATGGTGGTTTGCTCAGTATGTATGTTGATGTCGTTGTTGTTGTGGTCTTCAGTCCTGAGACTGGTTTGATGCCGCTCTCTATGCTACTCTATCCTGTGCAAGCTTCTTCATCTCCCAGTACCTACTGCAACCTACATCCTTCTGAATGTGCTTGGTGTATTCATCTCTTGGTCTCCCTCTATGATTTTTACCCGCCACGCTGCCCTCCAATACTAAATTTGTGATCTCTTGATGCCTCAGAACATGTCCTACCAACCAGTCCCTTCTTCTCGTCAAGTTGTGCCACAAACTCCTCTTCTCCCCAACTCTATTCAATACCTCCTCATTAGTTATGTGATCTACCCATCTAATCTTCAGCATTCTTCTGTAGCACCACATTTCGAAAGCTTCTATTCTCTTCTTGTGTAAACTAGTTATCGTCCATGTTTCGCTTCCACACATGGCTACACTCCATACAAATACTTTCAGAAACGACTTCCTGACACTTAAATCTATACTCGATGTTAACAAATTTCTCTTCTTGAGAAACGCTTTCCTTCCCATTGCCAGTCTACATTTTATATCCTCTCTACTTCGACCATCGTCAGTTATTTTGCTCCCCAAATACCAAAACTCCCTTTACTACTTTAAGTGTCTCATTTCCTAATCTAATACCCTCAACATCACCCGACTTAATTCGACTACATTCCATGATCCTCGTTTTGCTTTTGTTGATGTTCATCTTATATCCTCCCTTCAAGACACCATCCATTCCGTTCAACTGCTCATGAATATAGAATATTATTTTTACGGCTTGATTAACACACGTGATCGGGAGCAATCAGTTTCACTTTAGTGTTGTATCTCCCGTCATTTCTTCTTAGAAATACTGTTACATTACACCATCGCACGTAATGCTGTAGCCCCTGTATGTGCATCGGTGTAATAAGATGTTCCCTAATCCACGTCTGAGGCGTTCGTTATTATCTACATTGAAATGCGACCGTTTTGCCACGACCGCCTTTCGTAAGTCGCATGCCCGCGCGCAATTCATAAGTCACTTGTCGACTCGCAGGCGACCAGTCAACAGCCGTTAAGTGTTCGCGGGTGCGGCACATTTTTGCAAACGGGAGAGGGCAGGGATCTCTTATAGCAAAGCCGGGGATTTGACGTGTGACAACCAATCAGAACATAGGGCGCATATTTTTCGACTGGCCGCCTCACTCAGTTTTAAGTACAAGGTCTTGTATGTCTCTCCCGGACGGTGCGTCAGGGTAAAAGTGGTTCAGACTCTTGTGTATTTGAGAATGGTGCTTTCGACCAGAGTCTTTCAACGGAATGGTGAAACTGCAGTAAGCTGAGAGCATTAGGGTTGTATTCCAACTACTGGAAACCGGGAGAGTGTAATATCGTGTCCTTTTCGCGTTGATTTTGCGTTCGTACTTGCTAAGGTAAATGTTGTACCTTTCTGCTAGCTTCCGATCTCATCAGAATACATGGTGATAGGTATCTGTTGCTGAGTTACGCACCTATAAATTCAAGTGACTTACAAACAGATTGTCTTACTCGCAAAGCTATTCCTCAAGAGTGTGTACATTTATTTTTGTGTTCTTTTGTGCCATGATGTTTAAGATGGGATGGTAAACGTTCTAATTCGATGTTTCTCGATAACGATCGATTTTGTATATCATATTTGAACACGCATTGTACTGAATCTTTCATACGCTTGGGCTTCTCGAATTCATTATCTTATAGCTTTCCTTTGCCCACAAAATTTCACCACGTGCGCCTTACCTCTAAGTTTTAATATTTATACCTGTTTATATTGCAATTTCCTCAGGAGCTACGCTACCCATTCTTACAGCGCTTGCATTTATCTTCCATAAGCATATTCCATTAACCCAGGTAAGGGATCGTTAGTTCAGTTCTTTGGGTTACATGGCGCCAGAAACAGTGTCATCGTAAATTACTGCTACCACCATACAAACTCTTTATTTTCAGATTACATTGTAGGGAAGAGTTGACAAACACATTTGTCCTACACAAATCGATCCTGTAAGGCTCAATTTTAACACACTTTGAAGCAATGTAGCGTGAGGTGATAATGTTACATTTCAAAAAACTCAGTCTTTACGGTCTGAGGCGCTGCAGTCATGGACTGTGCGGCTGGTCCCGGCGGAGGTTCGAGTCCTCCCTCGGGCATGGGTGTGTGTGTGTTTGTCCTTAGGATAATTTAGGTTAAGTAGTGTGTAAGCTTAGGGACTGATGATCTTAGCAGTTAAGTCCCGTAAGATTTCACACACATTTGAACATCAGTCTTTACTTCCGAATAATTCCCCTCCCACCACCACCCCACCCGCTCGTTGCGCTTTCCCTATGCTTTGCCATCGCCGAAACTTTAAAACTAGTACCGCAACTTTGAAGGCAGATTGCATTATTAATGTATCATGTTCGGTGTTTGGGGGTATATTTCAGGACGGAAACCAGGTTCGTAACCTTGTATGAAGACTCAGGTGAGCCGTGGCGACTGGCGGTAGTTATGCCCCACTTGCGCCGCTGATATCGACACTCGTCTGGTCTCGTATCTCCGACTGTTCCGCCTTCGGTCTTCCGGCTTGGCGTGTGGCTGAGTGCTCTCCCTCCGGTCGTCGTTCAAGGAGGCAACGTGTTTTGAAGGCAGGCCCTCGTCTCCATCCGCTGTGCCTGCGCCTCGCCGTTTTGTCGCGCGCCGGGTGTACGGCGCTGAGTAATCGGCGTGTTTGCGTGCGAAACGGTGGCGGGTCCGTCATCTCATGCTGGACATCTTCTCATCGCGTAACTAGAAGCATTAAGTTACGTATGATTCGTATTCTGGTGTTAACCTGTGAAGATTTGTGAAACTTATGGTGACATTCGTACGTAACTTACGAAGTCTAAGGCTTCGAAATGGTGTTTCCGCGAAGCGGAGACTATTTCGAGTTTTACTGCTTGTTTTACGAGGTGCATTCAAGTTCTAAGGCCTCTGATTTTTTTTTCTCCGGACTGGAAAGAGACAGAAACATGCACATTGTTTTAAAATGAGGCCGCGTTCATTGTCAATACGTCCCAGAGACGGCAGCACCATATGGCAGATGGAATTTTACTGCCAGCGGCGAGAATGAGAACTGTTTTAAATACTTAAAATGCCGACGTTTTCCTTACTTGTACAGCGTGCAATCATTCATTTTCTGAATTTGCGTGGTGTGAAACCAATTGAAATTCATCGACAGTTGAAGGAGACATGTGGTGATGGAGTTATGGATGTGTCGAAAGTGCGTTCGTGGGTGCGACAGTTTAATGAAGGCAGAACATCGTGTGACAACAAACCGAAACAACCTCGGGCTCGCACAAGCCAGTCTGACGACATGATCGAGAAAGTGGAGAGAATTGTTTTGGGGGATCGCCGAATGACTGTTGAACAGATCGCCTCCAGAGTTGGCATTTCTGTGGGTTCTGTGCACACAATGCTGCATGACGACCAGAAAATGTGAAAAGTGTCATCCAGGTGGGTGCTACGAATGCTGAAGGACGACCACATGGCTGCCCATGTGGCATGTTACCAAGCAATGTTGACGCGCAACGACAGCATGAATGGGACTTTCTTTTCATCGGTTGTGACAATTGATGGGACGTGGATGCCATTTTTCAATCCAGAAACAATGCGCCAGTCAGCTCAATGGAAGCACACAGATTCACTGCCATCAACAAAATTTCGGGTAACCGCCAGTGCTGAAAAAATGATGGTGTCCATGTTCTGGGACAGCGAGGGCATAATCCTTACCCATTGCGTTCCAAAGGGTACTACGGTAACAGGTACATCCTACGAAAATGTTTTGAAGAACAAATTCCTTCCTGCACTGCAACAAAAACGTCCGGAAAGGGCTGCGCGTGTGCTGTTTCACCAAGACAACGCACCCGCACATCGAGCTAACGTTACGCAACAGTTTCTTCGTGATAACAACTTTGAAGTGATTCCTCATGCTCCCTACTCACCTGACCTGGCTCCTAGTGACTTTTGGCTTTTTCCAACAATGGGAGACACTCTCCGTGGCTGCACATTCACCAGCCGTGCTGCTATTGCCTCAGCGATTTTCCAGTGGTCAAAACAGACTCCTAAAGAAGCCTTCGCCGCTGCCATGGACTCATGGCGTCAGCATTGTGAAAAATGTGTACGTCTG
Organism: Schistocerca piceifrons; assembly: GCF_021461385.2. Classification (NCBI taxonomy): domain Eukaryota; kingdom Metazoa; phylum Arthropoda; class Insecta; order Orthoptera; family Acrididae; genus Schistocerca; species Schistocerca piceifrons. Next base: position 24,803,579 of record NC_060143.1, read on the forward strand.
CAGGGCGATTACGTCGAGAAGTAACACCAGTTTCATCAATTTCGGGTGAGTAGTTAATTAGAAAAAAATTTGGAGGCCTTAGAACTTGAATGCACCTCGTAAAGGTTTCTTGCAGTGTTAATTTGATGTAGTATGTTAATTAGTGTGCTCTTTGGCTCAAATGGTTCAAATGGTTCTGAGCACTATGGGACTTAACTTCTGAGGTCATCAGTCCCCTAGAACTTAGAACTACTTAAACCTAACTAACCTAAGGACATCACACACATCCATGCCACAGGCAGGATTCGAACCTGCGACCGTAGCGGTCACGCGGTTCCAGACTGTAGCGTCTAGAACAGTGTGCTCTTTGCCCAGTTCTGGTTTTAGACTTTATTTGATATGAAGGGCAGAGCTTTTGTTAAGTCAGTTTCATTGTGACCACTGATATGCTTTAAAAGACCTTTGGTAGGATCAGATATTGTCACTTGAGTCTGCCGGTCCTACATTCACGCCCTCTTTGGGTCCTGTACTAATGTAGTATTCCCTTGTTTGTATTTGGTCTGTCATTGTGTATTCTAACTCCAGTTTTAGTTTTTTTGTAGATTTCGGAAGCGCTCTTTCTGGTCTGGCCGGTTGTCAGTTTACTCTGCCGCGCGGACCCGGCCGTAGCTTCCCTGGCAGCGGTGCTGGCTTCCTACTTGACAGCAAACCTCAGTGTGGATCCACGCGGAGCATTGGTCAACTAAGAAATTCACTTAAACATTCTATCATTGCTGTATTTCAGTTGGCGTTGTTAACCTTTTTCATGAACACGTTTACAAGACAACTCTATTCAGTCGTTTTTTAAGAGCTGACCTTTTCGTTTGTTGATGCAGCTAGCAATTCATTTAAATCAAAGTTTTTAAGATTATGAATTTTTTGCTTTTACATTTGTTAAATTCATTAACTTACCACGTATAAATAATTTAGAATTTTAAGTAGAAGCTTCTGCCATTTGTGAAAGCCAGTTGTATATTTTCTTAAGAGGACAAAGGTCTGAATTAATATTTTATATCGTTATTCTGATAACGAAATTTGTTCTTCAGTTGAAAATGAAATTATGTACCAAGCACAAGTTTGTGCAGCAGCAAAGATCCCTAGCTTCCTAGGAGCTTTGAGTAGCTGTGGTTAGCAGTACCACAGCTCTTCAGGTACAGTTTCAAAAGGTGTGTCAGACTTGCAACATCCACATGTATGCCTCGCAAGCTATCTTGTGATGTGTGCTGAAGGATGTGGACCACTGACACTCCCCACCCCCTCCCCTTTTCCTGTTCTATTCGCGAATCGTACGCGGGAAAAACTATTGTTGGAAGCCTTCATATGACGTCTAATGTCTCTAACTTTACCTTCATGGTCTTTTCGCCGGATATTCGTTGGAGGAGAGAATGTACACTACTGGCCATTAAAAATGCTACACCACGAAGATGACGTGCTACAGACGCGAAATTTAACCGACAGGAAGAAGATGTTGTGATATGCAAATGATTAGCTTTTCAGAGCATTCACACAAGGTTGGCGCCGGTGGCGACTCCTACAACGTGCTGACGTGAGGAAAGTTTCCAACCGATTTCTCACACACAAACAGTAGTTGACCGGCGTTGCCTGCTGAAACGTTGTTGTGATGCCTCGTGTAAGGAGGAGAAATGCGTACCATCACGTTTCCGACTTTGATAAAGATCGGATTGTAGCCTATAGCGATTACAGTTTATCGTATCGCGACATTGCTGCTCGCGTTGGTCGAGATCCAATGACTGTTAGCAGAATATGGAATCGGTGGGTTCAGGAGGCTAATACGGAACGCCGTGCTGGATCCCAACGGCCTCGTATCACTAGCAATCGAGATGGCAGGCATCTTATCCGCATGGCTGTAACGGATCGTGCAGCCACCTCTCGATCCCTGAGTCAACAGGTGGGGTCGTTTGCAAGACAAGAACCATCTGCACGTACAGATCGACGACGTTTGCAGCAGCATGGGCTATCAGCTCGGAGACCACGGCTGCGGTTACCCTTAACGCTGCATCACAGACAGGAGCGCCTGCGATGGTGTACTCAACGACGAACTTGGGTGCACGAATGACAAAACGTCATTTTTTCGGATGAATCCAGGTTCTGTTTACAGCATCATGATGGTCGCATACGTGTTTGGGGACATCGCGGTAAACGCACATTGGAAGCCTGTATTCGTCATCGCCATACTGTACCCGGCGTGATGGCATGGGTTGCCATTGTTTACACGTCTCGGTCACCTGATTGTTCGCATTGACGGCACTTTGAACAGTGGACGTTACATTTCAGATGTGTTACGACCCGTGGCTCTACCCTTCATTCGATCCCTGCGAAACCCTACATTTCAGCAGGATAATGCACGACCGCATGTTGAAGGTCCTGTACGGGTCTTCTTGGATACAGAAAATGATCGACTGCTGCCCTGGCCAGCACATTCTCCAGATATCTCACCAATTGAAAACGTCTGGTCAATGGTGGCCGAGCAACTGGCTCGTCACAATACGCCAGTCAGTACTCTTGATGAACTGTGGTATCGTGTTGAAGCTGCATGGGCAGCTGTACCTGTACACGCCATCCAAGCTCTGTTTGACTCAATGCCCAGGCGTATCAAGGCCGTTATTACGGCCAGAGGTGGTTGTTCTGGGTACTGATTTCTCTGGATCTATGCACCCAAATGGCGTGAAAATGTAATCACATGTCGGTTCTAGTATAATATATTTGTCCAATGAATACCCGTTTATCATCTGCATTTCTTCTTGGTGTAGCAGTTTTAATGGCCAGTAGTGTAGTATTTAAGGGATATGAGTCTCGGTTATATTTTCTGTATTTTTATGTATTCTTCGAATATAGCTTCTTTCGACTAAATGGTTTCCGACGTGTTTTGGATTGGAACAGTTTTGGACGGTCGCTGCACATGATTTTTAGCTATAGTTCCTGGGTGCAGCTGTCCTCCGACGAAGCGCAGTAAAATGAACGTGGAACCTCGAATAAGAATGAGCAATGTCTCCTAGCGCTCGAAAACTCTCCCAGCGAAAGTGTTGCGGCGGCTGTAGGATGGCTATTAGTAGCCGGCCTGTTCCCCAGCGTGGGCGCGCGGTCTTTATGGTCCCGGGAGGCATGTGAATCCAGCGTCAGAAATATTGCCGGATCGCCGCCACTCGGCCGGATGCCCTCCCGGCCAGTGGGCCACCGTCCAACCGGCCTCACCAAAGGATATTTATACCCACCGGCCAGACGCCTCGTCACCGCCACCTCCTGGTCGACCTACCGATGCCATAACGGGCGGTTATTGCACTCACTGTCAGCAGTTACGGGCTCGCTCGTAGCAAACGCTGCCGGAAAAAAATTGTACACTAGAAAAGACGAGGTCAGTTTTGATCTGATGAAGGGGTGCGCCACCTGGGGGATGGCAGTGTATTGATAATGGTTTGTGTCGTTCGTCAACACACAGCGCAGTGGCATAGCTATCAGTGCGCGATCTGTACCTACCCTTCAGTAGGGAATGCTCACAGCCAGAAGGCTTCTTCTTCTTCTTCTTCTTCTTCTTCTTCTTCTTCTTCTTGCGTCACGGCCTCTGTAGGACCACGGGTAGCCCCTTCGTGGACTGCATTTTCCTCTTCTTCTCCCAGAAACTCTTCATTCTTTCTCTTCTTGTCTCCCACTCTTCTTCCGATATCTTCAGTTTCCGTTTCTCCTGGCGGCTCCACTGGAGACATTCTAACCTTTTCCTGTATTCTGCTCTGTCACTGATCTCCGGCATATTTGTCGGTGTATATTTGTTCCTCCAATTTTCCTTTCCTTCGACGTTGATCCCCAATTCCAACTAGTCCTTCCGAAGTTCAACAACCCACTTGGTTCCTGTCTTTCCCCTTGTCCTCCCTGTTGTTTCTCGCACTCTCTTCGTCATTCTGTCCATACTCATCCTAACTATATGCGCAGCAAACCTCGTCCCTTTTGAGTCTGATTTCCCCGGATATTGTTCTCATGTTCCGGTACAGTTCTTCCCTAGGTCTTCGCATCCACCTCTCTCCACCTCTTTTGGGACCTAATATTTTTCTCAGTATTTTTCTCTCTTCTTTCTCTAGTTGTTCTGCCCCATTTCTTCCTAGTATCATCGTCTCAGCAGCATATAATACTGCGTTCCTCGCTGTTGCCTTGTAGTGGCTTGTCTTTGCCTCTGTGGACATATTCTTTTTATTGTATATCTCTCTCGTCATGGAGAAGGTTGACCTCATCTTCTTTATCCTCTCTGTTATTCCCTCCTTGCTCCTGTTCCTTCCTATTATAAATTCTGCCAGGTATTTAAATTTGCCCACCACTGGCACAGTGGCTTCCGGCGTTTCCCAGTCTGCAGTGGTGTTTAATGTCTTTGTCTTGTTATAGGCTATCCTCAGTCCCACCTCTCTGGCTACCTTACTTAAGTTGTCGAGTTGTGTCTTTGCGTCTTCTTCCGTCTCACTTACTATTGCTATGTCATCTGCAAAGGCTAGGCAGTCCACTTGAGCCCTGTTGTCCTTTTTGTCCCCCACATGGGTCTTTGGTATTCCCATTTTCCTCGTTTATTGCTCTCCACTGCCTGATCACTTCGTCCAGTGCTATACTGAACAACAATGGTGACAATCCATCTCCCTGTTTAACACCAGTCTTGATCACAAATTCTTCTGACAGTCCTCCTCTGAATCTCACCCTTGCTTTTGTGTCTGTCAGAATTTCTTTTATGAGTTCTTGTGAAGTTCCATCAAGTCCTCTGATAGACGCACGGATAACATCACAGCCCAGCATCCTGTGATCCACTTAATAGATAACTAACATGTTGACGGAGGTGACAGTAGAACTTTTGGTTTGGTCACCACGTTGGTGCGAGCGTGGAGGGGCCCAATCTCTGTTAAGTCCTCTGCTCTTCAGGATCCTAACGAGAGTCTGTCTGTCGATGGAGTCATACGCCTTTGTGAAGTCCACGAAGGTTATTACTGTCGTTTTGTTTTTTAAGGCCCTATGTTTAAGGCCCTATGTTCTATCATTTGCACAGAAACCAGATGGCAGTTATAAGAGTCGAGGGGCATGAAAGGGAAGCAGTGGTTGGGAAAGGAGTGAGACAGGGTTGTAGCCTCTCCCCGATGTTATTCAATCTGTATATTGAGCATGCAGTAAAGGAAACAAAAGAAAAATTCGGAGTAGGTATTAAAATCCATGGAGAAGAAATAAAAACTTTGAGGTTCGCCGATGACATTGTAATTCTGTCAGAGACAGCAAAGGACTTGGAAGAGCAGTTGAACGGAATGGACAGTGTCTTGAAAGGAGGATATAAGATGAACATCAACAAAAGCAAAACGAGGATAATGGAATGTAGTCAAATTAAATCGGGTGATGCTGAGGGAATTAGATTATGAAATGAGACACTTAAAGTAGTAAAGGAGTTTTGCTATTTGGGGAGCAAAATAACTGACGATGGTCGAAGTAGAGAGGATATAAAATGTAGACTGGCAATGGCAAGGAAATCGTTTCTCAAGAAGAGAAATTTGTTAACATCGAGTATAGATTTAAGTGTCAGAAAGTTGTTTCTGAAAGTATTTGTATGGAGTGTAGCCATGTATGGAAGTGAAACATGGACGATAACTAGTTTGGACAAGAAGAGAATAGAAGATTTCGAAATGTGGTGCTACAGAAGAATGCTGAAGATAAGGTGGGTAGATCACAAAGCTAATGAGGAGGTATTGAATAGGATTGGGGAGAAGAGAAATTTGTGGCACAACTTGACTAGAAGAAGGGATCGGTTGGTAGGACATATTTTGAGGCATCAAGGGATCACAAATTTAGCATTGGAGGGCAGCGTGGAGGGTAAAAATCGTAGAGGGAGACCAAGAGAAGAATACACTAAGCACATTCAGAAGGATGTAGGTTGCAGTAGGTACTGGGAGATGAAGGAGCTTGCACAGGATAGAGTAGCATGGAGAGCTGCATCAAACCAGTCCCAGGACTGAAGACCACAACAACATGTTCTATCAGTTGCTTCAGGATAAATATCTGTTCTAGACAA